>NW_017803987.1:1456521-1476753 GCF_001625305.1 Branchiostoma belcheri
CCTTTGATTACGTTCTCGTGTGGGACGTGATCCACGACCAGGCAGACCCGGAGATGGCCCTGCGGGAAATCTACCGCATGGTCAAGCCGGGAGGCCGCTTCTCTATGTGCGACATCAAGGCGCGTTCTGGCCTGGCAGACAACATGGGGAACCCCGTCGCTCCCCTGTTGTACGGCGTCAGCCTGCTCCACTGCATGCCGGTGTCTCTGTATTTCGACGGGAAGGGTCTCGGCACCGTGTGGGGGCAGGAGTCGCAGGAACAGATGCTTCAGGAGGCGGGGTTTACTAACATACAGGCCCTGGATGTTCCCGAAAGTCCGGTCGAGATTCACTTCTTGTGCAACAAGCCCTGAAATTTTGGGTCGACGTTTTACCCCCCCCCCCCTTAGGGTCATTATTTTTTAAACACTTTTATTAGATTAAATACAATTTTAGGGTGGCAACATAAATGTTATTCTGATTGTGGGAATCTATTCCTATTATTGTGACTAATATTTTGTAGATTAATTCACTAGTGGGCTTTGGTGAAACAGTACCTTATTTGCTATTACTTGGTGACTATCGACGTTTTACATGGTTGGAATTAGGGTTTTAATCTGTGTCACCTTTTGATTATTGTTTAAACTGAAGGGCCAATGTCAAAGATTGTACTTCCGTTGACTATCACGTTTCATCATATTACACACTTCTTAAAGTGATGCACTAATAAACAATTAAATCATGTGCCTTTTGTAGAAGAGAGCAAATAAAATTATATACTAAACTGTCTTAATTCTAAAATTCTATATAAGGCAATATATGGGTACCATCATATTTGTAAGAACTACCCTTTCCTATACAATGTAGTACACTGATCCCTACGTGGTTCAATACAAAATGACATTTGAAAAACTGCTCATATGGCATATTTGGCATGCATATGTGGTAAGTCAAAGGTTGTGGTCAATTTGGGCTACCTGGTAACTTTTCTCGGTACTGCAGCTGAACACCCTCCTCCCACCAACACACAGGTAGTTTTTAAAGCTAGCCAAGCATATATGAAATCCATTAGCTACTACTGCCATGTTTCTAAAATCTTTGTACGTTGCTGACTCGCGGACTTTCAGAAAAAAGCCAGTGATTTCAAAGAAATGCAGTCTGACTGCATAGCTACAAGATTATGTTATACAAGATTATACAAGATGACATGAGCTGTGCCATGGAACTAATCTCCAAGCAGATTCGGTGGGGCAAGGGGACTTTATGTTCGTCCCGCGAACGTTGAAAACAGGCGGCCAATGGATACAGGCGGTCAACATAAAGTCCCCTTGCCCCACCGAATCTGCTTGGAGATTACAATGAAACGACTAACACCATATATCGGATCTACATGGAGTCAATGGTTTAGCTTCTATACAACATTTATTGTTGTTGAAAGAAACTGCTGTGTGACTTTTAACAAGTAGGTGATAAGCAAGATTAATTTGTATACTCGACGGTCAACAAGTCAATTACCGTTGTGCCTTCTGATTGGTTGCCCTGGGCCGAGTTGGTGATGGTCCGAGTCGTCCGACACTCTCCATTATACCCGGTTGCCTGGACCCTTTGCACCACCTCGAGCATACAGCATGGCACAGGGGCAAGCTACACCAGAAACGGCGGAACAGTTCGCCTTGAGGATGATAAACGTGGTGTCCTCCGGGTTTGTGTCCCTGGGGATCGCCATAGGAGCCCGTACGGGTCTGATCGCGCAACTCTCCGAAATGGAAGGTCCGGAGACATCCGTGCAGATAGCAGGGAAGGCCAACATGAAGGAGAGGTGACTAAAGATTGTTGCATTTAGTTAGCATTTCTTCACTCTTTTATTCCAACATGTAATCGTAAGACGTGGTGACGGCACATTATTGCCGCCACCAACACAGGGTACAATACAATACTAGTACTCATTTTCACCTGAGCTAAGTGAGGAAAGTCGTGTAAAGTGCCTTTCCCAAGGACACAAGATCGGTGGCATGTCAGGACTCGAACCCGGGACCTCTTTTTTCGAGTCGAGCCGCTACACCAAACGACCCTGTGGGATTGTAAGGTAACACGTGAATCTACAGTACCCCACCCATGTGGGCACCCGGCCCAGTATGTATACATGCCAGATATGACATGATATATGAGAATATCTGAACTGACAATAATAAGGTGGTAACGTCAGCAATCTTGTTGGACTGGTCTCATTACCGATTACCGAACCACGGTTGAGCTGTTCTGTTGTATCTGGGGGTGAATAATGCCTGTAGACTAGTTATGCCTTAGGCTATTCATGACCTCCATGATGTTACCTCCATGAAAAATGGAGGTAATGTTTTTGGTCTCTGTGTGTTTGTGTTTCCGCACATTTGTAGTTAGCATGACTTCAGAACGCCTTTATGGATTTTGAAGATATTTGGCATGTACAATGTAGGTAGGTCGTAGGAAAAATAATATTCGCCAGGGCAACAGACATCTTTGCCCATTCTCGGCATGTTGACCACTGTCGACTAGAGGACAACAACATTTCTTGTTTTTCCCCAAATCAATCGAAAAGTAATGCGAAAAATAATTACTTGCTGTGGCCTTAAAATACAGAAACTATTTTTCCAATCTGTAAATTGACAGGTATGTCCGTGAGTGGCTGGCCGTCATGGCGACCGCTCGGATTGTTGACTACGACAAGGAGCAGGGGACGTACTTCTTTCCCAAGCACAGGGCTGAAATCCTGTTACCGGACGCGGCAATGGCGAGTATGGGAAACTGGGCTGAGTTCGTCAAGCTGGTAGCCATGGCAGCCGATGACGTGGCCGATTGTTTCAAGAAAGATGGACCAAAGGGTAGGTGCACAATCATATGTTGGGCGGGACGGGGGACAGTACAGACTTTGGTCTGTTCGAAATAAAGTGTGAGCTTCTATTGAAAGTTACGTTTTAATCAAAACTGTATACAGATGGAACGGAGGACGATGCAGGCTTTCTGGTACCTCTGATTCGATCGGAAGAAGGTTTTAACTTTAATCAAAACTTCATGGCAAAATGGTGCAACGTATAGACTTTTTTATTCCAACCTTTATTACAAGACATGGCGACGGCACACTCTCGTTTTTAAAACTTATTCTTATAAAGCCACCGACGCCAACGGACGGGCAACGGACATACTCATTTTCACCCAAGTTAGTTGAGACAATTCATGTTAAGTGGTCTCAAAGCAATGGTCACAAGATCGGTGGCATGATAGGATTCAAACTTGGGACCTCTTGGCTCCGTCGATTCGCCACACGACCCCACACACAATATATTGATCGTAAACACAGGCTTAATCCTGTAATGTTTATTCTGCGTAGGTGTGCCATATTCAGCCTACCCCAACTTTCACAGCTGGATGGCCGGCATCAGGGTGCATCAGCACAAGCACCTTGTGGGCAAGTTTTTGCCGACCATCCCTGGACTTGTTGAATCACTTGGTAAGGGATTCTTCTGCCATCTAAAGAACTGACTAGTTAAACTACAGATTTATTTAATTGAGCATACTGCCCACAGGGCCACTTTAACTGGTACAACTTAATCAAGCAGTCAATCAAGAAGCTAAAGCGATATTTTATTCCAAAACTGGAAATATAATTGATTGTCATATTTAATAACTTTTCACATATTAGCGTCGCTATTTCGCTTTTTCGGTGTCTCGGCGCAGAATACGTTGCATCAGACCCGCTGTATTTTTAGGAGGCTCCTAAAAAGAATGTAAACAAACAGTGGTTATCGTTTCGGGCAACTTCCAACGACGTTGATTCTCTTTTACTGCCCAAATGTCATAATGAACCCAGGTAGGCTTATAGCGCAAGAAAAACAACGAGGTTTAAAATATCTTACATGCATAATGTCGCTTTAATAGTTTGTTAATAGTTTAAGGTACCAAATAATATCTTGTAGAAATGGTTAGGGTGTTAACGGCCCATTAGATTAGTCCAGTTTGCCCAATCAACATGCTAGAATTACATTGTACGTCTATATGTTTGCCCCACCAGAGTCTGGCATCAGGGTTCTTGACGCTGGTTGCGGCAGAGGCATCGCTGCTCTAATCCTGGCCGAAAATTTCCCCAAAAGCACCTTTTTCGGCACCGACATCAGCGAGGAGGCCATCCAATGGGCTGACGCTAAAAGCAAAGAGCGCGGATTGGCTAACGTCACTTTCCAGGTGCAGGACGTGGCCAAGATGCCCGCTGATTGGTCAGATTCCTTTGATTACGTTCTCGTGTGGGATGTGATCCACGACCAGGCAGACCCGGAGATGGCCCTGCGGGAAATCTACCGCATGGTCAAGCCGGGAGGCCGCTTCTCTATGTGCGACATCAAGGCGCGTTCTAGCCTGGCAGACAACATGGGGAACCCCGTCGCTCCCCTGTTGTACGGCGTCAGCCTGCTCCACTGCATGCCGGTGTCTCTGTATTTTGACGGGAAGGGTCTGGGTACCGTGTGGGGGAAGGAGTCGCAGGAACAGATGCTTCAGGAGTCGGGGTTTACTAACATACAGGCACTGGATATTCCCGAAAGTCCGGTCGAGATTCACTTCTTGTGCAACAAGCCCTGAAATTTTGGGTCGACGTTTTACCCCCCCCCCTTAGGGTCATTATTTTTTAAACACTTTTATTAGATTAAATACAATTTTAGGGTGGCAACATAAATGTTATTCTGATTGTGGGAATCTATTCCTATTGTTGTGACTAATATTTTGTAGATTAATTCACTAGTGGGCTTTGGTGAAACAGTACCTTATTTGCTATTACTTGGTGACTATCGACGTTTTACATGGTTGGAATTAGGGTTATAATCTGTGCCACCTTTTGATTATTGTTTAAACTGAAGGGCCAATGTCAAAGATTGTACTTCCGTTGACTATCACATGTTTCATCATATTACACACTTCTTAAAGTGATGCACTAATAAACAATTAAATCATGTGCTTTTTGTAGAAGAGAGCAAATAAAATTATATACTAAACTGTCTTAATTTTCAAATTCTATATAAGGCAATATATGGGTACCATCATATTTGTAAGAACTACCCTTTCCTATACAATGTGTATACACTATGATCCCTACGTGGTTGAATACAAAATGACTTTTGAAAAACTGCTCATATGGCATATTTGGTATGCATATGTGGGAAGTCAAAGGTTGTCGTCAATTTGGGCTACCTGGTGGCTTTTCTCGGTACTGCAGCTGAACACCCCCTCCCACCACCACACACAGGTAGTTTTTAAAGCTAGCCAAGCATATATGAAATCCATTAGCTACTACTGCCATAGTATCTAAAAATCTTTGTACGTTGCTGACTCGCGGACGTTTAGAAAGAGGCAGTGATTCCAAAGAAATGCATTCTGACTGCATAGCTACAAGATTATGTAAGCTTAAGATGACGTGAGCTGTGCCATGGAACTAATCTCCAAGCAGATTCGGTGGGGCAAGGGGACTTTATGTTCGTCCCGCGAACGTTGACAACAGGCGGCCAATGGATACAGGCGTTCAACATAAAGTCCCCTTGCCCCACCAAATCTGCTTGAAGATTACCATCAAACGACGAACATAACACCATATCTTGGACCTATATGGAGTCAATGGATTAGCTTCTATACAATACTTATTGTTGTTGAACGAAACTGCTGTGTAACTTTTAACAAGAAGGTTATAAGCAAGATTAATTTGTATACTCGACGGTCAACAAGTCAATTACCGTTGTGCCTTCTGATTGGTTGGCCTGAGCCAAGTTGGTGATGGTCCGAGTCGTCCGACACTCTCCCATTATACTCGGTTACCTGAACCCTTTGCACCACTTCGAGCATACAACATGGCACAGGGGCAAGCTACACCAGAAACGGCGGAACAGTTCGCCTTGAGGATGATAAACGTGGTTTCCTCCGGATTTGTGTCCCTGGGGATCGCCATAGGAGCCCGTACGGGTCTGATCGCGCAACTCGCCGAAATGGAAGGTCCGGAGACATCCGTGCAGATAGCAGAGAAGGCCAACATGAAGGAGAGGTGACTAAAGATTGTTGCATTTAGTTAGCATTTCTTCACTCTTTTATTCCAACATATAATCGCAAGACGTGGTGAGGGCACACTCAAGTCAACTTATATTATTGCCGCCACCAACACAGGGTACAATACAATACTAGTACTCATTTTCACCTCAGCTAAGTGAGGAAAGTCGTGTAAAGTGCCTTTCCCAAGGACACGAGATCGGTGGCATGTCAGGACTCGAACCCGGGACCTCTTTATCCGAGTCGAGCCGCTACACCAAACGACCCTGTGGGATTGTAAGGTAACACGTGAATCGACAGTACCCCACCTATGTGGGCACCCGGCCCAGTATGTATACATGACAGATATGACATGATATATGAGAATATCTGAACTGACAATAATAAGGTGGTAACGTCAGCAATCTTGTTGGACTGGTCTCATTACCGATTACCGAACCACGGTTGAGCTGTTCTGTTGTATCTGGGGGTGAATAATGCCTGTAGACTAGTTATGCCTTAGGCTATTCATGACCTCCATGATGTTACCTCCATGAAAAATGGAGGTAATGTTTTTGGTCTCTCTCTGTGTTTGTGTTTCCGCACATTTGTAGTTAGCATGACTTCAGAACGCCTTTATGGATTTTGAAGATATTTGGCATGTACAATGTAGGTAGGTCGTAGGAAAAATAATATTCGCCAGGGCAACAGACATCTTTGCCCATTCTCGGCATGTTGACCACTGTCGACTAGAGGACAACAACATTTCTTGTTTTTCCCCAAATCAATCGAAAAGTAATGCGAAAAATAATTACTTGCTGTGGCCTTAAAATACAGAAACTATTTTTCCAATCTGTAAATTGACAGGTATGTCCGTGAGTGGCTGGCCGTCATGGCGACCGCTCGGATTGTTGACTACGACAAGGAGCAGGGGACGTACTTCTTTCCCAAGCACAGGGCTGAAATCCTGTTACCGGACGCGGCAATGGCGAGTATGGGAAACTGGGCTGAGTTCGTCAAGCTGGTAGCCATGGCAGCCGATGACGTGGCCGATTGTTTCAAGAAAGATGGGCCAAAGGGTAGGTGCACAATCATATGTTGGGCGGGACGGGGGACAGTACAGACTTTGATCTGTTCGAAATAAAGTGTGAGCTTCTATTGAAAGTTACGTTTTAATCAAAACCGTATACAGATGGAACGGAGGACGATGCAGGCTTTCTGGTACCTCTGATTCGATCGGAAGAAGGTTTTAACTTTAATCAAAACTTCACGGCAAAATGGTGCAACGTATAGACTTTTTCATTCCAACATTTATTACAAGACATGGCGACGGCACACTCTCGTTTTTTTAAACTTATTCTTATAAAGCCACCGACGCCAACGGACGGACAACGGACATACTCATTTTCACCCAAGTTAGTTGAGACAATTCATGTTAAGTGTTCCCAAAGCAATGGTCACAAGATCGGTGGCATGATAGGATTCAAACTTGGGACCTCTTGGCTCCGTCGATTCGCCACACGACCCCACACACAATATATTGATCGTAAACACAGGCTTAATCATGTAATGTTTCTTCTGCGTAGGTGTGCCATATTCAGCCTACCCCGACTTTCACGGCTGGATGGCCGGCATCAGGGTGCATCAACACAAGCACCTTGTGGGCAAGTTTTTGCCGACGATCCCTGGACTCATTGAAGCACTTGGTAAGGCATTCTTTGGCCATCTAAAGAACTGACTACTATTAGTTAAACTACAGATTTATTTAATATGTAAAACGACGAGGTTTATAACATCTTACATGCATGATGTCGCTTTAATAATAGTTTTAGGTACCATAATATCTCCTAGAAATTGTTTGGTTGTTAGCGGCCCATAATCAATCAATCATCCGCGGGCTTAATAAGGTTAGTCCATTTTGCCCAATCAACGTGCTAGAATTACATTGTACGTCTATATGTTTGCCCCACCAGAATCTGGCATCAAGGTTCTTGATGCTGGTTGCGGCAGAGGCATCGCTGCTCTAATCCTGGCCGAAAATTTCCCCAAAAGCACCTTTTTCGGCACCGACATCAGCGAGGAGGCCATCCAATGGGCTGGCGCTAAAAGCAAAGAGCGCGGATTGGCTAACGTCACTTTCCAGGTGCAGGACGTGGCCAAGATGCCCGCTGATTGGTCAGATTCCTTTGATTACGTTCTCGTGTGGGATGTGATCCACGACCAGGCAGACCCGGAGATGGCCCTGCGGGAAATCTACCGCATGGTCAAGCCGGGAGGCCGCTTCTCTATGTGCGACATCAAGGCGCGTTCTGGCCTGGCAGACAACATGGGGAACCCCGTCGCTCCCCTGTTGTACGGCGTCAGCCTGCTCCACTGCATGCCGGTGTCTCTGTATTTCGACGGGAAGGGTCTCGGCACCGTGTGGGGGCAGGAGTCGCAGGAACAGATGCTTCAGGAGGCGGGGTTTACTAACATACAGGCCCTGGATGTTCCCGAAAGTCCGGTCGAGATTCACTTCCTGTGCAACAAGCCCTGAAGTAAAAGTTTAGGGTCAACGTTTAACTTTAACTGCCCCGTATTTCGGGCCCATTATTATTCCCATCATTTGTTTTATAACTTAATTCACTTAAAAAGGTTGTGGGTTTTGGTGAAACAATACCTTATTTGCTAATATTTGGTGCCTATTGTTTACGTGGTTGTTGCTAAGTTTTGTTTACTTTGTTGCTAAGTTTCACTTTGTTGTTGTTAGCGTGATAAATATGTTATCTTTCGTTTATTGTTGTATTTTAACTGACGGATAAATGTCAAAGATAGCACTTCAGTTATCTATTACATGTTACATCACAAATATTGCATACTCCTTAAAATAATGCACTAACAAACGATTAAATCGTGTGCCTTCTGTATAAGAGCATAGGTAAAATATTATATTATTAGTGGATTCTAGAAAAGATTTAAGGTTTTTATGACATTATATGAATACCATTCTATGTTTAAGAACCTCCTTGTGCTATACAATGTTTATGCACTAGATGAAATTATGATCCCTACATGGTTCAATACAAAATGACATCTGGAAAACTGCTCATATGCTGGAAGAGACGTTGTGTAATGTCTCACTGCTTTTCCATGAAATCTAATAAAGTTATCCAGGATACTGCTTGGGCATATGATTAAGAATGAAGTCTCAATGTAAATTTTATTACTTTACTATCAAAGCATCTTCTGATCAGACGTGAACAATCTCCCACACGTGTGTTATTGTCATGCTTCTTCACGACAGCTCTATTACGTGAGTTTATAGAATTCCCTTTAAACTTTATAACGCAGTCTCTACGTACTACTACTACTATCACCCTTGGTCTGAGCTATAAATCCAGTACTTGAGGACGTTTTGTGTGGACGATTCTTTGTTGAAATGGACGGAAAACGCAGTAGGTGGAGAACACAGAAGAATGGCCTACCCCAGGGTTCAGTGTTAGCTCCGATGCTCTTCAACATATATACCAATGACCAGCCGACTTTCAACAACATCCGGAGGTTCATCTACGCAGATGACCTCTGCCTGGCAACCCAGTCGAAAAGCTTTAAAGTCATTGAGAAGCGACTTGAAGACGCCCTGGAGTCCTTATCAGGGTACTACAGAACGTGGTTCCTGAACGCCAACCCGGGGAAGACCCAGGTCTGCGCATTCCACCTCAATAACCATGCAGCATCGAGAAAACTCAGAATCACCTGGGAGGGAAAAGAACTCGAAAACACCCCACACCCAGTGTACCTTGGTGTCACCCTTGACAGGACTCTGTCCTTCAGAGAGCACGTCACCAAGCTAAGGAAGAAGGTGTCTGCCCGTAACAGCCTTCTCTACAACCTGGTAAACTCCAGCTGGGGAGCGGACCCCAACACCCTCAAGCAGACAGCACTGGCTTTGTGCTACTCCACTGCTGAGTACTGCGCCGCAGTATGGGAGAGGTCACCCCACGCTTCCAAGGTTGATGTGGAGCTGAATAGAGCCTGCCGCTCAATCACCGGTAACCTGATGGCTACCCCCCTGTCAGCACTGCACACACTGGCAAGTATCTGCCCACCTGGCATCCGACGAGATGTCCAGACAAGGACAGAGCGAGAAAAGCAGCTCAGTGATCCTAGGCACCCGTTATACGGACACCAGGAGGTCCCCCGACGTCTGAAATCCCGTCGCAGCTTCATGACGGCCCGACGCCTCGGGGGTATGACACCAGCGACCCTCAGGGTAGAGCTGTGGAAGGAGAGTCACCCAAGTAACAACAGGGCACTCCCTCCCCCCAGCGAGACACTGCCCCCAGGGACAGACTTGCGCAGAAGGGACTGGGTGGCCCTGAACCGGGCAAGGGCTAAGGTGGCCAGGACAGGGGACAACCTGGCACGGTGGGGCAAGTCCACCAGTACAACCTGCAGCTGCGGAGAGGACCCTCAGACCATCCAGCACCTGATGCACGGCTGCAGGCTTGGTCCTACCTGCACAGACACAGATCTCCAGGAGGCCAATGAAGCAGCGCGGAACTGGCTGGAGTGGATTGGCGATAAGCTATGATGATGTGTGGACGATAGTTGATCATAGCCCATATTTGTGTGGTATGTCTGTTGCAGTGAGATTCAAGTAGGTCTATTATAGAAGTAGTTCCCGGTTGTATAATTTGTGTAAAAATTTGGATGTAAACTCCGTAACGTTGAAAACAGAACATTTACCTATGGTCTAGCTGTAATCTAAAACCACAAGACGTTGTATGGCCGGTACCTGACTTTACCCCATATCTGTATGATATGCCTACTGCAACGATGCTATGAGAAAGAAATGTACCTGAAGGCAATTTACGGAACTTAACGTAACAATTTTTTGGGTAAAGAATCTCGATGTAAACTTCATGACGTTGATAGTACAACAGCCATCCATGGTCTAGCTGCAATCTTATCTCAGAAGAGGTAGTGTGGCCGGTATGTCACGGTGGTCAAATCTGGGCTGCAAAGTTCCCACATTTCATAGAATCCGAACTGTGTTCGATCGTGTTCGATCTGGGCAATTCGAATCGAACCCGCGTTCCATTTCGGGATCACCTGCGGTCATTTACAATAAAGCGGCAAAACAAGCCCTTCTGCCTGAGTGCCTCGCAACAGATAAAAAACAACACTTTTCTATAGATACAAACAGTTTCCAGGACAGTACATGTCCGCTATAATTTTTGGTGGGTATGTAACATGTAGCGAAGCTATTGTCGTATCCTTGGGTAACCTTGAATACTGTAATAATTCTTTACACCTGTATGAATAACACAATGCACACGTTTGGGAGATATGACATGTCTGCAAAACTCGTTCAAACCTGGAAGCATGGAGAGTCAAACATACCCCATTTACGGGTCAAAATAACTGTCACGGTTGTCCCGAAAATCGTGCTTTAGGGATTTTTGAAAAATGCTCTTGATTTTGAATTATGGGTAATTGAGTGCGAAAAAAGCAAAAAAAATCGATTTTTTCACCTATTTGTCGACAAAAACTATACTTTAAGTCAGAAATTAAAAAATCCCAAAAGCACGATTTTTCATCTTGTTCCTGGTCGTCGAAAAATATAAAAATCAGTGACCTTGCGTAATATGTGTAGCCAGGTTTGCTCGGTGATTGGCTAAAATATGGCGCACCGAAATTCCATAAATTATCGACTTTTTTAACGAAATCCGAAAAAATCATCCTTTTAGCGCAAAAAGCACCATTGAATATATGTAAAGACGATAATTTTATTTTATTTCAACGAAATTTTCCCTTCGATACTAGTTTGTTTATTTTCAAATGTTTTACGGTTAGCCCAAAATTGCGTCTTGTAACCCGACACTTTATCGAACGCCCCCAGCAATGGGAAAGAATGCCGTAGTGACAGACCGCCGTGTGTATGATTTTGCTCATTGCCACGATGCTATGAGAAACAGATGTACATATACTATTAGGCAATTTACGGAAGTTCACATAACAATTTTTGGGCAAAACATCTCGATGTAAATTCCATAACGTTGATTGTACAACAGTCATGCATGGTCTAGCAGCAATCTAACCTCATATGAGGTTGTGTGGCCGGTACCTGACTTTACTCCATGTCCGTATGATATGCCTAGTGCCACGATGCTATGAGAAAGAAATGTACCTGAAGGCAATTTATTGAACTTTACATGACAATGTTCGGATAAAAAATCTGGATGTTAACTCCATAACGTTGATAATACAACAGTCACCCATGGTATAGCTGCAATCTAATCTCAGAAGAGGTAGTGTGGCCGGTATGTATGATATGCTAACTGCCATGATGCTATGAGAAACAGATGTACCTGCAGGCAATTTACGGAACACAGGAATGTTCGGGTAAAAATTTCGATGTTAACTCCATAATGTTGATAATACAACAGCCGTCCATGGTCTAGCTGCAATCTAACGTTAGAAGACGTAGTGTGGCCGGTAGCTGATTTTCCCCCCTGTCTATGTGATTTGCCTGTTACTGTGTGATAAGCAGGGGTGTTTGGTGTCCCTGAGGGAGGGCTATCGACCGTACCGGGTTTATCTCCAGCGAAGGTGGGAAATCTGTCAAGGAAATCAGCAAATATCATCAATATACATCACCAAGACCTTCTCCCTCTATCTGGCAGCTCTGGCGTTTCATAAACAGCACGCTACCAGCGTTTAATTTCCGGCTCAGCGAGGTTCTTTATCTGGTATTTTTGACACTGTTTTTATAACTACTAACAGCGTTTCTAAATGCAAATTTCAGCGTGGCGAATTAAAAAAAATATTCTGGAGGAAATCTGTCTGATATTAACATTTGCTGCAATTTCGTAGCGAATGATTGCCATCATTGAAGAGTTGAAACAGCTCAAAAATAAGTCACACGAGGAGTGCCTATTTTAGGAACAAGCAACCGTTTTCCGCCAGCGATATCACATCTGTGCCTCACAGATATCAGCATGCTATGATAGGGTTGATTCAACTTACTACATTAAAGTATGACCAGAAAATTGACTTTGAGTACCCAGTTTACTGCCTAAAATAGCTTTGGTGCCTTTGAAATATGAAAAGCCACAAAACATTTCAAAAATAGGAACAAATCAGAATCCGAAAGTTTCTCTTTACTTGTTTATCCAGCATGGTCAGTATCTCAACAAAGAAACAAGAAGAGAGCACGAAAAAAAAAGATCGGTGAAAAGTTAAAATTGCTAAACGAAATGCAGAAGAAAGTTGGCAGAAAAGCGTCACTAGAATGACAAAAGAATAACCTTCATGACCTCCATTGCCTCCAATTCTTCCAGCTCGGCCGTTTAGAATTATAGCAATTTCAGATACCCGCATTGGGGCGGATTGCCGCCGAAATCGTTTGCAGTGCAATCTTACCACGTTTTCTTCGACTGACAAGCCTTGGTAAGCGAATTATCCACTGTAACAGCAGGGACAGGCAAGGTCATGTCTGCTGGGGGCGGGGTTAATTCCAGACGAACAGAACGTGCCAATAGTGCAGAAAGAAATTGTGCGAGAAGCCAAACCAGATTTCTGTGCAGCCAACCTGAACCAATCCGGTGGAATTGCCAACGACTTGGTTCGACCTAGCCCTGATAGGGGCATCGTAAGACCAGAAAATATACGAAGGCGGTCACCCCAATTGGCGTCAAGCAGTCTATACTGCCTTTTGTGCGTTTTTTTTTGCCCTCACGTGATTGTGACGTAGACCGGTATTGTCCGCCATGTTGGAGGGTTACACCTGCAACAACTTTCTTGCGAAATTCACTATCGAAAATCTTTGTACAGAAACTACGATGAAAAATATACGAATAAAGTTATATCAATAAGAGCAAGGCGCCAGCTGTGACTGAATGCTACTGTAAAACAATAAACCAAGTCATGAAAAAAGACATAAAACATATTATCACCAATATACTTGCTCATATTTCATTTACCGACACTTTATGGCGAGCCATAGGGTTCTGATATTTGAGTGGCTTCATATATAAGAGACATCGCATTGTTATTGGGGTCACCGTTGTACCCTTCCCGTCTGTATGGTAATAAAGGCCGGTGGTGGGTAGGTCACTTCTTCAATCTCACCAGAGAGCCGGCAATTGGAAAGGGCAAGGTCTCACTAGAGGGTTCATGACATTTCAGCAGAGGGGAATTAAATCTAAGGCATCTGTAAAACCCCTGTCACACATAGCCGAATATGGCCTCCAGAATAGTGCCGAACTCTCCCCATCCAAGCTCGGTCATGGTTGGAGGTGTTCGGCAAATGTTCGGCTGCACCTGTCAGATGTTTCAAAATGTTTAAACATTCGGGTGTGGACGGGAGTTTCGGCTGTGGTTGACTGGTTGTTGGCTGGTGTAATCAGAAGTGGTCGGGGTGTGGTGGGAATAAAGCTAAAGGTTTACTTAAGTTTTATTCGATTCGTAAAGAAATGTTGGCGTGGCCTATATCTGGTCTGACTACTACAGAACTTAAGCCAGCCTAGGCAAGTTGGTGGTTGGGGAAAGTTCTGGATATATGACAGGGGACTAAGTCAACAATGTCGGAACGTGTTCGCAGAATTTGTTTTACATAGAGTTTCTCTAGATTCTCTAAAGTCTTGCCGTTGTCTCATTTGTTTGTTTTTATGCAGACCTTTGTGGATCATAATTTGCAGAAAGTCTGTGGCTACCCCCGTCTTTGTTGAGCTTTATAGAGTTTCTGCTACCTATGACCGAGTCACGTGTTTCTCCTGCGTTCTGCATATCGTGACGTCACGGAATCGGCGGATCATTCATTCTATGACAATAAAATGGAGTTGTACAGTCAAATATTAGGGTATCCAGTTTCTTGTTTACGAAATTACAGCCCAAACTTGCTTCAAAATGACTTCTACCAATTGCAACCCAGAGGAACTTGCAAGGTGATAGAATATGTATATTGGAAGTCCGGGCCAGTCAGACAAAACTTGTCGCCGTTGATGAAAATATCACCGAAGCGCAGAAGAAAGATGAACAAGTCAAAGGGTACAAAAATTGAATCGTAGCCCGTGAAATGGGAAAAATGCAATCACACGAAGGAAGCGTGTCCCTGATATAAGCTACCCTTTTGGACTGACGTCAACAAGCGCGTTATTACCCAATTTGGGACTGATAAACTTTTACACATAGGCCAGGGGATGAGACGACATTTACCGAGTGAATGATGAAGTAAATCAATCAGTGGCTACGTTTATCGCTACTTTTACTCTCCAAGCAGAAGATTAGGCTTCGGATTGTTTTTGATGTGTTTATTTTCTTGGCGGTCTTTTTGTGTGTGTGTGTGTGGGGGGTCTTTTTTGTCCATGTATCATTTTCAAGCCAACTGCCTGGCAAATGTATTTTGTTTTGCCTGGCAAATTTTACTCTGTCTTACAGCCACCAAAAGAGATTATGCTAGCCTATCTATTTCAAACCACTGAATGTGCCAGCATCTTCTTCTCTGATTTTAGTGACCTACAGAATTTGTATTCAGAGCTTTCAATTTTGCCGTGATCGATGTAACAGAAAGCAACGTTTGTCGTTTTTGACAGGAAGAAAATCCAAAAATTGCAAAGGAAGAGGGAAAATGTTCTTCAGTGACTATAAAATGGCAAATCTTTCAGTCCGATGACCGCACTAGGGTCATGTAAAATATTACCTGGATCCCTTTGACCCGCGTCATAGCACATACAGCTACATGGCTATGGTACTTCTGGGTGTCTAGGTGTTGTACACTGTAAGCACTGCACGAAAAGTGGGATTTGCCAAAGGTGGTAAATGCCAGGTGTTTTCAGTAATGGTTTCTTTTGGTATTTGCTTCTTTAACCAAAACATTATGAGATTTTCCTGCCATCTATCGCAATTCTTAGGGTAAACATTAACTTGGACAAACCGGGCAGAATTCCCTGGGATTTGACTTTTTGTGAACTGTGGAGAGCCACAGAAAAAGACGGAAGTCCCGCTGAACTGTACAAGCATCTGGAATGAAGAAAGTATACCTGCGTATCTTCCTGATGCCACAGAAGCAGTACTGTACAAGAACTAAGGAAATCCCGCTTTGTGGACCGGTAACACCGATATTTGTACAAAATAATGTACCAAAATATAGCATTTACCTAGTATAGTATAATGTCGCCACCTAAATCAACCGTTACTAGGCTTACCAGCATTTATCTTCGTTGGTAAATCCAAATTTCCATGCAGTGCAGTTATGTAGCTTAGAATCTTTATACGTTTTACATGGTGAGAGCTGAGCAGCATTGCCCCCTATCAAGTTATCTCCGTACTACAATTTGGCTTATGCATGACATATCACACTGGGTAACGTATCATCAATAACATTTTCGTGCGCTCGCACATTTCGAAAAAAATGTCAAACTGGTCTAAGAAGACCACTCGGGGACCGAGGAAAAGTTGTCTTCTTAGACAAGTGGTCTTTTTGTACCAAAAGCATGGCGACAAGACAAGGGTTAGGTTTGGAGTTAGGGTTAGGGTTAGGGTTAGGGTTAGGGTTAGGGTCAGGGTCAGGGTTAGGGTTAGGGTCAGGGCCAGGGCCAGGGTTAGGGTTAGGGTTAGGGTTAGGGTTAGGGTTAGGGTCAGGATCAGGGTTAGGGTTAGGGTGAGGGTCAGGGTTAGAGTCAGGGTCAGGGTCAGGGTTAGGGTTAGGGTCAGGGTCAGGGTTAGGGTTGGGGTCAGGGTTAGGGTTGGGGTCAGGGTTAGGAGTTGGGATAGGCAAGGCCTATAGACAGAAATAAAAGGTTAACTGATGTTTCAATTCTATGGGAAATAAAATCCGGACCGATAAAAATGGTCGTCATGGCCGGATAGTCGGCTTGTTTGGTTGTGCAAGTTTTAATACAATTTACATATTATTAAGCTTATCACTAACTTAACTTTCAAATTTCTTTTTAAAAAGATCTGTCTTGATTGTTATTGTCTTATGATATAATTTATTTTCATTGTGTGGCATATTTGTCTACTCCCCTAATGTAGTAGTTCACATGGCCATACTGATAGAGTTCGATATATTTGCAAATTTTTATTTGTAATTGTGGTTCATGTAAATGCATGCAGCTAAACTGGTGGGAACGTTCAATAAAACATTGTTTTTGTAGGTTGCTTTATTGGACATTGTACCTTCCGTCAATAACATATATTTAAACAAATGGTATCGAACGTACAGCTGGTTTGAGATAATCTTTACTGCCTCATTTTAGAATCTTTTGTTAAACCCCTTTACGTTGTACACGTACGTTCACATTTTTTTTGTGGCGACATAACTTAAGTTATATCAACTTATTTTATACCACCGGCCACGAAAGATGACTGAGCTAAGCGAGGAAAGTCCTGTTAAGTGCCTTTCCCAAGGGCCCAAGATCGGTGGCACGTCAGGACTCGAACCCGGGACCTGTTGGTTCCGAGTCGAGCACTCTGCCGTTACGCCACGCGACCTCACGTTCAAATTTCTTTAAATGCTGGAAGATCGTCAATGGTTGGTGTTTTTACCACACCCGTTCGCAAAGGTATGCAGGCGGCCTGAACCTTTCCGACCTCTGGCAAATACTCCGTCATCCGTGCGTGAGAAACACACGGCAGCCATACTTGAACTGTGTCCCGTGACGTCACAAGGTAGGGCCTACCATGGGGGTTACCACTTCACACATTCCTTAAGTAATCTTTATCAGCATTTCTACTTCAGCCCCTTTTGAAAGCTTGATTACAGTTCGGTAACGCTAAACAGTCATAATAATTGTAACGGGTATAGGACTATTTATGATCGATATGAAGTTTAAGGGTTCCTATAAAACCCCAATAGGACCACAAAGGAGGAAACGATATACTACCAAAAAAAGAAGACGAAGCGCAAGTCTACAGTCAGCCTAACAGGTAGGAGGGCTAACATTACACCGGTAACCGACACCCTAGCGTTGTAAGTAACATATATATAAACATAACACCCATGCTGCACGTTGTAGACTTCACGAAAGCATTCAAGTCGCTCGTGCTAGTGTTTCGCAACTGCGAAGCTAAGTGGTCGTGAGAGTTTGTTTTAGGCCAGGAGTTTTGCAAATGGCGCGTATACGTATTTGCTTAGCCATGGCTAGCGGAAAGCTAAACACACGTAGTTTACTGAGTTGACATGGTGGCACAGTTTCTCTTGAAATCGTGATACTTCTTGTAAGTTTCCTGTCATGATTCTGTTTTATCGTTTTAACCGACGTTTGTATAAAAACATGTATTAAACACTGTGAACAGTTTTGACAAAATACTAGGATTCTATTTTAAGTTGTGTTGGAAGAAAGTATCGAAGGCAACAGCTTGTCACTAGATCGATGCAGCTGATATGGGTTCTATTGTGTGTTTTTAATCATTGGTTTTTACGTATTCAATAGTGTTGGGTGACATCTTTCTCACGGAATTCGTTCGGTGAGAAATCCACATATAATATAAAAGGTCTTGAAATTCAGGAATTTTACACATGAAAGTGACAAAAATTCAAATGCGAAAATTTAACTTGAGAAAATACTTTTAAAAAAAACAGAATACTTAAATTTCCAACACGGTAATTTGTAATTTTAAGTCCATGTCATGTAATATTTTAGGAGGCAGAACTAAACAGAAATCTACCGTAGAAAATACTAGTGTTATTTTAAACGCTAACACTGAAGAGTTGAAAGTTGACAACAACTTAAACTAATCGATATGCTTGTTGTTTCAGCGCTTATTGCGTTGTTTTTATACTAATAAGTTAAGAAATTGTAACATAACTACATGTCGTAATCGTCCAATTTAGGGGGCATCAGTAACAGGACAAGAAAAGGATAACATTTTTGGTCAGTACATACAACACAGCGGAGTAGAATTTCCCCATTTTGTACATGTGGCCCCAGAGTATACATATCTAGGGGACTATCGCCCATTCATCGTCCACCAACCCGTTGCTAGGATACGGGTCTTTGGTGGCAAAGTATGGCGCGAAAGTGTCGCCCTTAGCAAACGGCTTCGGCCTTGGAGTTTTTGTGTGGATAGAGAACGTGCATGAAAAATCAGGATTCTAACAAGACTAGTTGTCGTGTTCTTGTTAGTTTCGTAGATATGCGATTTTCCAGATTGGGAAAACAGTGTAGGTGTTATTAGTGGTTTCGAAGCATGGTATGGTGGCATTCTTTGCATCCGTCCTTAAATATTATAAAAACTCTGACAAAGATAGAGTGCATGTTTTCCATAAAATTATAACTTTATTTGCTTGAGTTATAAGCAAATAAAGTTTGGAATCACATGAAAACGTAAAATGTCGGTTCTGTATTCACGGTCAAGTCCGAGTGCTAACGAACAGTAACGAAGAGACACGAACGCCGCCCGAACTGCCTGTCCTAAATTTATGTCACAAAGTGTGACCATTGACCACATATGCATTCTTTATGATCACAGGATGAAAAAAATGCAACATCATCGACGTTTTCTATTATCTTAGGTCTCATTAGCCTACTCAGAGTGTGTTGGTCCCAGTCCTTAAAGAAACAGTATATAACTCATTTACATAATTTTGCCACCCGAACGCATCTTAAACCCAGAATAATAGCCCTGTCAACAACACACGAAAGATACTCAGATTTAAATCCAAGTTCTTAACGTTAAGTCACCAAAAATATTTTTTTTGAATATTTTTTTTGATCTTTCATTAGCTCGAAGTTTCGACCGAGACGTACACTTATTTTTTCAGTGGTTAGTTCCTTTGTTTATTTTTCCACCCTCTGTAACTGCAAAGCAAACACTCAATAAAGCACCCCTGGCCTGGTGGACAAACATCGTAACTCAGTAGCTATGAGGGCAGACGTCAGTATTGGGTCACTGTGGGCGCTTGTAGTTAGTGTGTACCGATTCGTTGGTTAGCCTCCATAGCGTGCCAAAAACTGGGGGTTTGGGGGGTCTTCAGGGTCTTTGGGATCTTTTATGTGCTATTTTCTGATTGCATATAGACAACATACAGTGCCGGCGTGGTTTTTAGAACTGGGCTAATTTGAAAACAGCCGAAGACCACCAAACCCCCAGTTCTATAAGCCTGCTACGGAGGCTATTCGCTGGCACGGTTCCGGACTTGTAAAATGTTCAAAAGGTTCAAGCTAAAAAAAAAAAAAAACTACCAAAAAGTCAAGAACCAATTCCGGAGCTATCACAAAAAAAAAA
>NW_017803987.1:1476773-1481915 GCF_001625305.1 Branchiostoma belcheri
AAAAAAAAAAAAAAAAAAACAATGTCACATACCCCGCTTTTCCTTCCAAACCACCTAAAACCTTCCATAGATTGCAAAATCTTTGCTGCAAAATGAAGAAAACATTGCCATTGGGCATCGTCAAGTGTCGGCCTCAATGTTATGTGGCTTGGGCCTTGTATCCTTGAGCTCCCTGGCTGCGGGCATGCCATATTCAAAAACATGCTTGTCTTAAGAAATGTCTGCAATAATGTGTGAACCACATCCGGTCTGACAACAACTGAAGACCACGGCAGATAAAATGTAACAAATGACCAGACAGAACACACAATGACAAGAGTGTTTTGACAATGATTAACAACCTTTGACTGTTTGTCGATTACAGGTTTGCTACCTTGCTAAGGGGTCAAAGTTTACGGGGTCAGACAGCGGTCATGAGTCGACCGTTCATCCCTCCGTCTGACTATTCGGATGACGAGTCCGACCGGGAGTCCCAGCGGATCGCTAACGCACAACGGGGGCGACTCTGGCGGTCTTCTCCCGAAAGGGTCGGCGGCGACAACTGGGGCCTGTTCGCTAAATCACCGGGAGGACCCGCGCTTCCTCCAGGCGGGAAAGGGCCGCAAAGAGGCAGGCCCTTTGCAGGAGAAACGCCTGGCGGTTTGGGACGGCCACGCGGCGGGTTGAACCAGTCGGAGCCGTACAGCCCAATTCCGAGTGATTACGAAGAGAGCCGAAGTCGACACGGTGTGGGGGATAGACCAAGCGATCGGGACGAGCCACGCGCCAGGGAGAGGGGGAGGCCGAAAGGGGGTGAGGAGGGAAGGGGGTGGGGGCAGGGGTCCCCGACCGGTGGGAGACATGATGACGGTTACGAGTCAGACGGCCGTCCACCGGACTTCGGACAGAGACGCCCGGTCCGACACGATAGGAGAGAAGACCCTCGGCAGTCGGGCAGACCGGAGGCCGAACGAAGCCGACGCGACGATCCCAACGATCTCGGCCGACCCGATGTTGGACGAAACCGACCGAACGACCGCCACGAAACGAGCCGACCGGACGTCGGGCGAAATCCCCCGGGCGACCGTCGCGAGCTGGGCCGACCGGGCGACCCACGTGACCACAGGTACAGTCCCAACGGCCGCGGGTATCCTCCTCGAGAACGAGAAGCGCCACGTTCCAGAGAACGGGCTCCAGGGCCAGATGACTCCTACGATGGTTTCCGCCCTCCAGACCGCAGGAACCGTAGACCAAGCGGGCAGCCGCGGAGGTACGACCCTGAAGATCGCTGGGACGAAAGGGAGAACGGCCGCTACCCGCCTAAAGACGGTGCCATGCCTACACGCGACTACAACCCCGGACAGCGCCGCTTCACTCCCAAAGAACAAGTCCCACCAAATCGGCGATTCACACCACAAGACCAGCGTAATGTGCGGAAGAACACGCCACACGACCCAAGAGTCCCTTCGGACTTCGAACCGGACAGAATCGACCGTCGCAGACCGGGAGAGCCACCTGGTGGGAGGTCCCAGTACGACAGGGACGACGTCTCCTGGGGGCCACGATTTCCCACCGACGGCCCGTACGGTAGAGACGAAGCACCCCCCAGTAGCGGCCGTTCAGCACCACCTGTCGACCGCCGTGGTCACGACATGCCACCAAGTGAGCGCCGCGGGCAGCCCATGCACAGCCCTCCTAACCCGCAAGGCGTCGTTGCTACTGGGCACCGTCCCGACTTCCCACCCACCTACTACATCAGCCCACCCCGCGTACCAGAAGGCCCACACCGGCCCTTAGCGAAGAACGGGCCATATCCGGAGCGAGAGAACGGCTACATCTCCGACGCGTCTTCTCGGTATCGCCCGAGAGACGACTCCTACCAATCGGACGACGAAAACTCCCGAAGCAGTCAGAACGACGGCTACGAAATCCCGGCGAAGAAGCCTAACCGAGGCTTTTCGTATGCACCGAAAGAATCGCTGGAAAGATCTTTCAACCAAGGGTCTGGTCTTCCCTTCAACCCGCCTACGCCAAGACCTGGGCTCCTGGCACCGACGTCGCTGGAAACCGTCTCTGATGAGGACCGAGGTCATCCCGAGGGACAGCCGTCGTTTGCCGAGGTCAGTCAAATGACATTGTCGTTAAAGAAATGATTTCCGTTTTTTTCAGCACCAAAAGTATCCATCTGTTTCTTACATGACTTTTGTAGTATATGACAACGCCGAGATTCCAAATTGAGTATATCCTAAATTAATAAATCCTATCCTTAAATTTCTAGGTGTATCGTCAAAAGCCGACTGCCTATCCGGAGAAGTCCGAAGACCCGACGGGGGACGACGTCGTCTTCCTGAGCACGACGCTCGCCTATTGGCTGATCGGGGTGGGCGTGGCCAGTCTGGTGGTGGGGACCGTCGGCCTGTTCTTCTGTATGACCTGGCAGGCCATGGCCGGGGCTCCGCTGTGGAGCGGACTATGTGTAAGTGGATGGGCGTTTTTGCTTTTTGATTATTATTTTTGTTTATAGCTAGGAATGAGAAACAGAGAAAGAATAAGGGGATGGAATGCAAGAAAAAGGCAAGAAATAAAGGGCAAAACGAAGGCCTCGTAGATTTTACTGTATGCAAAAGAAAATATCAGCTAGCTAGAACACGGACAAAATAGTTTCACCCATTTTCATTTCAAGCATGAAATAACATTGCACTCTATAACTAGGCATTCATGCTCGAATCTCATATTTTTTTTCAGGTAATTGCAACCGGGGTTCTTGCAATCGTGAACAACAAATATCCGTCCAAGGTACCAACACATTGCTCTAACTCAAGCTATCATTAAATATAGTATATAGTAGAGGGGATTCATTCCTCGAGCTACCGACATCTTGCACACGCAGTCGTCCCTCAGTAAGACATCTGGAGCCGCATAGTTCCCGTTTAGAACTTTAATTCAGCCTGTCAAGCTATCATTAAATAGTTCGATATTCAAATAATTGTTACCCAAACTTGTAAACTTCTACCAAAGTATAAATTAATGGTAAGATCGATCTTTATTATGAGTTTTAGCTAAGATGGATTTGTATGTATAAGTTTACCACATGTTTAATTTGTTTTCTTTTTTGTTTCAGATCTTCGTCGTGGCCTTCGTTGTAGTCGCTGTCGTGGCTCTTATTTTGCAGCTCGTTAATGTCGGCGTAACAGGAAGTGGGATTTCTGATGCTGTTATTCTAATCAGTGTGGCCAATGGAGATAGTACACAAAGCAGTGTGGACCACGTCTCTCAGCTCCGCAACGAGACGGCCAATTCCATCTTTACCGAGATTACATCATCAGTTTTTGAAAATACTGACAAGTTAGAGCTATATGTGAACATAGCAATGTTTTCCGTGATTCTACTTACAGCAGCGGTGGCGAATGTGCTGCTAATTTTCGTCCTGGCACGAGCGGTGTGGCGGCTACGTCAGAGGCAAGAAAAGGTAAATATCTTCCTTTCGATTTGTCAAATCAAAAAAAGAAGAGACTGAACTATTTTCAGTAACTGGCAGCTTTCTATCATTTTCTGACAGAAGCGACTTTTACATGACTGATATTGAGTATATTTCCATGGCAAAAAAGATTCTGATCTTTTATTACCTTCAAATTTAAGAAAAAAAAACTTAATTCGTAGGTCACACGGCAATATTAGCAAAGTCAGTCCTACAATGGTTTTACAAAATCATGTATTGTACGTATACGCTTGTTAATCAGCCTTAATGTATCTAATTGGTACAGACAAAACCTGTTGTATTGTGCCTTCCACAGAAGGGAGAGAGGAACATCTCTATGATGAACCTACCACAAGCTGAACACGTCGAGCACCCCAACCCAACTCACAACCAGAGGCACTACATGGACCCTCTAACGTGAACACCCTCTACCAGATACACTACCGGACTCTCTGACTTGAACCCACGACTTTACAATGTACATGTAAGCAAGCTAGAACAACATATAAACAAGATAGAACAACATGTAAGCAGGATAGAACAACATATAAGCAAGCTAGAACAGCATGTAAGCAAGATAAAAGAGCATGTATAAGCAAGATAGAACAGCATGTAAGCAACATAGCACAACAGGCAAGCAACATAGAACAGCATGTAAGCAAGATAGAATAACATGTAAGCAAGGTAGAACAGCATGTATGCAAAATAGAACAGTATGCAAGCAACATGGAAAAGCGTGTAAGCAACATAGAACAACATGTAAGCAGATAGGGCAACATGTAAGCAAGATAGAACAACAAGCAAGCAAGATAGAACAGCATGTAAGCAAGATAGAACAGCATGTAAGAAAGATAGAACAGCATGTCAGCAATTGCAAGATAGAACAGCATGTAAGCAAGATACTGTAGAACAGCATGTAATAAGCAAGACAAAAAATATGTCAGCAAGATAGAACAACACACACATGGTAGTTTATTTAAATCAATCAACTACGTCACATTAGTCTATCAAAATATCAATTAAAAAGCTCATTACAATACCTTGAAGATACATCGAAGAAACTTGTGTGAAATTAGGTATAGCCTGAGATGTCAGCCCTCTGTCACTCTACAATGCAATAGTAGTAAATCCCAACAATAGTTCCTAACAAGAAAGCTTTACTCCAACGTTACTACTTGTAAGGTATAAACAATGCAGCGTCATGTTATTTTCAGCTTCTTACAATAATCAAGAAATTTCGTTTTAGACGTTTTATTAAAACGTGCAACATACATGTAAAAGCTAAATTACGCATCGTTGTACTTTATCGTGCATTTGAATATCATCCGGAGACACGTGAAGCTCGTACAAAGGCACCAAATCTGTAAATGTTTTTTTAACAGTAAATGAGTTTTGTAATTAAGAAAAATATGCTCATGTGCAATAAAATAAAGACTAATGATTTGTGATAATAGGGTACTGTAACATAGTAAGCTATGAACAAATGTATAAGAGTGTTTATGTATAGTATGCACAATATACCATATGTGAATTGTAAGATATCTCTATTATTGTTCACAATAGAGACAACCAATCTACAAAGGTCTCATGTAGTTAATAATAAAATGAATAAACATGAAGACAAAATTCACAACTAGGGTTTTGGAATCACCTCTACTAGTTGTGCAGTGGCTGTGTGTGGCTAG
>NW_017803987.1:1481935-1488029 GCF_001625305.1 Branchiostoma belcheri
TATGTATGTGTGTGTGTGTGTGTGTGTGTCATTTCAAAAGTTTCTTGAAGATAAAGTTTTTACTTTTCAACCTAAGCTGTTCTAGTAGACCATACTTAGAAGACAGGCTTCCCCTTATTTACACTGCACGGCTGCCTGTACAAAACTGAAGTCTGAGTTTATGTTATCGAATTTATATCGACAGGGTGGGGTCATTATATCAACTCAGTCAGGAGGTGCGCAGAAAAAAATGCAGTCCTTATCCTGTCAATCAGGGTGAAACCATTCCGATATTAATTGGGGGGATACCGTAACAAAACGCTAGAGAAAAGTCACCAATAAGATCAACTTGAATTCTGTCTAGCTTTTCCATGGTTGGGGGGAAACATACAAGTATGCCTGTGAGGAATACGGGAGACAACTAAGATCATCGCTATTGAACTAAAAAGTTTATAGTTGACGAACCCCCACCTCCCATCAGAGGATAGAAGCGCTTGTACTGATACCGTTACTTATACACTATGACTATGGAGGATGGCATCCAGACTATTATGACACAATCGGTTGTTATTCTTGTTATTTTCTGCCCATTCCTGTTTGTATTCGACTTACATTCTTTACAGTCATCCGATCACCAGGGGAGGCTGATGACACTAAACTTTATTGTACAGCAATAGTACAAGGTAAAATATGGCATGTAGCTATATTTGCACCGAGACATCTGCCTTGACCTTACAAAGTGTATGAAGTATTAGATGAGAGGTACGCGTCCTCGTTTCGGTGTGGTTTTCTGTCACCATGTCGAAGAGGGAAAACATGCGACACTGGTAGAAATTAAGTCATATATAAAATTTGAAATATTAATGACATTGCCTACTGGTGACAATAGACGGCGTTACAGTGACTCTGGAATGATGAAAACGCCTTTTTATCATAGTAACAGTGTGACGAGAATATATAGATTGGAGAGATCTTCCGCTGACGTGGGTCTGTTACTATGCAATAAACCTCGAGTCCTTGAAAAAAATTCAAAATAACTTCCCTTGTCTGTGTCGTTCTTAAATCTGACCATAAATTTTTGGACGATCTCGTCAACCTTCGTCAGATGTGTACGTGATGCACTCCTTAACTCTCAGGAACTCGGAAACATGATGAAGTCATTGTTGTTGTTTACGTGCCCGTACCCCAGGCCCACCTAGCTGACATTCTGATTAGCATGTCAAACAGACAATAAACTTTGCACCTAGCAGGTAATAAGGTTTAGAGTTCAGGTATGTTGTTTTCAGCTTGGAACTAGTACGTAACCTAATGAACCATGTATATGTACAGAGGAGTCCACAGGTGTGGCTAACAGGCTGCCGGCGTCTTCGTTTTCTAGACGTCTAGAGTTCCCTGTCTCTTTTTCTCACAAGGTAGTCAAGTGTTCCAAGTGCGAGACATGGCAAAGGGGGTCTTTCTTCTTTTCTTGGCCACACTTCTGGTCTGGTCCGACGAAAGCCGTGGCCAAACTACCGAAAATAGCCCGATAACGACTACTGAAGGTGAGTGTTTGTGTCGGAATTCCTTTGGTCGCTGAACCACTCAGGCCTGGTGTAAACCATACAAGATCAAACTTCCTGACTTTTTAAGGAATGTTTCTGTCACAAATTACAAAGCCATTCCATCCATTATACACACTATGCTTTATAACATGTACGTGCATATCTGATATCTTTTTATCATTCATTTCAGACCCCAAGCCATGTGGGGACTTTCCTTGGGATACCGATGGCGTCAGAGTCGACTGTGACTACACCTATCACGACATAAGGGATGATTGGACAGGTGAAAATTTGTGGTTAGAGGTCGTTGGACGCTGCAACGTTAAGTGCCCAAAAGAAGCAGACCTCTTAGTCGGACCTCCGTATAGCGACTACATTGACATCGCTGACGGTGACTACTACTGCAATAGAGGCAACAGGACCTGGTTGGGGACACAGCCAGTGTGTTTGGGTAAGGCCTCAAAATACATTTTGTGACTCAACAGATGATTTGTACAGTATTTATTAAGCTTTACGATCGATCTAGCGGGGTCTCATGGCTTAATTGCCTTTGGCCTTATATAAAGTAAAAATCAACCTACAAAGCAAACATTTCCCTATAGCAAGCGGATGTACCCCCCTCCCCAAAATATATTCAGGCGTCCATGGGGGTACATCCCCCTTTATGCTTTTTTTAAAATTCTTCTGCCATTTCCATTTTTTTTCTTATTTCCTAAACGCGTCACAGGTCGTTTTAACAACGCTACCATGGTAACGGACGAGACCAACGGAATTCGGCTGGTGGGGGGAGAGTTCTACGGCTGTGTGGAGCTGTTCGATGACGTCACCCAACAGTGGGGACCTGTGCGGGGATGGTATCATTTAATCGACGAGCACTACGGAAGCGGCCTGAAGATGGCTTGGCTGGATTTCACATGTAGAAACCTGGGGTTTTCGGGGGGAATTGCGACGGCAGCCTACAGATTGTCAAACGGTATCATCTTTAGGGACAGATGGAACACAGTGGACTTTAATTACCTGACTTACATGTACTACTTCATGGATATCTTACCTACGTACCCTTCTTCAACCCCCAAATTTATATTGTCCATACCCGGAGGCATCAATACTCCAGACATTTCTTCTTTACATGATGCTGTGGACCGTATAGTTAGGGGACCGTGCGGTTCGACGCCTAGCGACTTCGAGTGCACTAGACACTACTCTATGTGCCTGGCTTGTGCTGGAAAAACCAAACAGGATGACTCCCCGGGTAAGAATCTTCTTTTACTGTTACATCATCATTTTTACCTTTAGCATACGTTTTGAAAAATTTAACTCTTAAGGGGGAGAATAGGCTTGGGATTCTCATTACAAACGAGTATTAATAAAGCATTAAACAGTGCTGAACCACTCAGACCTGGTGCAAACCTTACAAAAGCAAACTTCCTGACTTTCTAGGGAATATTTCTGTCACAAATTATGAAGCCATTCCATCCATTATACATATGTACTTGCATTTTTTAATTCAATTCAATTCAGTCTTTATTAAACAACTCGCAGACTTAAGTCTGAATTGTGTTGCTCATTACAATATACGGTAAACGTTAATAAGATTACAGACAAACATATTTTAAGCGCTTTCGCTTACAAATATAATGCATTACATAACATTACAAATTAAAATATATCATAACACACAGAAGAGAAGACGTCTGTGCCACTGGGTCACTCAGTGTACAAGATACTGCAGACACGACAGATAAGTGAAGTCTGAGCGCAAGTACTATATTGATTACTTGGCGTTTAACAGTTCAACTAAAAAAGGAATTGGTGAGTCCTTGTGACGTGCAGACCGACAGAGTGGAACATCAAATTTATTTGCATTACGTGTACTTCTACCGGAAATGTTCTGTCTCAGCGGGGGCAACCAATCACGAAACTCAGAGTTCAGCAGGGATTCTGCAAATGCCCTACAAAGTTCACGACGTCGGTCAGCCAGGGAGCTGAGGTTCAGGGTTGTCAGTGCCATGTTATAGCTCGTATACTGTGATCCCAAGATGATTTTACAGGCCCTCATCTGGATCCGTTTTTGTGAACTGATATCTTTTATTCATTTATTTCAGACCCCAAGCCTTGTGGGGACTTTCCATGGGATACCGATGGCGTTAGAGTCGACTGTGACTACACATATCACGAGCTAAGGCTTGATCGGAGAGGTCAAAATTTGTGGTTAGAGGTCCTTGGACGCTGCAACGTTAAGTGCCCAAACGAAGCAGACCTCTTAGTCGGACCTCCGTATAGCGACTACATTGACATCGCTGATGGAGACTACTACTGCAATAGAGACAACAGGACCTGGTTGGGGACACAACCAGTGTGTTTGGGTAAGGCCTCAAAATACATTTTGTGACTCAACAGATGATTTGTACAGTATTTATTTAGTTTACGTTCCATCTAGCGGTGTCTTATGGCTCAATTTGCTTTGGTCTTATATAAAGTACCATGGAGGTGATAAAACAAACTACATGTACAAAGCAAACATTTCCCTAGCAAGCGGATGTATTTATCAACATCCCCTTCCCCCAAATATATTCAGGCGTCCATTGGGTAGATAATCCCCTTTATACTTTCTTCTTAACTTCCCTGCCATTTCCAGTTTTTTTTTCTTCTTACTTCCTATGCGCACCACAGGTCGTTTTAACATCGCTACCATGGTAACGGACGAGTCCAACGGGATCCGGCTGGTGGGGGGAGAGTTCTACGGCTGTGTGGAGCTGTACGATAACGTCACCCAACAGTGGGGACCTGTGCGGGGATGGGATCATTTCATCGACGAGCACTACGGAAGCGGCCTGAAGATGGCTTGGCTGGATTTCACATGTAGAAACCTGGGGTTTTCGGGGGGACTTGCGACGGCAGCCTACAGATTGTCAAACGGTATCATCTTGAGGGACAGATGGAACACAGTGGACTTTAATTACCTGACTTACATGTACTACTTCATGGATATCTTACCTACGTACCTTTCTTCAACCCCCAAGTTTATATTGTCCATTCCCGGAGGCATCGATACTCCGCACATTTCATCTTTACATGATGCTGTGGAACGTATAGTTAGGGGACCGTGCGGGTCGACGCCTAGCGACTTCGAGTGCACTAGACACTACTCTATGTGCCTGGCTTGTGCAGGACAACGCAAACAGGATGACTCCCCGGGTAAGAATCTTCTTTTACTGCTACATCATCATTTTTTTACCTTTAGCATACGTTTTGAAAAATGTAACTCTTGAAGGGGGAGAATAGGCTTGGGATTCACCTTACAGTCACAAACAGGATTGCTATTAACAATGAGGCATTAAACCAGTGCTGAACCACCAAGACCTGGTGCAAACCTTACAAGATCAAACTTCCTGACTTTCTAGGGAATATTTCTCTCACAAATGACAAAGCCATTCCATCCATTATACACACTATGAATTATGATATGTACGTGCAGATTTTGTAAACTGATATCTTTTTATCATTCATTTCAGACCCCAAGCCTTGTGGGGACTTTCCATGGGACACCGATGGCGTCAAAATCGACTGTGACTACACCTATCACGACATAAGGGATGATTGGACAGGTGAAAATTTGTGGTTAGAGATCCTTGGACGCTGCAACGTTACGTGCCCAAACGAAGCAGACTTCTTAGTCGGACCTCCGTATAGCGACTACATTGACATCTCTGACGGTGACTACTACTGCAATAGAGGCAACAGGACCTGGTTGGGGACACAGCCAGTGTGTTTGGGTAAACATTTTGTGACTCAACAGATGATTTGTACAGTTTTACGATCGATCTAGCGGTGTCTTATGGCTTAATTTGCTTTGGCCTTCATGGCCTTATATAAAGTACCATGGAGGTAATAAAACAACCTCCAAAGAAAACATTTCCCTAGCAAACGGATGTATTTATCAACACCCCCCTCCCCCAAATATATTCAGGCGTCCATGGGGGTATATTACCCTATATACTTTTTTCTTAACTTTCCTGCCATTTCCTAAACGCGTCACAGGTCGTTTTAACAACGCTACCATGGTAACAGACGAGACCAACGGGATCCGGCTGGTGGGGGGAGAGTTCTACGGCTGTGTGGAGCTGTACGATGACGTCACGCAACAGTGGGGACCTGTGCGGGGATGGGATCCGGTCATACTCGAGGGATCCGGCCTGAAGATGGCTCTGGCAGATCTTGCATGTAGAAACCTGGGGTTTTCGGGGGTACTTGCGACGGCTGCCTACAGATTATCAAACGGCACCATCTTTAGAACCAGATGGAACACAGTGGACTTTTATTATCTGAATTCCAAATACTACTACATGGATATCTTACCTACGTACCCATCTTCAGCCCCCAAGTTTGTATTGCCCGAGCCAGAAGACATCAATACTCCAGACAGCTATTCTTTACATGATGCTGTGGACCGTATAGTTAGGGGACCGTGCGGGTCTCGCGACTATAAATGTATAAATAGTTACTACTCTATGTGCCTGGCATGTGCTGGACAACGGACAACGGGTAAGAACCTTCTTTTACTGTTACATCAT
>NW_017803987.1:1488049-1598822 GCF_001625305.1 Branchiostoma belcheri
GGGGGGGGGGTCGGTAGGCTTGGGATTCACCTTATCATATACAGCCACAAACAGGATTGCCATTAAACCAGTTATCATTCAATGACACTCTCTATATAGAACATTTTACAGATTTGTTTGTCGTTATGCTTTAGCTTTTTAATGCCAATTCGTATAATTTGCTTGTTCATAGCTTTTTAAACTATGCATCATCATCATCATCGGTCGACCGTATTGGTCGGGGTCATACCGCCCCTTCCGAGGTGGCTTACCCTTTCGTTAGCTTAATACAAGACGGGGTTCGCCACGCCTCCGTCCGGGTGATGATGTAATCACCATGTGTGGTGATGTAATCACCATGTGGCTGATATGGAACAGAGGTTCGCCAGGCCTCCATTCGGGTGATTTGAAGTGAATCACCAACTTCATACAGTAGTATTTGTACCATCGCACACTGGGGCATGCCCCTACTCTTTTGTGAAATGTGTGGTGGGATCTTTAACGTGCGTGGGGTGTGGCTCTCCCCAAACACGGGACCTCCATTTAACATCCTATCCGAGGGACGTCCCTAGCCGAAGCTAGGTACTCATTTCCACCTGAGTGAAGTGAGGAAAGTCGTGAAAAGTGCCTTTCCCAAGGGCACAAGATCGGTGACAAGGTGGGGTTCGAACCCACGACCTCTGGTGTGTGAGCCGAACGCGCTACCGATTGCGCCACACGACCCCACTTCTGCATAGTTTTTCACTCATTCGACGAAAATTTACCCCTTAGCCGTCAGCGATCTAGTGACCTGCACATCTAACTATATTCGGGTCAGTTTTCCCCGGCCTCCGGACAACTCCGTCCAACTGTACATCCATCTAGCTGCGCCACCTTGCAGTGCAAATCAGAACTCCACCCATATCTACATCGATGCGCCGCTCACAGCTTGCGGAACCACTAGACAGGTATGTTAACAAGTTTTTAGAACTATGTCGTAAATGCAAGAAAATGTTTTTGAATCTATAATGATAGAGGTTATATTATTATCATTATTATTATCATTATTATCATTATCATTATTTTCATTATTATTATTATTATTATTGAAGATGTGCATTCAAGATGAACGAATGACCTTTGGAACAAAGCCTAAAGGTTAAGTATCATTAGCCTCTTTTAGAGCGGCAAACTGTACTCATTTACCATATCCCCTGCCTTTTTGGCCAATTTCTACTCTTTCTTACCAGGCCTGGTAGAGGCCAACAAATGGAGAAAATAAACTTAGCATATGCATTTATGTAATCACTGGGCTATGTTACCAATAAACTGAAGATGCAACTTTCAGCTTTTAAAACATCTGTGGGTGTGTTTTTTTTTCTGCAAAAGGACACGGAAGACGACATCATCTACAGGAACACCCTGACCATCTACGTGAACACAAGCGCAATAATCACTCGTCATCGCCTTGCAAAGATCGGCGTAGAGTGTCATCTGCCGCGACGGAAGACCGTCACTGTCAAGCTTGACCCTCAGAACTCGTCCGTGTTCCGGTCACACATCGTTGGCAGGGGCACCGGTGAATTCATCATCTCCATGGAGCTGTACCTGAGTAACAACTTCCGGTCCTCTGTGTTAGTGTATCCACTGTCCGCGGAGGTGGGACAGGTAAGCTACCCAAAACCTATACATTTAACTAATTCTTGATATTGCAGTGAATAAAAGCTATTCCATTCTAACAAAGTAAGCAGAGAGTTACATTTTACTCTTTTTATAAATCGTTACTAAATTAGGTCAGCAACACACACACACTCACACACACACACACTCACACACACACTCACACACACACACACACACACACACATGCACACACGCACACACACACACACACAGACAGAGGCACACACACATACATACACGAACACGGAAACACACAAACACGCACATACAAAATACCCACAGACACGCCAAACAAAATAGTTCATTTTTAAATCATGAGATGTGCAAATGTAGATTCCTTTTAATATTTGTCAAGGTAGCAGCGGGTTATGTTTTATGTAGTCAACACAACCCAAAACAAATTAGGTGTACTTTATACTCCTGTTTTCTGTCAGATGCTGTACGTACAGCTGAAGGTGACGTCAGGCGACAGTAACCTGCAGCTGTTCGTGGACAGCTGTATGGCCACGCCCACAGAGCAGCCAGACGACAGCAACGTGCTGTACCACCTCATACGGGATGGGTTAGTGTCACTATGAATCTCTAATGATCTCATTGTTTGCAGACGTTATTATTGTTACAGCACTAGATCGAGATCTTTCTTCATCAAGCATATACCGTTAACAGTTAAGCGTACGTATTTGCTATGTGTTTTGTTTTTGTTGGTCCTACTGTGTTGGCATGATGAAATATAGGGATAACGTGAATGTGCATGTTTTAGTTAAGTACCTCTAGCTTTGTACAAAGATCACTTTTTATATCTTAAAAACATTCTGTACAACCCATTATTTCCCCTCATACATAGATGTGACCAGGACTCTACCGTGACTCGCTTTTTGTCGCCGTCTACAATGCAGGAACGGTTCGGTTTCCTGGCCTTCGCCTTTACCAGCGGTGCACGTACGGTAAGTCACTTAAATGTACTAACAATATATGAAACGTATTATATATATGACCGGTGCACTAGTAACACAACAGGCTTCCTTGTTTCCAGATTGTAATGTACAATGTAGGTATATTTTCACATTGTCAGGCCCACGGTTGTACCGTCCTGTGATTCGTCCTTCCCACTGCATTAGAGCCAACAGCCAATCACGTTGCCTCTTGATCGTATGCGGCGACGTGATTGGTTGGCAACAATAAGAAAGTGTGCACATATCCGATTGGTGGAACAGCCATGAGAGGATGGTAGCTGTATGCCAGAAAAACGGTAGCAGAAAGTAATTCTAAGAAATCCATTTAAATATCTGACACACTATTCTTATATGCCCAGGTGTACCTCCACTGTGACGTCCTCCTGTGTAACGCCGCGGACCCGAACTCCCGGTGCGCGCAGGGCTGCCAGGCGGGCAGGAGGAGGAGGAAGGCCGCAGACGACTCCGATGTCTACCGGCTGATCCAGGGGCCCATCGTCCTGAAAGATTATCAAACCGGTAAAAATCTCTCTATATTCATCTACATACAACATAATCCCCTGGGAACTTGCAAGCAAAGTTGTCTTCTGACAGTTCTGTATGTTTAAATTTCCCTGTTTTAGTACTTTTTGGAAACATTTGCATGGTAAGAGCTATTCATAAACGTATTACATTTTTTCAGGAAATTGATCTGATTAAGAAAATGATATTTGTTAATCCTTGAGTCTTTTCTCTTGTAGTTTCTGACGACGCCTCAACAGGTCATGCTGTGAACATTGGTTCCCTCTTCATGGGAGCATGCGCAGTTGTCATCGCCGCCATGTTGATTGGCTAGAACTGGGCATGGTGGGACGCAAGGGAAGTCGGACAAAAATGCAGTGCTTGTTTGTTTAGTTGTTTGTTTGTTTATATCTGGATATTTATGTAGTTCGGTCTTAAACATCGATCATGGTAATATAATAACTGTTTTGAGATCTATATTGCTCATTAATTACTTACTACTATACTCACTTAACAAAGGCTTGAAGACACTTGTATATCTGAAATTATATGTGAAAGGTCCTGTGCTTTTCAGGACATATAATGTTACATAATACCGACTGCTGACATTTTATGTCATGTTATGCCTTGTAAATATAAACATTTGATATCGTATTTCACTATTTTAGAAACACAACAGTAACTGTGAATATGATCACATATGCTCTTTAAATTATGCTTCATGTACCTTACCGTAAGTTTAACAACCAACATTAGACTGATAATTTCACAACTTTCTGTAGATGTCTACCAGTTATAATGTAATTCCAGACTTTAAAAAGTAACTTCTTCCAATAGGTGTTTTGCGTGTATTCATTGTTAACAGACGTTGGTGATTTGAGCATGTTTGGCTATGCACCAAATGTACATACTTGTGTGAAAAATACATTCTGATAATCCAAACTTACCTGCATCATAATTTGATAGACATGTGCAGCAAACTACCTTCTTTGACAAGGAACGTACACATACGAATGGAAAGTTAGTAACGGTCGTACGGAAATTTTACTAAATAATTATCTTAATATTTTGCAGTCACGTCTGCATTAGTCAAAGTGCGTGGAATTGACAACCAAAACGAACACGCCATAGAATATAATATTTATCAATGATTTTTCATTTATTGTGTCTGCACTCCCAAAAGATATTAGCCAGCAATAACAGGTGCAACAGTAGAAGCAGTATGATGTAGTGTAGTGTTTCGTCTGGTTTACCGTACAATTCAGGTCAAAGGTCGTAGGTGAAAGGTCGTGCCTTTCTCTCTTCGCACTTTGGTTCTCATGATTTTTCGCAATCTCCGAAGTTTTCCTGGCGACTAAAACGATAACGTCAGCCAAACATGGACACAGACGACTTGTTCAGACAAGCCGAGCAGGAATTTGCTTGTCAGAATTTGGAAACGGCAGAGAAACTGTACACAGACTTCATCCGAGGTTGCACTACGCGGAAGGGGGAGGGGGGCGAAGTAGAAGACGTCAGCCCAGCATCATGTGAAACTAAAAGGTAAAATTTGACAGCGATTTCGCCTTTGTATATGTTTGATTAACTTGTCAATTGACCTGAATATAGAAGACTCTCTAAGGTTCTGTCAGTATTCATCTGTATTTGTGTGCAAATTATATGTGTGCCAAATTTCTTCCTTGTTTTGGTATTTGGTCTATCTACTATTATTGTATTTTCCATAATATGTGCACGCCTATCATAACACTAATGGCTTAACTTAGTGCACATGCACCTATTAAAATCAATACAGTACATCAGATATCAACACAAGTAGAATTTAATTCATACCACTGTACTAGAGAAAAATACTACTACGCGTACGGGTTTACGGAAAAACCTGGGTGCCTGTCAGGCCAGGCTACCTAGCCAGGCCTGGGCTACCTAGCCAATCCACCAGGCCAGGCTAGCACGTCAGGCTACTTCAAGATCAAATATGATATATAATGCAATTGTAGTACATATAGATCTTTAATATGTTAGATAAGTACTAGTATTTCTACAAATGTGTTATAAGGACTTTTATTTCTACTTGCAGAATATCAGATCTGGTGATGGCGTACAACAACCGTGGACAGATCAAATACCTGAGGGTCGACTTCGACCAGGCCATGGAAGATTACACTGCAGCGATAGGGGTGGCCCCTGATGTACCAGTCCCATATTACAACAGAGGACAGATCCATTATAGACTAGGTAAATATGTCGAGACTTAAATCTAAAATCTAATTTAGCTGCCAAATTTCTTTCACCTAATTACAGAGAGGACGAAAGAGACTTGGCAGCTAAAAGAGGTTTGGTATTACTTGCAGAGAGGGGGAAGGAGGGACTTTGCAGCTAAATTTGATTTGGTACCCAGGCTAGCTTCATATTTTAATTATAAAATCGAGGGTCACACAAGTCCAATTTTGTTTACTATACAGTCTAGTCTTAATGACTGTCTAGTGAAAGTGGGGGGGGGGGCAGATAAAGTATTCTTGAATAATCAATAGATGTTTTTTTTATACATTTCACCTAAATTGTCAATGGTATTTAAATATAGAATAGGTTTAGGATACATTTTGTAAAGGGGTAACTAGTGTTGGATTACATAATGTTGCAATTTTATAGTAGGAGGGATTTAGACTCCTGTCACCATATACTGTATATGAATGTGTTTGAGTAAGAAATCTAGCAGACCATATGCGGAGGTAAACATTATGCATTTGCTTTGATAATGTTGCTTTTTTGCCTTCATTTTAGGTCGTTTTGATGCTGCTATTGCTGACTTCAACAAGGCCCTCGAGCTCCAGCCTGACTTCCCTGATGCACACATCAACAGGCAACAAGCTTTGAGTGATAAACAGAAGAGGGACCAGGGATTCAACACAAGTGACTGGAAGTCTGAGGGGAGCTAAACATATAGCATAATATACATTTAATATGGGAAAGTTACCTGTTTAAGTAGAGAGTATAGTGGGTGAGTGAATGAGTGAATGAATGGTTGGATGGGTGGATGGATGGATGGATTAATGGATGGATGGATGGTGAAGACATGGTTTTTAATCGCATATTTCTGTCCAAAGGAGCCAAAAGAAAGTTACATAAGAGAAAAATTTAAAAAGGTACCATTTAGTTAAGTACAGTAAACAGAAAAAGGCAGATACAACAGATCTTAGTACATATTTACTATGTTCCATATGGAAATAATGTAGCCAATTTCTTGTACATACATGTAGTATTGTACACAGTCACGTAAGCATCAGTTTTTATTAATACTGCTGCTTTTAATCTTTGAAATTTACTAAAACAATAAATGCTGCTACAAGTATTCAATATCAATTTATATTGACAGATCTCTTTTGACTTTGTGTTGAATTGTGATGATATTCTATAAGTAGGTTTCAACGTAACTGAAAATACATGGCAGCATTTTGCACATGGTTTTACTACCGGACACAGTCGAGTTCACCTTCCGTTGCCGGCTATCTTCTGTAGCAGCTGTTTTATCAGATCTCAACAACAGAGAGATCCCTGCTTCCTGCCACATGCATAAAGGTCCAATCCGTAGCCGTTTAAAAGGGCACCACTGACGATTTACGATCGTGGAAAATACCCTTCTTACGGGCCCAGTAGTGCTGCATTCACACTCTCAAAGAGCAACCGTTAGATTTCGAAAGTTAACCGTTAGATTTCAAAATCTAACGGACCCTCACCAGGCGTAAGGTCTAGAAAAAAAAAACTTCTTACGTATACCGAGGAGGAACCTGACGGAGGGGAGCAAGGGGCCAGTACCTGGCCTGGGCACTTAGGCAGGTAGGCAGGTATACCGAGGTAGTATTGCTGCAAATTTTGTTCCAAGGACAACCGTTTAGTTTGAAAATTCGACCGTTAGATTTGAAAAGTTAACGGACCTTCTTGGCGTAACGTCATGGCAGCGGTGCTGATGCTGGTGATGTTGTGCGGCCTACGGGCGGCCTGGGCCGACACACCGGCCAATTGTTCCTGGGGACAGGTAGCAGGAGTCTGGGAGTTTCACGTAGGACCGGTGAGTAGGTCATGGATTTCAATTTATCCATTTATGTGTACATATAGGTAAACAATATCTATACACTTGTTTTGACATTCATTCATAATACTTGGAAATGCCATTGATGTGTTCCAGAGTCTCATAAGATCACACACAAAGAAAAACACCTATGATAGCGCTTTTTGTCTTAAACGTTACTGTTATTCAAGAGTAATTAACCACGCATGGACTGTTTTGTTCATTGATATGGATGCGGTTATACATGTATCAATGGAGAGTCTGATCTAAGGCCTGGTCGACCGACAACGGAAACATGTCAACACATGGCCGTTGTGTTTTAAATTGGCCACATCATAATATATGGAACCAAAAATTGCCAAATCAAGGTTCTGTCTAAGATATCTGACATCAAACTTGACTTCTTTTAACTTGATTAACATAATGTAGTTATGTAAATCACGCATATGTATATTGATATAACTTGAACTATTTTGTTTGGAGAAAGCCCACGAAAAACTATTCCGGTTTCAGGCCTTCCTTGCGTATTGTCCATATTTTATGTATTTTTGTTGTAAATATGTGCAAATAAACAAAAAAGTACGAAAAACAACATAAACATCAGGTTCACAGCCACTCTTTCATAGCCTGTTTCCAGGCTTCCTCGTGTCCCTTCAATCTATACATTGCTACTAGCAAAATGTTAGGCTGGTGACAACCAAAGACGACTGATTTTTAGGCTAATGCATTTATCCTGGCATGACCTACATGTTGTATTTTGAGGAGGATACAAACGGAAACTGGCGGGAAAAGATAAGCAACAATTCGCACCACGTGACATCCTTATAATTCTCACGTCCTTGTGGTTCCGTGATAAAATTTTAGTTTGACTGAACTACAATAAAAACAGGACTTTGGTCCAAATATACCTGTACAAAATTATTCTTGATATTGGATACATTTATGGTGACAAATTCATTTTAAGTCTTAGATTTAAACTTTAAAAATATAACAAAGCGATGCTATAGCTCAATCGGGTGGAGTTCTCGCTTAAGTTTGTAACAGATAGGTCCTGAGTTCAAACCCCGGCCGGGTCATACTAAAGCCTTTAAAACATGATGGATAATGAGCACCATTTTATAATGGATTGTACACTCTACAATGTCAATGACAAGCGCCTATTGCTGTTGACTTTTCATTCCGCATACATACGATACAAAAGTCCCCGTACTTTTTTTGTGTCAATAAAGAATCTATATAATAACTCTGCTTAGCACTTAGCATCTATGAGAAAGAGTATGGGAAGGTCAGAAGGTGAAACATACAACACTATTAGCGGACTAGCCCCCTGCTGCAGCGATTGCACAACTGTGCGGCCCAAGGGCTACAAAAATATAAATTGGCACCACCCCTATGCCCCTCAATGCTCCTACCAGCGGGCTAGCCCCCTGCTGCAGTGCTTGCACAATTGTATGGCCCAAGGGTTACAGAAATGGAGATTGGCACCACCTCTATGCTCCGCAATACTCCTACCAGCGGGCCTAGACCCCCCCCCCACAGCAGTGCTTACACAATTGTGTGGCCCAAGGGCTTCAGAAATGGAGATTGGCACCAACCCTATGCTCCGCAATGAGTAAAAAGTGACCCTCTTCTTCTTCAAATAAAGTCCCTGTTGTTTTTACAGGGTGGTTACGATCGCCGTCTGAGGTGCAGCTCCTTTACTGCTGTGGAGAGTTTTAAGGCTACTCTCCTGTTCCCGGATGTTGTGATGGACAAGGACGGCAATAAGGGCTTCTGGACCATGATCTACAACCAGGGCTTCGAGATGGTCATCAACCAGAGGAAATACTTCGCCTTTTCATCGTACGTTTCAAATGGGCATACTTTCTCTTCCCCCCTCTCTCTCGATCCCTTATTTTTCTCATTTAGTTCTCTCCCGTTTCTCCTCAGTAGCCCTTTCTTTTACGTGTTACTCCTCAAATTGCCTCAAATTGCTATCTTTCGTTTCTCTTAGACTACCATCCAATTTGTTTTGTTTCCTCAGTAGCCCTTTTTCTTTTACGTGTTACTCCTCTTTTTTCTCAAATTGCCATCTTTCGTTTCTCTTAGACTACCATCCAATTTGTTTTGTCTCACATGCACATTGAATATGGTTTCTCCTCAGTTTTCTCACATTGCTCTGTCCCATGTCTCCCCTCCATTCCATTTTTTCTCACATTGAACTCTCCTTTCTTTAAATTCCTTTCATTTTGCCCTGTCTCACTTCTTCTATCTCATTTTTTTGTTTCACACAGGACTTTCTCGTTTGTCCTCAATTTTCCTCTCACTTTTCTCTCTTTCTCTTTCTTTTTCTCGGTTGCAAAATTGAATAAGACACGATGTAAAACCAGTTCTTTATGTTTTTTTGTAGATACGTGAAAGAGGATGACGTGGTCACGAGTATGTGCAACGCCACGTTCCCAGGGTGGTCACATGACATTCTGGGACAGGACTGGGCCTGTTACTATGGCCTTCAGGTCACACGGGGTGTCCCGGATGTAGACCCGGTCACAACTCGGCTGGTGCACAAGGATGACTATGAAAGAAAGTTTAGGAATAATCATGACTTCGTAAAAGGTAGGAACGTGTCTACACTAGTAAATGATCCCTTCTTGATTTCCTATTTACACACATACAGCATATTACACGTATTAATCAGTTAAAACCACACCTTTATTCAAAATTACACCAAAAAATTTATGGAGATACGTCAGTATTTAGCAAAAGTGTATCAAAATTATACATATTAGGCTAATGTACCCCTTTGCTAGCGCTGTAGTAAACGCGAAAAATAGTGAACTATTCCTTTCCATATTTTAAGGAAAGTACATGTAATTATGTGAACACGGTGTTTGTGTTTCATTATCAGGAATAAACAGTGTACAAAGGTCATGGAAAGCGGTGACCTACCCAGAATCCCACGGGATGAAGCTGTCCAACATGGCGTCCATTGCAGGTGGCTCTTCCTCCGCTCTGACCTACCCCCAACCGACTCCCATGGACGAGGCAACGAAGATAGGTGAGAAACACAGTACAAATTGTACCTACCCATCAACTGAGTACTAAATGTTTCATACCTATAACAAAAAAAAAATGACTAGGCCGGCTTTGTATTCCTGTGGTTTTGTAGCATTTTTTTGCCGGAAGTTGTTTTTATTCGCGCGCGCTCACTACTTTCGGGATCTTCAGAGGATGTCTCCCATAGAATTACGTCGGTGTGGCCAAAAGGAAACTAAAAGGTCAATTTGAAAAGCCTAGCTACTAATTTTGACCAGACCTCGCCTGCTTGGCTCGCGATCGCTAACTTTGTTTTCCTGAAAAATATTTAGCCATCAAGCATCTTCCGAAGAACTTTGACTGGCGCAACATCAACGGTCAAAACTTTGTCTCTGACGTCAAAGACCAGGGGAACGTGTGCGGCAGCTGCTACGCACAGGCAACAGCAATCACGTTGGAATCACGCCTTAGGCTCATGACTAACAACACGCTCAAGGTTAGTGCAATCACGTGTTGTTCACGTGTATTATCACGTGATGTTGACATGTGCTATCACTTTCTGTGAATGTTATCATATTCCAAAAGACTGTTGCTGATTGGTTACCGCACTTTAAATCTCGTTCGCAGACCACCATGTCACCTCAGGATGTAGTAAGCTGTAGTGAGTACTCGCAAGGCTGCCTTGGGGGTTTTCCGTACCTCACTGCCAAGTACGCGCAAGATTTCGGCATGGTCGAGGAGCGGTGTAACCCCTACCACGGACACTCCACACCCTGCATGCCGTACCGGGCTGACTGTAGAAGATATTACGTTGAGGATTACCACTACATCGGTAAAGCCATAATTCCTATAGGAATGCGCCTACAATTGAATACAGCCCAATCATGATCGTACTATATGTTTTTATATTCTTCTTAATTACGACATAAAGTAAAATACCAACATATGATAAAAACAGCGTATAGGATATTCAACTCAGGTCTGTCTTCGAATGAAAGCTCATATGTGCTGCAAGAAACCCTAAAGCAGCTCCTATATTGTTATGCTCGATTTACGGTGCCAAATGTGCCAAGCAATTCGTTATCTGATTGATTTTTATGTTTACCGAAGGAAAACATATTGTTTTTGCTCAGTTTCTTCCTCTTCTTCTCCAAACAGTGACCCTTGACCTGACCAATGACATGGTTTGTTGTTGTCTGTCACCGTGGTGACTGGTGTTGGGTTACATAATGTTGCAATTTCATGGTTTGCTCTGCTCCTGTCACCATATACTAGTAGTACATGTATGTGAATGTGTTTGAGTAAGAATTAACAGAGCAGACCATGTATTTGCTTTGCAAATGTTACTTCTCTAGTTGGTTGTTCTATCTATGAGCATAAGCAAATCTGTAAATTGGACGATAGTTGATGTGGACGATTTTTCTTATGTTCAGGAGGTTTTTATGGTGCGTGTAACGAAGGGCTGATGATGTTGGAGATGGTAAAGAATGGACCGATTCCCGTCAGTTTCCAGGTGTATGACGACTTCCGGCAGTATCATTCCGGAATATACCATCACACAGGTCAGATCACAATGTCATAAATATGTGGGGTCGTGTGGCGTAGCGGCAGCGTGCTCGATTCGGAACCTTGAGGTCCCGGGTTCAAGTCCTGACATGCCACCGATCTTGTGCCCTTGGGAAAGGCACTTTACACCGACTTTCCCGTATTGTCTTGTCCTGTATTTGTCCTCTGCGTTGGTGGCGACATAAAATAAGTTGATATAACTTGAGTGTGCTGTCACCATGTCTAGTCATGAAATGTTGGAATATAAAAAAGTAATAAATTTATTACGTATTTGAAAGTAAGTGTACCTGTGAAGGTAAATGGCATTACGAAAATTTAAAGCCCTTTTACCCACCCGCAAAAATTAAATGTGTTTTCCCTTCAAGTTTTTTATTAGCCCTAAAATTTTTCTCAAGTTGAAAAGACCTGAGACCTGAGCCACGTATATTGTAACGTCATCATCGGGTCAATGGTGCCCTGTAGTCGATATCAGCCCCCGTCTCAGTCGAGGGGTAGAAATGTGTTAGTAAGAACATAATATCCTAAATATATGTTGAAACGTCCTATATCTCAGTTTATGTCCCTTAAGATTCAGATAGCCATTAAACATTATTGACCAGTTCATGGACTGATTTGTAACTATCTACAGGCCTAAAAGATGGCTGGAACCCGTGGAAAGTCACCGACCACGTTGTCACCTTAGTGGGTTACGGAATCGACCCAACTTCCGGCGAGAAGTACTGGATAGCACAGAACACGTGGGGCGCGGACTGGGGCGAGCTGGGATACTTCAGAATCCGCCGAGGAACCAATGAGGTCAACATTGAGTCCATCGCAGTCGCCATTACACCTATCGTTCCCAACCCATGATCAGACACAGCTTTTTATCTCATTTATTTAGTACGTAAATTTATAATCACTGGAAAACCTGATAATTAAAAAAGGCGTGATAACTCTTTCTCTAATAGTTATCCTTTTTTTCCATATAAGAATTCTATATGGAAAGAAAATGAGATAACATTTTATTATTCAAGCTCTTTATGGAAAAACTCTAAATAGAAAAATATTGACACTACCTTTCAAAAAGTACTTATCACAACTTTTTTTAAGTATAATATAATATTTAGTATAATATTTCCCTTAGAATAAAAATACGTACTAAATAAATGTGATAAATAATCAAGTCTCCATAATCATTTTAATGAATTTAATCTGTGGACGTGATGGACTAGAGTAGACGATATATGAATTAATGATTGTCACATTTTAATTTTATTTTACTAGATTTATTCAACTGTATGACAAGATATACAGCCAGAACTGCCCAACTAGCTAGAGGCTATTATAAGGGGTTAACCGTCATATCTAGGCAATAAACAATTATAAATAACAATGTCGGTTATAATTCAGATACATGAACATATTTGGTAACACACATGTCATTCTAAGTACGGAGGTGGTCTGTGATATTAGCCTAACATTAAAAGCTAACTAAAGCTCATTAAGATTATTAAGATTAATACGCTTTGCAAGTCTTTATTACATAGTAACCAGATTTTACGGACATGCAATGTTAACAGCAAGTGGCATCAAATACAGTTACGTAAAATTAAAGTAGTATTTTATTCAATCAATTGTAGCCTGTGTACCTTTCTGATACTCTAATAGTTCTTTTTAAAATAACACAGCCACTCTTTCGTGATTTTAAATCGTCAAACATTATTTTGTTGTTTATGTTTTAAGAGGAAAACATCATACGTTTTAGACATTTGTATATATTTGCGTAAATCTCACAAAGGTCAGAATTTTAGAAAGGCTGGTGGAATAAAACGTTTGTGCAATCCTTGTAGTATACTTAGTTCGCGGTAGATGTTTTAGCGATATAGATGAGCAAAAGAAGTCGAGTGTGTGCCGCCAAACACAAGTTGTACTACCGTAAATAATTTCATCAGGTTGGTAAACGAATGAATAGCAAAGTTCTTTGATCACAACCATTTATTTTTCATGAGCCGACGTTTCGATGACAATTTGTCATCTTCATCAGGGCAATTCTGACTGGGTTACTGTACACTGACGCTAGATGTTACTTGGTGCATAGTGCACTGAAGGTGTTACATAGTTCAAGTAACATAGTCCAAGTGACAGTGCTCTGTGAACTATGTAACACCTTCAGTGCACTATGCACCAAGTAACATCTAGCGTCAGTGTACAGTAAACCAGTCAGAATTGCTCTGATGAAGATGACAGACGGTCACCGAAACGTCGGCTCGTGAAAATAAATGGTTGTGATCAAAGAGCTTTGCAATTTGCTATTCACAAGTTGTACTAGCCTGGATTCCAGCCTTGTTAGGTTTAGTCCGCTCATCAATAGTTGGCGGGGTAGCGGATCTTGTGTGGAGCGGACTAAAGCTAACAAGACTGGACTCCAGGCTAAAGCTGCACCAATCTATGACTATTTTTGGTCATACCAGCCCGTCAAACAGCTCTGGTGGGGTCATTGTAAGGCCGTCCGCATCCGGAACCGCTAGCTGTGTCTTATGTTCATCCGATTTTTTAAGTGAGGAGTTAAAGTCGTGCTGGTCTTTTACGACTTGTATTTTCACCTTATTCCTTAATTACCAGGTGAGCTGAAGTAACGTTTTTCTCCGCGGCCCTGTGGTTTGGCAGTTTCCCAAGAGTTACCGTTAAATTTCAAAAGACAACGGTTAGATTCAAAATTTGAACGGACCTTCGCCAAGCATAACATCGGGAAATAGCCTTTTTACAGTTGCTGCAGTCTTTTATCCCTAGGACAACCGTTAAATTTGAAAAGCCGACCGTTACATTTGAAAACTTAAAGGCCGTTCTCTAGGCTTACCATCGAGAAGTTCGCCATGGCAGCGGTACTGATGCTGGTGATGTTGTCCGGCCTAACGGTGGCCTGGGCCGACACACCGGCCAACTGTTCATGGAGCCAAGTCGCTGGACTCTGGGAAATACACGTAGGACAGGTGAGTACTTGTTGACGTATTTTGATCAATATTCTATATGTTAAAGAAGACCAGGATAGCCATGGATTGGATACCAAAGGGGAAAAGACCAAGAGGGAGACCTAGAACTACCCTACGCAAAACAATTCAGAATGATGGGAAGAAACTGGGATTTTGCATTGGCAACACGGAATCCATGGTTGCTGCGGCACAAAACAGAAACCTATGGAGGAGTACTGTAAAGTCTGCACGTCGACCGATGCAACTAGTTGCAAGAGGAACTAAGGTCTAAGGTAAGGTAAAGAAGTTTAAAGAAACCTGAACCATAAAGGTTGGCGTACCGGCACCGTTTTCTACAGGGGCATGGTATTCTTTTTGCCTTCATCTTCAGTACCCGGATGCGGTGTTTCTTGGTAGTGGTTTTGGCACAAAGGTTTGCCTTTTTCACTGTCTCCTTCGTCGTTAATTTTGAATGCAAGAAAAGCATGATATATTACAGAGAAACATACATGAAAGATATGCTGGCTATTTATAACTGCTTACCGTGGCACAGAGAGGACACATCTGTTGTGAGTCCTTCCGGCCATGCTGGGTCACCCTTCCGCCATTTTTCTCATGCTTTAGCGATGATAATAATTAATATGGCACTCTTGAATTGAACACTGGTCTGGGGACTAGCTCAACAAGCACTGTTTTTATATGAAGATATCATGTATTTTAGACTTTGCTTCAGTAACTGTAATTGCCAAAAGCTATAGTCATCCACAGCGCAGCACAGAAAAACTTTAAAGGAAAGCAGCGGGCAAATGCTGATCAGATGTATCTGTATAGCCGGTATAACCGCCCTTCGGCGTAACACACCAGCTTCGCAGGCACGTGGCGCGGCGGCAGCTAGCTATATCACACCGATCGACTTGTTACGCTCAATCTTTGTACATTTAATTGCAGTAGTTGTTTAAAGCTTTCTAGTGATTATGCCCCTACTGTGCTTGGTGGTAACAAGTTCCAGTCTACGATCATAGTTCTGGGGAAATACGAGTTTTTGAATACCTCAATTCTTGGTTGATAACCGTTATTTCCACCAGAACCTGCTGCGGAAACACACAGACAGACAAACATACACACATACAAACACACACACGAACACAAACACACATAGACGGACCAAAAACAATACTTCCATTTTTCCTGAAGTTAAAAATTTGGATTCGTATCGATTGCACAGGGTGGTAACGACAACCGGTTGAAGTGTAGCGGCTTCTCGCCTGTGGAAGTGTTCCAACTGAACCTCCTGTTTCCGGATGTTGTGTTGGACGAGGACGGCAATAAGGGCTTCTGGACCATGATCTACAACCAGGGCTTCGAGATGGTCATCAACCAGAGGAAATACTTCGCCTTTTCATCGTGAGTATCTTTCAACACAGGTTAAATTACGGGCGACATCAACCAATAAGAAGCCTCATATCGGTTACCAAGCCGTAATATCATTCGCTACGCTCACTCGGTGGTTTGTTTGGTGGTTACCACACCTGACTAAGGATTTCCCCCATAAACACCTCGGAGCGGGGCATTAACACTTCAAATTACGGTGAAACATTGTGCTAGTGACGGCCTGACTATAATATACATGGCCATTATAGCCCTTTTTTGTCGATTTGATGGTCCGTTAAATTATTGCTTTATTGGCATAAGCTTGATCCCTATTTATAATGACCACTTGCCCATGACAGTTATAGATCCTTCAATTTTGAAAATTATGTTACCCTTGGTACTTGTATGTCATCCTTACGTATTGAAACAATAAATTCTTTACTGCCTGGTAATCGTTAGTCAATGTTATTCACAGTTCCTTGTTTTGGAGTACTGTGTAGATTTGTATATTATAATTGTTATAAAAGACCTATAAAATGAACAACTTTAAATGCACCCATTACATTTTTACAGTCGTGGCCTTGAAATGTTCAAATACGCTAAAATATATAGTATACTAGTATTTCGATAAAACCCACCTGCACAGTAACACTACTTAACAAAGAGTAAGAGTATTACGTATTCAAGGGGAAACGTATTGAATTTCCAGGTATATACAGGAAGGCGGCGTTTACAAAAGTTTCTGCAACACAACGTTCGCAGGGTGGTCACATGACCTCCTGGGAAATGACTGGTCCTGTTACTATGGCATCCAACTGAAATCTGGTGTCTCGGATGTAGACCCTGTCACAACTCGCTTGATGCCACAGGTTGACCAAAAGTGGACGGACAGGAATGACACTGCCTTCGTCAAAGGTTGGACAATTGTCATATTTCTATTTCTTTATTCTTTCTTTATTCAAACAGTGGTCAACACTGTGGTTAACTGATCATGTTTTTATGATGTACGTATGTCTTTTTCTATAACAGCAATAAACAGTGCACAAAGGTCATGGAAGGCAGTGACCTACCCAGAATCCCACGGGTCCAATATGGCGTCCATGGCAACATTCCCCCAGAGCTATCCGTCACCGGTTGCTATGGACGAAGCAACAAGAATAGGTTAGAGAACATTTGTGTCTACCACTAAAATGATTGAAAAACTAATCTAAAGACAGGAGTTATTTTACCATGTTTGTTGCTCTTTCAAAGTTTTTTTTTCATAACCCATATTGTAAAGTAACTATATGAATGAAATGCACTGATATTAATGGCTGTATTTTAATATTTTATATATTATCTTTATTTCAAATCTATTGTAATTGATTTGTAGGGACTGTCTGTGATTTGTAGAGACTATATATACCTGTCTTGCTATGTGGTCTGTAATATTTTGTGTGGGTCACTATACTAGCAATACCTACCTATGTCCTACGTGAATTGTATCGTTACAATTTCAATAAAATCAAAGGTCAAATCAAATTTTCATATTTTTATGATCTACTTTCAGCTATAAGTCACCTGCCGAAGGAGTTCGACTGGAGAAACGTCAACGGTCAGAATTTTGTCCCCGAGGTCAGGGAACAAGGCGACGGGTGCGGCAGCTGCTACGCGCAGGTCACGGCAACAGCTTTGGAATCACGTATTCAAATCATGACCAACAACACCCTCAAGGTCAGTGGAATCACGTGTTGTTCACATGTATCATCACGTGATGGCCACGTGTGCGATTGTCACACATGATTTGTTAAAGGTAGTCGTGACGACAATTATATGATCTTATTTGTACTTTATCTTATAAGAAGGGTAGATTGCACATATTGACTGATCATGAAGTGATCTCGTTAGAATTTGAATCGCGTTAGTTTTAAATGTACCATCGGTGATAGCAACAAACGCTGTCAGCCATATTGGTGTCCCCGTTGAATACAACTCTTGGTCTAATCAAAGATTAAAATGCTAAAGAACACCATTATCGCAACAGGCGCATATGTTTGAGAGTGCCTTAATATGCGTTGAACACTGTCTGCCATATTGGTGTCCAATTAAGTACAACACCTCTAACCACTTGAAGTGCTATTCACTACATCGCTAACGGTCACCAACATGGCGGCGGAAGCAACAATGACGTCATAAGACTGCACTGTCTATATGATCGTTCCTTTTCTCGTTCCCAGGTTACTATGTCGCCTCAGGACATAGTGAGCTGCTGTGAGTACTCGCAAGGCTGCCTTGGGGGTTTTCCGTACCTCACTGCCAAGTACGCGCAAGACTTCGGCATGGTCGAGGAGCGGTGTAACCCCTACCACGGACACGCTACACCCTGCATGCCGTACCACGCTGATTGTAGGAGATATTACGCCGAGGATTACCACTATATTGGTATGGCTACTTCTAAAATTTAAACAAGTTATTTCCTTTAATTCCCATTATAAAGAAAGTAAAGTTGTTTGTGCGAGCAAGTGATAGTTTGCTCAATTGCAGTCCATTTATTCATCCGTTGGCAATTCAAACATTTTTTTCGTTTACTGAACAATTAATTACCGCAATAAAACGCGTCTAAAATTCAATTTTCCCCTGTATTTTGGATTTTGTCCTATCATTTTTTCATCATTGGGCGTGCTTCCAAAATCTTTGTTCTTTAAAACTCTCTGTTAAGTATGTACTATCTATTTCTTTCATTTTGGATCGTTTTTGTTAAGTTATCTTCTCATTATGTGTAAGTCATGTGTAAGTAGTAGCGTTAAAATAAGTCTTAGCTACTTCTACTACCTCCCTTAATGTTAACATTAAAAAAGTGGTCAATTTCCCCAAGAAACAGTATGGTCGCAAACAAGGTTGCAAGTACGCATTGTATCAGTATACCATCCATGTAATCATGTCTGTGTGGCCTTACTTGAGATACTTATATTTCACAGGAGGGTATTACGGCGCGAGTAACGAAGGTTTGATGATGTTAGAGCTGGTAAAGAATGGACCAATCACAGCCGGTTTCCAGGTGTATGACGACTTCCGGCACTACAGTTCCGGAATATATATCCACACAGGTATGTATATTTATCACAGACTGATAACTGATGTTTATCACAATTAGCATTTGGTATATCTGTGGTATATCTGTGTATTTAGTCCTTTTCATATGCGTTAAAAGGGTCGATTCTTCAAGGTAATCGTTACCATGCAATTTTCAAGCACATTTACATCAGAAGTCGATATCGTCCGCCATACTATTTTACAGAGGACAAATAAGCTACAACACTAATAAGCTTGAAATGTAATATAAAAGAATATACCAATATACGTCGATGAAGGTTAGACATCCAGGTAATATGATACGTCAAAAAGCAGTTACTCAAGCAACTGGATAAGATTTTGAAAACGTCAAAATGACGTTTTCAAAATCATATCCAGTTGCTTGAGTAACTGCTTTTTGACGTAATATACCAATATGTTTTATCTTGAAAGTTCATCTGTGTCGGTAGTAGTCATTATGACGCACTTTAAACTGTAATTTCCAACACAAGGGATTCGACTGTGCAACTCCAGTCTTTGTCAACAAAGACGGGGGGCGGCACAGACTTTCTGCAACTTACGATCCACTATTCACCGAGTCACGTGTGTAATCTGTATAACGTGGCGTCACGAAAGCGGTGGATTGCCCATTGCTTTACAAAGACTGGAGTTGTACAGTCGAAAATTTGGGTAGGTCCCATCTCTTGTGTTGAAAATTACAGTTTAAACTGCTTCATACACTATGTTTTGTACATGGAATTTTCTATCACTCTAATAGGTCTCCAGAACGGCTGGAATCCCTGGAAGGTCACTGATCACGTGGCCGTGTTCATAGGATATGGCGTTGACGCAACTTCCGGTGAGAAGTACTGGATCGGACAGAACACGTGGGGCACGGACTGGGGCGAGCTGGGATACTTCAAAATCCGCCGGGGAACCAACGAGGTCAACATTGAGTCCATAGGTGTCGCCATGACACCTATCGTGCCCATGCCATAAACTCTTAAAGGCATCTGATGCAATTTCAGGGCAGGAAACTGGAGATATTCTGAATTAGGCAATTTGTATTGTATTGACCAAGGACATTATAATGATTATATATTGACACATACTCCCCCACCTTGGGACATTTGAATCGGTATTTCATACTTGAAGCAATTTAAACTGCAAAAACAAGTCCCAAGATTAGCCCTTTATTTTCTGGGTGGTACCCTAAAATCATCCAAGGTCCTTACAGTAAACGTTTTTCGTCAGAATGTTTGGCATTTTTGCTCAATGAATGTCGATACACATTGTGAAAGTGTAGTTTCAACTTAGTATGAAGATAAGTGACTAAAATATTGACTTTGAAAAATCTGGTTTCCAAGCCCTACAACTACACTGGATTCCTTCCCACCAATATTTTTTGTGACGATAACGAGCGATTGCAATTTTTTCACGGCCAGCGAATGGTAGGCAAAAAAAACGGCTGACGATTGGCTGATTTCCCTACCAATGATATGCATGTGTCTTGAAATAATTTGCATGCATATGATGTAAACAAAACAGCGATGTATTGTTCAAGGACGTTCTATCATTCTTGTTAAAGCTCCTTGAATTGTGATAATGTTTTTGTGGATATCATTTCTGGAATACCATTGAAGTAGCTGGCAATGGTGTTGGTTGTTATGCAACGTGAAATAGAGCATAATTTGATTATTGGATTTTCCCAGCATAGATATCAGCGCCTTCTGACCTTGAATTACTAGGGGTTTGCTCCAGACAAGGTCTGTCATAGAAGAGTATAATTTAACAAGCATAAAAATATCCATATACATCCATTTGATTTTAAGTTACTGATAATACATAGTAATAAACGGGATATGGTAAAATGGCTACGTTGTCGGCTTTGATTTTTTTTCCAAATTGATTTTTAAAAAGGCCGACCCCCCTCCTCAAACTTCAAGATGGACCGTCCCTGATGACGTTGCTTGGTTACCGACTCGTGGAAACAAGCGCACCTGTTTGGGAGGATTCCCGAAGCATAGCAACGGTGCATAGCAACGGGGCAGACGACAGGAGGAGGATAGCGCTGAGCGGTACTTAAAGGGCCCGTCACTCAAGCAGAAGGTAGCTCGCCCGACGGCTATGTCAGAGTTACAAGGACATTTCAACCGCCGTCATCTTGACAACTGCGCGATTTGTAGGGATTGAGCAATCAATGTACGGAGGTCGGCAAGTCCCTGTGATATGATGTAACAGGGTATAGATATTTGGGCGAAAAAATCACTCGACTTTCTGGCGTCTTTTTTTTTTTAAATCCGGTCCCTTTTTTGGAGAAAGAAATTCGGCGGGAACATGTGACGTCGCCTTTGTCAGATGCAGTGGTGACTTCGCGACGTACGTAAACGCAGACGGTCACATTCTTCAGACAGCGCACGGGAAGATCCGTTTTTCTTCTTAAGGGCTTAGAAAGGTAAGTGCACAATATTTTTAGTCATTTGTCCACCATATGCTGTATCGGGCTGCGCCCTTCTCAGTTTCTCTAGCCCTTTGGCCACACTGTTGTGCAAGGACTATGGTACGAGGGGGGAGGGGTCCAACGGTAGTAGTTAGTGTAAGCTAGTACGTATACTGAACCATTTCGTGTCATGAGAGCTTACTTAGACGGGTAAGACTGACAGAATAGATAAGAAGGAGGAAAAATAGATAAAAATGTTTATTTCATCACACATTAGGTACCATGAGGAATCTGAGGGCTTAAGACACGCACGGAAGAAACATGTCCTAAAAACCCTTAAGGTATTGCGTGTTATCTGTAAAGCCGCGAAGTCACACAGCATGAAATAGCTCAGTCTACGAGCTCTCTAATGCATTTTCGTCAGCCTTGTGGTCAATGTCCTCTAGATCACAGCACGCGACGACTTTTAGGGATCAGATTTTGTTTGTTTCACATAACCGGTAAACCGCCTTTTTTAGGCGTAACACACCAGTTTTGTACATGTAAGTACAAGCTGTGCAAGACCTGACTGTAAGGTTTGAACCACTTACACCGGGAAGGACCCCTACTCTTTTTGATAAGTGTGGTGGGATCTTTAACGTGCGTGGGGTGTGGCTCTCCCAAACACGGGACCTCCATTTAACGTCCTATCCGAGGGACGTCCCTAACGGAAGCTAGGTACTTATTTCCACCTGAGTGAAGTGAGGAAAGTCGTGCGCCTTTCCCAAGGGCACAAGGTATCGGTGGCATCGGGCAGGATTCGAACCCGGGACCTCTTAGGTCTGAGCCGAACACTCTACCGTTACGCAACTCGACCCCACTAACCCGATGTTCGCAGGTTACCGAACTCCGTCGAATATAACAGTAGATTTTCAGATGAAAAATATGTTAGAATAGTTTGTGATTTCAAAATTTTGCGACAATCTCCTAAAGGAGCTAAAATATTGGTTGACCCAAAGGTACATGTTTTATTTCATGTTTATGTTATGCCAGAGGGTTGTTGACTTGTTGTTGTTGTTTTTTTCCACTCTCGTAATAAGCATTGTCCTTGAGTCTTGACTTTTGCCCTTGTAGCTAAGCCTTTTGGTAATTACACCTAACTTGATTACGCGGTAACTTAACAACTTTTGTCAGGCCCAAATTAGCGTTATAATCTTATATCCGCAGAAAACCATTCATAGAACCTCAACAAAGAAAAGAAATAATTATACCAGTACTAGCGGTGTGTGTTACTTTGTAGCGTCTGTATCCATATCGGATCTGATTTTGTTGTTTTACAAACAGTGAACTCTCTCCCCTATTTCAACGAGCAAGCCACTTACTTTCACAGCATAGCTTCACTCTATCGCCATGTTACGTGACTTTTGAAGTATAGCTGTAAGTACCACTGAAAGAAAAATAATCAATAGTCCTTAAGCCTTTGCTCTACTGACTTCCGATAGAGGGTTAGCATTGTGTCAATGGTGGATACTTTTGTTACTGTTCAACTGTACAGTATTTAGGAGCTAGAAATAACACCATAGTATTGCCACTCAACACTCTTCTTAAAGTCATTAACTTGCACTTTCAGGAAGTAGTATGTTCGCTTATTGGCACTTCATACTATACTTCACCAGTTATACAACGGTAGGTAGCAGGGCTAGTACATTTGTTGGGAAAACATATTTGTTTAAAGGAAAGAGTACTTTAGACTTGTTGGGCACTCTAGTATTGGTTTAGGTCCAATTTTTCATACCAATGTCTGCAGCCGGATTTTGTATTCCATTGACTGCCCAACAGAAGGGTCAGTTTGTACTCGTTGACCACTTGTAACTGTCCTAAAAGCAGGGAAGGACAGACGTAGGCTTAGGGTCTGTTTACGTAGCTGGTTGTGGATGGCCCTGGGGTGTTTTCTAGTGGTCGGAAATGACTTTTCGTTGCGTCTTTGATGTAAACTACATGACAGAACACTACTCAAATCGGGCTTCGGTCAGTATACAGTGTTCGCTCTATCGTAGTGCTTGTGTCCAGTATTTTACCAAAGGTATGTACTCCTTTTTTTTTTTTTTTTTTTTTTTTTGTTGCTTTCTCCGTTCAACCTAGTTTTGATAGAACAGAAGTGTTGTTGTGTTCGTATTACAGAATTTCGTACCTATGTGTACTTCTACACCTGTGTAGGTCTAGAGTCTAGACAATAGTTGCCGTCATTTTTGCACATTTTGAAAACTGCACTGCCTACAGTTGATTTTTCCCCACACAACGTAAAGCATTATGTCAACGCCGTCAGTTTACATTCAAGACGATATACAGGAATAGCTTATTTCAAAACAAGATTAGCCCATGACATAAGGTGGGAAGGTAATATTGTTTACGTTGCCATGGTAACAGCATGTCACAACTCTCGTTTCCATGCATAAGACACCATCAGATGTGATTGGTTGTAGTTTGTTCGGTCAATGACCGAGTGTGTCGCCCCCCGGCGTAATACGATCGTCCCTAGGAGTTTTGATGTAAATATTTTGGATCGGTAGTCGCCATTACCACACAAAGGCCCCCAATGGTTCAGATATGATCGATGTTAGGTATAAACAGAAAATCCCAACAACCTACTACGCTCGCGAGGTTTGTTTAACGCTCTAGTCGTCACGATAACTATGAATCAAAGTATGCCTATTTTTGTGTTTTGACTTCAGACGCCATTGAGTAGATTTAGTATATTATATAGTGGGGTCGTGTGGCGCAGTCGGTAGCACGTTCGGCTCACACCCAAGAGGTCGCGGGTTCGAACCCTGCCCATGTCACCGATCTTGTGCCCTTGGGAAAGGCACTTTACACGACTTTCCTCACTTCACTCAGGTGGAAATGAGTACCTAGCTTCGGTTAGGGACATGTACAAAACTGGTGTGTTACGCCTAAAGGCGGTTTACCGGTTATGCGAAACAAACAATTCTGCATAGTAACTTCAATAGAATCTTTTCTGTTGCAGAGAGCTAATACTCTACTCCGTGGAACTTGCTAGATAGACACCTATGATGAAAGGAAACATGAAGATGGAAAAAATTGTAAGTATTGATGTTAATTTTCTGCTTTTTTATTTCCTGGGGGGGGGATTTTCTACCTTTTTAATTTCATCGCTTTTTTTTTTAATAGTTAAAGCTTCGGTTATGATTATAAGCTAAGAACAAGAACGATCTTTAGTAATCACAGAATAACAACAATCCCGGACTCGAATTTCCTGTATAGAAAAACAAGCAAAATTATTGCAAAAAGTGAAGTTAAAAAATATGGACTGACATACGACTACATGTATCTACAGAGTTATCAGATTTTCTAAAGTCAACGTGTGATACCCAAACATTGCTCCTTTAATTTTCCTATCGCCTACCCTCCTAACTGCAATTGTACTATTCAAGTATCAAGCAGAATATTTCTAATGTACACGTACACTACAGACCTCCGATGAGAAAATGGCGGCTGCGCCACGTGACCTGAGGGACGACCTGATGGAGGCCCAGGAGCACGCCGCGCGGTGCATGCTGGTCCAGCGTGAAAAGCAGGCCGATGAAGGACTCCTCATGGCACTATCAGGTTTTTATTACATTTCCCATATAAACTACGACGTTACGCAAGCTAATGTCACAGATATAAATTATTAATGAACTTGAAGTTAAGATTCCTCACCTCCGTGAAGTAACTAGAATATGTATGATATAACAATATAATGCACTTGAATATAGCAGGATATTGAAGACAGGAGACGAGATAAACTTGGTACCATTCTCTTCCTCCTAGCCTACTGGGAGACCATTTGACCTCCAATTCGACCCTCCTGTCAGTCTGCGTTTACACAATTTCCCCTTTCACTTCTTGTCACTTCTATTTTCAAACAAAGCCACAAACGCACAAACACGGCCAGCGAAAACAAAAACTTTCGAATTTGATATACATTTTCGAAGTTTGGGTAAATTATTTCTAAGCCCCAGATGCCCTGAGTAGGATCAGAGAACGCCGGGCACGAGAGCAGGTCCGCCTTGACACCGTCACGACCTTCCTGTTAGTCTGTGGTTACATCATTTCCCCTCTCACTTCTTGTCACTACTATATCCATGTGAAGCTACAAACACATGTACACAAATACGGCCAACAAAAACAAAACATGTAGACTGTGATACTATTATACCGATATACATTTCATAGTTAAAATAAAATATGTCGTACCCCCAGATGCCCTGAGTCGGATCAGAGAACGCCGGGCACGAGAGCAGGTCCGCCTTGAAACCGTCACGTCCATCAAACAGCTGCACGAGTGGTACGAGTACGGCAAAGCCATACTGAAGCACGGGGACGGACTGGAAGCCATCTTACGGTTCCGAAACGAGCTCAAATGGCTGAAGAAATTCTACCGCTCCTTACTCGAGCATATCTACAAGTATCTTGAGAAATACTTCTGCATAGAACGTCACACGGACCACAATCTTCAAGGTGAACTAAACAGAATCATGGTCGAAACGAAGGATGTGAAAACTCTGCTGGATCAGCATTTTGTCGATGCGAATGTGCTGCGTCCGAATGTGCAGGATAAGGACCCTGTTGTCAGCCTCGTGCCCTTCCTGTACCTGGAGTTACGTCATCTGATCGACCTTTTCCATGAATGGAGAGTTCATGTCAGGTGAGGAACTTTTCTTTTTCTTTAAAACTTCCTTCTACATTCTGTCATATTTATATTCATTTCAAAAAGCTGATAATTTCTCCAATGTGTCCTTCAGAAATTCTTCAATCTATTCTTTAAAATGTTCAGAATTTCTTCAATCTGTTCTTTTAAATGTTCTAAATTTCTTCTATCTGTTCTTTCAAAACTATCAAGTTAGAAACTATGTTTTTTTATTCTATCTGTTCTATCAAAAGTTCAGAATTTCAAAGCAAATTTTATTAGGTTGCTCTTATAAAAGAATGTATTTTAAGTTGCAAAACACAAGTTTGAAAAAAAGGGTAGGCAATCTTACTATAACGAATCAAAATGAATTAAATTCTATTCGTGTTTTGAATTTCTTCTCAGATTTAGAAACAAGCTTGAGGAGGTTGAGCAGCGCCGCTGGTTGGTCAGACGACAGGAGATGCAAAGGCGTCACGTGATCGATGACATCAGCGAGAGGATCGTCGCAGTCACGCGAGAAATGGCGGATCGCGAGACGAGACTACGTCACAACATTTCCGGATTGGAGAGAGTAAAAGTAGTCATTTCTCAAGAGAAGGGTAAGTCTTTTCTTTATTCTATGCCAAATACGCGGGAGGAAAACATATTGTTTTTGGTCTGATTCTTCTTCTTCTCCAAACAAATAAAGTCAATGACCTGAAGCAGACATCTGTCACCATGGTAACTAGTGTTAGGTTACATCATGTTGCAATTTTATAGCAGGAGAGATTTAGACTCCTGTCTGGCCATATTTTATATGAATGTGTTTGAGTACAGAGTAGACCATATGCGAAGCGAATGTAAAGATTATGCGTTTTCTTTGCAAATGTTACTTTTTTTAGTTTGTTCTGTCTTGTGATTTGAAGATGTAGAGTTGGACTTTCATTTTACTCTACTAATTTGGTTTTAGGGATTCATGACGAAATTGAAGTGCTGGAACTGGAGTTAGATGGGTTGCTATGGGAACGGACGAAGCTTCAGAAAATGGCGGTCGACATGAAAGACGAACTCCGGAACATCCCGAACAAGCGAGACTACAAGCGGGACAAGATAAAGAACGAACAGAGAAAAGCAGTCGCCGATTTTGATAAAAACCAAGCGAGGATCAACGACAAAAGAAGAAAACTTGAGGAAAAATACAGAGTCAAAGACTGGTACGAGAAATCCGAGCACAACCTGGTCAGCATCACATTGGAGATTGCAGACGACAGGAGGAGGATTGCAGGTCTCGCGAGGCTGCGCGAGACTTTGGAGCGAGAGCGAGACAGTGCGAGAAAGAGGTTGCAAGATCTGAATGCGTCTGCTACGAATGTGGAGCTGAAGTTACACTCGCTTCACACCGATTACCTGTACGCTATGAGGAGCGTGGAACAGGTCAGACGAATCCAATGGCAAGTGGACGGAGGGGTGGACTCGGAGAGGGGCGTGAGGGTGAGGCCAAACGAAGTGCGGGTCAGTGACCTTAAAAAGGTATGCCCCGAAAAGTTTACTGTATCTAATGCCAAACACATTTCCTCTGTATTGATAGTCTTTTTTGCTACTTTGCTACTGCGATTTGTAGGTGTGCGACATGTTATATTGAAAGATAAGACTTAGTGTTTCTGGTGGGACTGTGCTTCAGTGAACTAAAACAAATTGGACTCGCCGGAAGTTTCGACTAAAGATTGCCCTACCAATCTTCTCTCGGCCGGGACGGGGGTCGATACCGACTTAAAGCATCATGGCCCATTGCTGACGTCACACGTACAACGTCACGTGTCCTAAGAGATTGAGCCAGATAGCCAGAAGAATCAGTTAATTTAAAATCCCGGTGAGTCCATTTCATGTGGAGCACATGCTCATGTATTTGATTAAAAAAGACGACGTTTCACGTTCCTTGTTTCAAGAGAGGGGAGCCTTGGTACGACATGACGTCACACCCCCGCGGCAGGGTCATTGTCATCAATAATGACTCCCACTGCACCATGTATGACGACTATCGTGACGTCAGACATCTGACAGACGTATTTGAACAGCTGGGCTTTACCGTGACGCTAGAAGAGAACATCACTGCCGCGGTAGGACTGAACACTTTTATTACCATCATGCATATATATATATATGATCATTCAGTCTTTTGATGAAGATGGCTACATGTAGTATTAAGGGTGAAGGATACAAACATAACGATGTATGTGTGTGTGTGAGTGTGAGTGTGTGTGTGTGTGTGTGTGTGTGTCTATGTGAGAGTGTATATATATATGTGTGTGTGTGTGTGTGTGTCTATGTGAGAGTGTATATGTGTGTGTGTGTGTGTGTGTGTGTGTCTGTGTGTGTGTGTGTGTGTGTGTGTGTGTGTGTGTGTGTGTACAGGTGTGTATGTGTGTGTGTATATGAGATAGAGAGAGACAGAGAGAGAGAAAGAGGAGACATAGAAAAGGACAGATATTCTTAAGCATTTCCGTTATCGTTTTCATTCAAAATTGTACTCTCTATAATTATATAGTATGTTAGGTCAAATGACAGGTCTGCTACAACTGTAACAGTGACTAGAGGAATCACTTACCTGACTTAACCTGATGACGTTCTCTAACTAACCATTTTGTTGTCTAACTAACCAGGAGCTGGAGAGCCAGGCGTCCCGGTTAGCGGAGGAGGACACCTCGGGTAGCGCGTTGGTGGTGGTGGTGCTGAGCCCGGGACATGGCCGCCGTCTGCACGGCTCAGATAAACACGGCATCTCACACCGGGACTTCATGGCACAATTTCAGGTAAGGAGCGACGCTACAGGTCCACATAATCATAACGCAGCAAAAAAGTCACCATGTTCAATAGAGCACAATGTGGGAAATATTCTAAACCGTCGATTTCAATTATCTCCGAGCAGATCCTACAGTTCCTACGGATCCTACGGATTCTAACATGTTGACAAGACAGTATCCACTGGTTTAGAGGTGTATGGCCATTAACTATAGCCTTTGGTAGTATTGGTCACTCCTTTGGCCAATGGGTACTGTCTTACTTACCGTAGGATCTTCTTGGAGATAAGATTTTAAATTATATGCTTTTTACTATTTGATATGTCTTGTTAAGACCACCGGACATTATTTCTCTACTGTGCACGCCGGATGGGTAAGTCGCCATCTTGGATCCATTCAACCCACCAAGATGGCGTCCGATCTTCACACATGTGTAAGGTCTTAAATTGGGGCAAACTTTGTCATGAAAAGTAATTGTTATTTTTCTTTTTATTCCCAGAATGTAGTTGGCAATAACATGAAGGGGAAGCCGACGCTGTTCCTATTCATGGACACCCCTTCCGGAAATGACGTCACGACCACCAATGACGACGACTTTTACAGCAGATTCTACGAACCTGATTGGCCGACGAACGACGAGGACCAAGATGGCGGAACTGAGCATGACGGGACGTCTAAAAGTGACGTATTCGTCGCGTCATGTCCATCCTATGGGTATCTCTCGTGCAAGGACTTCGTACAAGGCACTTTAGCCGCACAAACATTTGTCAAATATCTCACACATTTTGCGGCAACGGAAGATTTTACGACAATACTCCAGCGCATACGGCGCGAGCTGCACACGCGCAGTAGCGTCAAGGCGTCAGCTGTTTGCGATGGCAACTGCGCAGACGCAGAAGACGAAGAGAACCCGCAAGGTTCTACAACAGATAACGGTCTCTCTTACTTGTGTTTCCCTTCGAAAAAGTTGTACTTCTTCCCAGGGGTATAAAATTTTGAAGTTATGTTTTGAGATTAAACCGCTTTCGAGCTCCCTGTAGATACCTGATGAATAATAAGCAACATTATACATACATGTAATGAAAATGTTTCGCTTAGAATATACTAAAGATTCCTAGAAAATATTAGTCCGATTTGTGTACAAATATGGTATTGCAGTGTATATCATATACAATGGGCCTGGAAATTTGTCAATTTGTAACGCATACTTTACCCTGTATATCGACACTGTATTGAGATGGGAATCTGATTTTGGCGTCATTGTGACTTTTATTAGACCACAAATTTAATCATGTTAGGCCACAGCAAGTAAAGTTAATGGATTGCATCTTCCGCAGACTCCAAATGTAATGCAATAGTGCGAAATATCGTCTGTGTATTTGTCAATGAAGACCCTGTTACATGTTCTGGTACAGTATCAAGACATCCAAGTTGAGGTATTCTTGAAATATAACATACAGTATGTTTGTGGATGTGTTGGACGAAATTCAGCTGTGTTAACTTTTAAGTATTTGTCATTGTATATTTATGGTCACTTCTATTACTGCAAAAGTAAAATGTCCTATGACAAAAATCGCACTGCAAAGAAATTCTTATTCACACAATGTCTGTGACTGCGCTGTGAATCTATTGTACATTAAATGTAACTCTAGAAATAGAAATAAATGTGTCGTCGTATATGATTTTGTTAAAGTCGCTATGTACTACCGCAAATTCACAATACCAGCTTTGTATTCCTGTGGTTAAGAAGCATTATTTTTTCGCTGGAATTTTTTTTAATTCGCCCTCGCGCACTAGTTTGGTGGTCTTCAGAGGATGTCACCCATAAAATTAAGGCGGTGTGGCCTTACGGTCAGAGAAAAAGTAGGTATAATCTATTGCGCCACCTAGCGGAGTATACACGAAACGCGTGTAACCTATCCATCCCTGACAACGGCGGCACCCCCAAGTGCTTTTGTCAACATTCTCCATTCATTTACACCGCCATACAATTCTATTTAATGCCCCACCGGCTTAGTTGCATCAAGGGTTTAAAAACGCCTTTGTGCTGGGCTGTGTATGTGTAAGGGGAGAAGGTAACAATAGAAGGTGGGCACAACAGTACCACTGTACAAACAAGAAGAAACACTGGCCACGATCGCTTTTGAAAAGACGGGCTAACTTTTGCACAAGGCAGGGGAGGTTACAAACATTATATTAGCTTTAAGCACTTTTAAAATCCACCTAAGTAGGATATAATATTTACATTATCATGATAATCATAAATATGAGGGCACGTATTATATTTACAAGAAATACAAGTTACAGTTGGAGAGAATTGGGTTCATAAAAAGTAAAGAAATACCGTTTTTTTTAAATGGAATCACCTAAACGAAAGGTGGTCGATTTCTTCGCAGTGGCTCATGGGTCATTGGCGCATAGTAACACTTGGTAAGAGTGTCGCAGTTTGTCGAACAAAGATGGAAGAAGGGATGGAAAACACTTGTGGAAAAACCTACCTCCGGTGACCCGATAGTTGAAATTTTTATCGACGTTCCACCTTCCAACAGTATGTAGTAATATCTAACTTTGTCATACTCGAAGGATGGATTCGAAGGCTACAGACGAAGGGGTTGGAGGCTAGTTGATGTGATTCACAAGTTTTCTGAAACAGTTTTAGAAATCGTCGTATTTGTGCACCGACGCTGACCAACTAACACTGGATATACAATAACAACGAACATCATTGGGAAACTTAGGATTCAAGGTAAGGATCAAACTATGATACATTAGTTAAAGTGATATAAGTTCAACAGTTAATTCCCTGTTTGGCACGTGATGTACAGTGCTATGTGAACCTTAAAAACATTATCTATTATTCCTATATGCATCCCTTATAAATACACAACAAGTCTTCCTTTCTTTCTTATAATACTCAAAGCTTCTTTTGTTTTAGTTTATAACGTTCTACCACTTACCACTTGCACAAAAGATATGACAAATGATGTAAAATTCTTTCAAATGTGTTATAATATTTGACAGGGAAGCCAAGCCAAGAATAGTGTTCAGGTAATATTTTCGAGACCATCTAGAAAGACAAGAATAGGAACTAAGGAAACCTTTTACACGCTGGAATGACCTGGAAGAAACGTAGTTTGTTGCCAGAACATACCTTGGATATTTTGTTGCTAATTGACAGTCATCCTTACACAGTTTTTAGTGCGTGTCAACATGGTCAGAAATGTAGGTGACACAAGATGGTGGACTGGTGTCATGTCAGGTGTTTCCTTACAAGCTAACATAGCTTCATCTCCAAGCAGAGGTTTGGCTTGTTTAGGGCCCTTAATGCGTTGTTTTCTCGAGCTTTCTATTTTGTTAGTTTTTCTAAAGGTATGCGGGACAAAAAGAAGGCAAACAAGTGTAACCCTTGCTTGAAGAACATCATGGCTGACTTTTTGGGTTATCTTCGAAGCTTCTACTCGAGATACCAAAACTATTTCTTTTTGTTTTTCAAGATTCTGATTCATAGTCCTTATTATGAAATGCTGCACAGCAGAGGATTTATATGTTTTCCATGCCCCAGTTGTTGCAAATAGAACAACCAAAAATACCTAATCTTTCATTTTAGGAAAAGACGGTGAAATACAATCTCCCAAGTTTTCGGTGCCCTTTATCTAATTACTTAATTGTTTTGAAAGTCATACACGTCTTAGGTTCATCCCTAGAATATTAATCATTTTCTTTACATGTATATTCTTCGAAGAAAGAATATTGTAGGAAATTGGAAGAAACATTTTAATATAGATGATTGAGAAACACCTGAAATTTTGAGCATGTATGGTGGTAGGGTATCGGGTTGCTCCCCCACTGTGTGTAGCCTATATCGGATGTCCTGTATATGTTTTTACTTGGACATGGGGGTGGGAGGGAGGCACACTTCGATGTCGTTCAGTTCACAGTTTCAACCAATAACATTCTGCAATAACTACCATGGCCATTCATACTAATACTCAAAATGGACATTCCTATTATGAACTCTAGATTTCAATGATCTTTCATTGAAAGACAAAAATAATGAGGCATTTGAACTACTCTGTCTAACGGTACTAGCAAATAATTTATTTTACCTAATATATCAAATGTCTTTTTTCGCAGCTAACGTCTTTCATTGAAAAGTCTGTTAATGAAGCTTCTAAAAGAACCATTTTTATAAAATATAGAATGCTTTATTTAGTATTCTTCATTTTAAAATCATTGCAGCTCGTGAGCTGAATGGCGAGTTCATGTACATAATACATATTTCGACAAGTTGAAAAAAATATATAATAGGTCTTGAAAGATACAATACATATTTAAAAGATACCAATTAATTATCTAAATGCCACATTTTACAGGTTTACGATGTACGGCAGATGACTATTTTGATAACGTTTAGTACGTGCTGGCAATGGGTCGTATTTATGGCTTTGTCTGGTAACCCCCCCACCCCCACCCCACCCCCACGTTGACTTTTCCCCCTTTGCCGATTTTAGATCGACTGATGACCTTCTTCCTAATTCCCAGTAATCTATTTATACCAAAACTCTTGAAAGATCAAAAGTTAGATCTTACACGTTCCTACAGTTAAGTAGGACAGCAATCCACATTCCCGGGTAACTAAAACGATCTCCACAGGGCTCGAAATTAAACCTGGTCCAATGGCCATTGACCACTAACTTTTAGGCTAGGACAACTAAAAAGACACTTTGGGACATTTTTGGGACAATAGAAAAATAATCGACATCCGAATGTCAGCCCTTCTTTTGTTGATCAGGCACACGTCCCGGCTTTTGGATCCGAAAAAGCACACCCCCCTCCCCCCGAATTCCCTGTCTACTCTGCAATCATAGTGCGCCTTGGAGTGAACATAGAATAGAAAGTTTATTGCAAACACATGCCCGAGGGCTAATTGCAGTTTCAAACAACATCGAAAGAAAATCAAATGGTGTGTGAGACTACGTCTAACATTATACTATATTTTACAACATACATGGTACTAGTTTTACTGGGTTTGAACATAAGCAAAATAAGGTTGAAGTCATACAATACTTCCAAAAGAACAGGTTGAGACAGTTCCTTCTCAGTTTCGGGACAATTAGAATTTATTTTTGGAACGGTGCTGGGACAATAGGAAGAAAAGTTAATTTCGAGGCCCTCTCCGTGTAGTTTGAATGGAGGGTGGTAGCCCGGCAGCGGCCGCCATGTTTACACAACTCCTGTAGTTCAAACCTACACAAAAGACCCCGGCACTAAATCGATAGTCTAAAAAGGTTTCGCAAACTGAGCTGAGCAAACTGTGGTGTTTGCAAGAGTCTCGACGTGTTTTTCTAATAAGGCTACGCCAAGTAATTTTTATGGATGACGTCAATGCGCGCATTGATTTTGTCCTGTTACCAGAAAAAAAGAAATTCCGCAACCGTACAACCGCGTAACACGAAAAAGCAGCACAACAAATAAAAGGACGACAACTGCTGTTCCACTGATTTATTACTGTTTCATGATGTGCTCTTCTTATTCTGTGCTCTCTCATTCAATCTTTGTCCTAGCATTTGTCGTCCCTTAGTATATTTCAAATCTAGACATCTTGTTTTTTCGGCCCTTTTTGCTTTTTTTCTCGCTCTCACATTAGATTTGGGGTCTTCAGATGACGTCATCCATAAACATTACTTGGTGTGGTATAAATACAGCTATAAGAAGTATATATCTATGAGATTAATATATGATTTACATGAATGTATTCTAGGTGACAAATCTTTATAAAAAGCATAGAATTAGATGTCATTTTGAATATACAAAAAAAGAACGTTTATAGCAGTGTAATTATTAAACTCGTTGCCTAACACATGTTTTACTATGCCAAGTAATTCAATATTTACTTTATTATTTCTTTCAGAGTTTTTCTAAAATGTCGTCTTTAATGGATTCGTTCAACGGTGACTTGTCACCAAGAAGTCACTCCGTAGCAAACTATGTAAGTATATATTAAATGTTACCGTCCATCAATAATTTAAAACACTTAATAGTCAAGAGTGATTTTTATTGACAAACAATGTACACATATACATTCTGGATGTTTATAAAGCATATATGGAAAGCAATCACAAGTATAGAAGGATCGCTTGCATTTCTGTAACAGTTGAAAATGATTAACTCAGTAAGCATGGTCATTTGCTATGATGCATCACTCTATCTACAATATATAACCCTAGTGCTACCCAATACCAGTATGAATAAGAGAGTTGGCAGTTAAATATGTTAATATATATAAAATGTTAGTTGTCTTCCCCACTTTCTATTTGGGACTGTGATAGCTCAGTATTGTTAGTTAACAAATTTTATATTATATATAGAATATATATAGAAACACTTTACATTTGGAACCGCATATGTCCCTATGATGTAACAATGCCAAGTATGTATGTCACAATTGCACTACGTTCGGAAATGCATTGTTAACAGTAAAACTAGCTTAAGTCCACTGTGAACTATGTAACACCTTTAGTGCACTATGCACCAAGTAACATCTAGTGTTAGTGCACAGTAAACCAGTCAGAATTACCCTAATGAAGATGACAGACGGTCATCGAAACGTCGGCTCGTGAAAAATAAATGGTTGTGATCATAGAACTTTGCTATTCATTGTTAGTTGTCTTCCATGCACAACAAGTACTTATCAGGAATAGCCGTATATATATAGTTAGGAATCATCATGTACACGCCCCCCTCCCCCATCTCTCCAGACTAAGAAGGAAGCTATGGAGGACGCATCAGACGAGGAGAGGGGAGTTCTGATGCAGATGCAGGAACACTTCTACAGACAGGCTCTCATGACAGAGAAAGCCAAGTACGACAAGGTATGAAAAACACTCAGTCCAGTACTGTGTGATGGAATATTAACTTCATGAAAAATTCTTAGCAAACAGTGAGGAATGCATTGCAGATGGCAGGAGGAATGCATTGCAGATGGCAGGTACCATAACTCAAATGCCAAAGTTTTATCTTTTTTTGTCAAATTGGACGTCTTTATATATCATAGTGGTGTACTGTAAAATACTGTATTGCATGAAATGCTATATAAGTGAGGGCTACTGATAGTACAATTTATAATCAGCTCTTAGCAAAAGTTTTATTTCTACTACTAGTACATACATGTACATGTAGTACATGTATGAGATTTAGGGTAATGCTTGAAGTTTTGTTTATATTAGAAATAATACATTATGACCATTATGAGTTTAGTCATAATTGGCTATTATAATGGTTTGCTACTACGAATATTGACTATCAGTTATATTAAGTATTATTATTAAAGTTTTATTGATTTTCAGTTTTTCCGAGAGGAGGTAAGTCGAATGCTGGGGATAGCGGCCCAGCGCAGACGACAATATGGCCTCCCGAAGAAGAGCCACGAGTCATGTGACACCATCAAGGCACTGCGCGAGTGGATCACGTGGGAAACTAAGCGAATCAGCATCCACCGCGATAACGAGGACGAGAATGACGTCGTTAGAAATCTGCGCATGCTCCTGAACAGGATCGACTACGTCAAGATCCTTTTTTCAGACATCAAGCGGTATTTGATCACGCCCCTTCTCACGTACTTTGCCATCAGCGCTGAGTTCAACGCTGAACTCTTAACAGTTAGAAGAGACCTCATGAAGGGGAAGCAACAATGTGAGAAGCTTTTGTCAGACGACTACAAGCAGATCACAGACGGGCAAGCGTTCGAAGCCATACCAAACGAGAAGCGATTTCCCGTTCTAGTGGTCGTACCGAAAGCCATAGCCATCCTCTGCCTCATCACCGACCTCACCACAAAATGGCGGATACATTCCCAGTTCGAAAACAACCTGGACAACTTGTGGACTCGTCGTGCCTCCTTGGACACCCCTCAGATGCTGCAGTCAAAGAAGGAAGAAATCACACAACTCGAGAACAGCGTGCAGACGGCTCAGAGGGACTTCGACGAAATCTCGCGAGACGTTCGAGAGTTTGAACGAGAGGCGAAGGATGCCCAGTTCAGCAGCCAGTACTCGGGTACGTCTGACAAGTTAGAACAGGCAGAGCAGTTGGTGAACAAGCTGCTACAAGAAGAAAGAAAACTTCAGAGAAAGATAAAGAGCATGACAGAGCGACTACGATCCACTAGAGTAGGAGCTGTCAAAATCAGAGACATGCTCAGCCAGTCCAAGGAACAACTTGCCAAAACGCAAGAAGCTCTTCAGACAAGATCAGAGGAGTTTGAAGAGTTGTCGTCAAGAAAGAAAGAATTCGACGACTCGGAACAGGAGTTCCTGCGAGGAGGCTTCGACCAAAGAAGAGTAGAACTCATGCAGATGAAGGAGAGACAGAGACATGCCAAGAAGAAGTTACGGTACGTCTTAAGACCATTGTTCTTGTTATCAAGTACCTAAAACAATTCTTGTGCCAAAACAGTGCCAACATGTGCCCACAGTGGACATTAGATTGAGAAAGATGCACATCTCTGTGTAGAACATGCAATGCCATTGTGTAGTGTATAATTGTTTATTGCAAACTTTAGCCCAAGTTCTTATTTGTATGATATTTTGTATGTTGGTAGGTCTTAGGAAGACAAAGTTCAGGTTTAAATATAGGCCCCTTGTGGCTGACCTTGGTACTGCAGCAGAAGTTCCAGTGTTTGTATCTTTTGTCCTGAACATGCTATGGTCTTGGATTTTTGTTGAAAGATTCTTGTTATTTTATGTTTATTTTCATTAGTCAACTTGAGGATCGGCGTGAGCGGATAAAGCAGGATTTCCGGGCGGTGCGTGAGGAGCTAATCTCTCTGGACACCGAGCACGACAAGGTCACGCAGGATTACGACTACGTCAAGGGCATCATGGACGCCTCACTCAAGTCACTCTGGAGAGGTTCGTGCACCATTTCTTTGTATTACCGTATCCAAAACTTCAGCTGTTCCTATCTTATTCTATGGTTTCGGATAAGGACCATGCACGGTTCTGAATAGTCTAAGTGTATCCAAGAGCGTAGACTTGCTCCAGGTAGGTTCTGGATATTCTTGATTTATATGTACATATGTATATAGAATCAACAATATGTAGAATAGTGAGTTGGGGGGGGGGTATGTATTTCCTGGTTAAGGTCAACAATTTATATGTGCGTCTTTTCCTCTTTCCTGTGCCATCTTGTTAACTACAGATCAGTCTCCCGATGCCATCTCCGTTCTACCCAACAGGATGACACGAGAGAAACTAAGAACGGTAATTACTATATAGCACTGATGCTTATTTGTTTGGTAGGATGGATCTATGCCAATTGATAGTATGCAGATAGCATGAGAGAGATATAAAAATCATGTTACCATATACATGTAAATGAGTTACATGTATCGAAAATTCATACACATATAATGGTCAAGCGTCATAGTATTAGTATTAGTATAAGTTGATAAGACAGTAAGGTATGTTCTCTGATGCCTTACTTTACTTCTTTTACCATAGACTTGCGATTAGATTCTTGGCGTGATTTTGTAAATTAAGATTATTAATCAATTTGAAAGGAAGGAATCCCAAGAAAGAAAAGCTGGCAACTTTTATTGCAACAGGTCAAAGATCCATATTTTATTTTGATTGTACATAACATACCAACGCTATTTTCTGTTTAATCTTACGCCAGGTACCCATCTATGACATCCACCAGCCGAAGGGCATCTGCCTGATTATCTCTAACGAGATCGTGCGGAACAAGGCGAAGTGCCGACATAGCGTGAGGAAAGACCTAAGGGGCCTTGCCAGCCTGTTCAGACAGTTTGGCTACCAGATCGTTGTCAAGGAGAATCTGACGTCATCGGTAAGTAATGCATTAAAATGTTTTCTATGATGCAAAATCAGTTAGTAACACATTTAACATTTTTTCTTGTATCTTTAGTTATCCCTTTCATTCCACGGTTGCATATTTCATAACCATTCTTATATAAGACATAATTCAGGCACGATAATAGAAAATGAAAAAAAAAGATGATATAATAACTATTTTATACATTGTGTGTATACATCCATCAAATACCGTACATATTTACTTTGGGTACGGAAGTATTGTTTTGGGTGACAGGGCGGTGGGTTTGTGTATAAGTAAGACAGAGTACTAGGTTGATAGCACATGAGTGGTAGATTGACATAACAGAGTGACAGGGGGTTTAAAGGTCAGACAAAGGAAATGATGTGAACGTGAACTTCCCAGAATGTGGCCGGGAGTCATTATAAATGGGACTCACATGGGGGGATTCAGAAAGTCGAGGACTACAATCTTTCCGGGCGTTATTTATTTTCTCATTTATACGACACTGCAGATTTAGCAGTAAGTAGAAATACATCACTCAGTGACTTATTTTGGAAGGTAGAAACACGTACCTCCAAATTTTACTGTACATCTTGATCACGGAGTGACCTAGTCTCGCGAGAACACGAGACTAGGTCGAGACGAGACTTGTGCTGGTTTTCTGGCCTCCCCAGCCTTCTTGCGGAGTAGAGTTAAATAGGACTTGGGTAGCTCCCAACCTTCGTTACGATTCATCCCTGCACGACTGCAGACTTAGACTTAAAATATGTCTTTTCTCATCAGCAAATCATCGAAGCGCTGATCTCGCTGTCTGACGAGTACCATGAGTTCAGCGGGCGATACAGCTCGGTAGTTGTGGTGATCATGGCGCATGGAGACGCCTCGGGTAGACTGGTGGGCACGGATCTGCAGCCTGTGTCAGTCAACGAGCTGACGGCACACTTCCAGCACACACGCTGTCCCAGTCTCATGGGCCAGCCCAAGATGTTCTTCATTCAGGTGAGAGTTCAGCTTCGGTTAGGGACGTCCCTCGGATAGGACGTTAAATGGAGGTCCCGTGTTTGGGGAGAGCAACACCCCATGCACGTTAAAGAACCCACCGCGCTTATCGAAAAGAGTAGGGGACCTTCCCAGTGTGAGTGGTTCAAACCTTACAGTCCGGTCTTATATGCAGCTTGTACATATAAGTTTATGTACAAAATGTGTGTTACGCCTAAGGCAGTTTACCAGTTATGTGAAACGAAGAAAGATTGGCTAAGAACATTTTTTTCTGAATCTATTCATACACTAGCGTTATAATATTTATGGACGGTTTTCTGTACATTTCATTAATAACTCTTTGTTCTTGTCTTGTAACTTATATTTAGCGTACAATTAATTACAATGAAAAAATAAATTTTTAAAGGCTATCAATGATTGTACAGAATTATTGTTACTTCGTTTTTAATTGGATGTAGAGAGAGTAAGTTGCAGCCATTTCACTGTACCATTGGCAACATCGCACTCCTGTTCTTGTACGTTGCCATTCGTACGACAAGTGTCCTTGAATAAAACAGTTATTAATTCTTTTGTGTTCCCATATTTCAGACGTGCATGGAGCTTGTTCTGGAGGCGCAGCGACTGGGCAACCCCGACGTACCGGGGGACATCTCACCGAGACGGAACGGCTTCAAGTCAACCTTCAGTCTCAACAGCTTCGGTCCGCTCGTCGTGACACCCGAAGAACCGAGACTACCCGACAACAGTGACTTCTTCGTGGCACAAGCTACCGTCTTTCCTCCTCTAACCACCCCCATTCTAACCTCCTCCCTCATCGTACAAGACAGAAGCTGTTCGCCTGAGAACTGTTTCCTGAACGCCATTGTTCGCATCTTCGCCGAGTACGCATGCGTGGAAGATTTGCTGAGCATGATGGGAAGGGTAGAGGACTGCGTTGCTAGCACGGGCAGCCATGACAGTTACACCGGACGTAGCTCACCACTACAGATGTCGTACGTCAAACATACGTTAGGAAAACAGATCTTCTTTATGCCAGGCATGTAGAGTACTTTCTGTCGCAAACAATTGTAATCGCGGCATCTTACATTGGATAAATGAACTAACTGTAACCATTTAACTGTTTTAGTGTGTTCGGATAAAACAAGAGAGTCCAAAAAAACTGCAAGGCTATACCGGAATTTCTGGGCTAATATTAAGCATACTTGCTGGTCTTATAAAGGCTTAAATGTACAGCAGGTACATTTTTGGTCTGAGTAATTTTGATAGTATTTTCAGAATGTATATGTACATATATTCTCCCATTTTCTGGTCTTTGAATACAGCTATTGCAACTGTAATGTTCTAACAATCTAATGCCTTTAAGTCAATAAGGCATTATAAATCTGTATACTCTATGTGAATATGATGAATATTTCAAAGTGAACATCTAAAGAAATAAATAAAGAGACTGTTCGAGGATATCGTCCTTTTGCTGTCTGTTGATTTATTTTTCCAAAGTTAACACTGTTGTCTGTTTAATATCTAATACCATGCGTTTTACATCAGACAGTGATAATTGTTGCTTTCACAACAGCAAGTAATTTATTCAAAAGACATTTCGTATAATATATACAATTCACATCCACGTTGTATTTACATTTCTCCACTTAGAAAGTACCTTATATTCCTTGCTATACATTAAGTAGTTCAAAATGATTTAGTGAATTCCCTTGATGTACATTTTTACAGTATAAATGTTGATAAGAATGAAAAAATTAAGAAACACTTAAAGAAGACCCTGTCTTTGTCATGTGCACGCCTCTCGCTAGATGGAGCTGTCAATCATCTCAAAATTCTCCTTTCGAAGCACTTCCGACTGTATATCATCCAGAGGTTGTCCTTTGTCATCCTATTATAGCATGGAAATAACAAGTTATGTACATAACATTAGGTAAATGTCAATAGGAAACAATAAAGGTTGAACAGTTAAACGAGAAAAATTAAAATACTGCAAACAAATCTACAAGCGATGGCGGACTTCACCCCTAATACCCATGTAGTTTGTTATTCTAAAGTCCCACAAACAATGACACATGTAGTAGCACTGAGGATGTATGTCAACGTTGTTTATGTATGAGTCACAATGTATTATGTATACGGGTAATAGACCCCAAAACACACACACATAGAGAGGGAGAGAGAGGGAGAGAGAGAGAGAGAGAGAGAGAGAGAGAGAGAGAGAGAGAGAAGAGAGAGAGAGAGAGAGAGAGAGAGAGAGAGAGAGAGAGAGAGAGAGAGAGAGAGAGAGAGAGAGAGAGAGAGAGAGAGAGAGAGAAACAAGCTCATCAAAAATAATACTTCGATCACGGAGGTCAAGAGAAAATGCTAACGAAGAGAAGAACTAAATACCACCAACATGTATGTGGGGTTGGTGGAAAAAGCAGTCCAGTGCTGAACAGGACTTTGTTTTCGCCGATCGGACTGAACTGCTTTTTCCACCAACCCCATGTATGCAGTAAACACAACCTTTATATGTTATGTAAACCCTACTTACGGTGTAGGCCGAGACCTAGCCCCAGAGCCAGTGCGATCCCGATGACAGTCAGCACCCCCGCTACAACAAGCGACACCAGCCATTTCTTCCCCCAGCCTCCTGCCCGTCCACGCGTGCGTCACCCCGACAGGCGCCACCCGATAGTTCGGTACAGGCCCGAGTTTCCTGTGCTCCTGCGGTGGAGTTATCACGACTTTCGGTAGGGGCGGCTGGGTGTGGCTTGGAGGGGTGGGGAGGGGTACCCTTGAGTTGGAGTGGGGGGAGGTGATGAGGGGGGTTCGGTGGGACGAGGTTGTGACTGAAGGCTGAATTGTCATTGTCGTCCTACGATAGATATAAGGAAAGTAATACTGTCAATGTGTTAAAGCAATTTTACACGAAAGATAAGAAACATACTAGTAATTGTTTTTGAGTTTTTGAGGATAAAGCGCATAGAGAATTCCTATTCCTATTCCTACATGTATTCATCTGTCTATCTATGTACATCCGTCTATCTATTGCCGGCCTGTTCAGCTGGGACCAAGCTAGTGCAGATTTCTCTCAACTGATCTTTATCTAACATAGCATTTTATAAACAATCAAAGTCAATGTCAGTGTCTTTGACCAAAGAGTAAGTGCAAGTCACGTGTATCGATACCTTACCCTTCACAACTATTGTAAAGCTATGTATGATTAATATTCCTATTCCTCGTAATATTTCGATAAATATCTTTTCTTTACATATCATGTACACAGTTAATAATACCGACTATGTATCAAATTATAAGACAAGGACAAGGTAAATATGATTTCGAGAATCATTATGGCAATATTAAACCATTATGCATTTTATTAACCGATATTTTTTAAACAAAAAACGTAAAGTATTACTTACCCTGTCGTGATTTTCAGGTAGACCCAAGCTATTCATTGTTGTAGGTGACAACACAAATCTGAAATGTATTAATTTCTTTGTTACTTCTAACTATCTAACTTGTTATACTTTATCTCTTAAGCCGCATTAACTATGATTATTATCATTCCGGTATAGTAAAGATGACCGATGACACATATACTGTTTACTTCCAAACTGTCCTTTTAAAGACCAACTCCCCCCCCCCCCCAAAAAAAAAAATCTAAAGTGCTCTCAAAATATATTTTTTTGGATGTAGTCGGATCTAAATGCTTGTCCATTATTTGAGTTGTTACAGGTATTTCATTACATTCCACAAACAATTACTATAGGTGTGCCCCAAGCACTGGATACATCAGACGTGTTCGAAACGTAAAGTTATATATTTGACCTAGTTTAGCCAACGTCCAAACTGTCCAGTATAGCGTTCACACTAATATCCTATCTGCTGTAGGTACACAGTAACACCATTGACGATATTTTGTAAGGATGGCTGGGAAAAATGGTAATACTGATGCTTTAGTTGATTGATGTTTTCTGCTTTAGGGCTACATGTGTTACATTTGTCGTATACGGTCGTAGAACGGCTGCGAACTGAGGAAGGTCTTGGGAAAAGTCGTGCATTTGTCGTGCAAAATTCAGTTATTAAAAACGACTGTCTTGCATTGAATCATTGTCGGCCGTTAGTTCTGTCACAGTCTGCTTGACAATTCTACGATATCAAAGTCGCACGACAACTTTGCCCCCCCCCCCAAGGACCAGTATAATTTGTCCTAAATGAGTAATATATACTTTTAAAGTTAGGGTAAAATTTGTCTTACCCGTAAACTAGTGTAACTGTTACAAACATGTGCCATAAGTAGAGGTTTATATATGCTAAAGTAAAGAATGTGTATGCCAAAATTGGTTTTAATCTGAGTTTATGACACCGTTGATATTCTAATTCAAAGGACTTGCAAATAAGGTGAGATACCAAATTTGTACTCATTGACAGCTACCAGTATTCAAAGTTCTGAAATAAAAACAATGGCTATTAATGTCAAACTACATTCTAAATAGAAAACTGCGCTCAAGATCTTTGCTACATACAATAATTACTTATTTCACAAGATGAAAATCTGAGACATTTTACAGCTGAACGGAGTTTGAAACCTTTGCCTTACCTTCACAAGCATAACGATTCAGTGCAGGGGGTACTGGGTTTCTTTCACATCTCTTACTACGACACACCCGGCCGAAAATAGAAGAGCAATCCGTTAAACCGTTGCTGACAAAACAAGTCCTCCTTACCTGATGAAATGTTGAACGGTAGTTAGCTCGTCATGGTGTTGTAGGTTCGCCTGCCCTTCGTATATAGTTCGCTCTTGCAGCAACAGTCAATACCTCCACCCGTAACAAACAACACAGAGGTAGAACCCTACATTTACGTCATACGGACCCAACACGTCCCTCACACGTGTACTCAACCGTGTCGGCTCATTTTTCTCTCATCATTCATAGCCCGTGGCCGTCGCCATGGCAACGGGCGGCCATCTTTGTTTGGCGTGAATGAGTAGACATCGACACTGTTGTGTGGGGCGTGTGGAAGAGGTAACATAAACAACCCCCTACGGATGATATGTCGCAATCGCCGAGGAAAGATGGATGTCTGTGCTATTGGATATCCCTACAGGCTAGCCAGAGTCATTCAAACAGATTTGGCGAACCATTTCTTTCATGAATTTGTATCCCATCGCGCGCTGTGTTTCATGGAAATCTTAGCAGCCGATTTGATTTCACCCCCCCTCTTACCCATTGCTTGACATTTTAACTTTTCCCAGAAGGCACTTCGAAACTTTAACGTCATACTAGTGCTCTGCCACAATCATCTATAACCCCCCTCCCCCTTGATATTAGCTATGATTTTTTCAGGCAATTTTAATACTGACTGGATCAGGATGAATTTGATAGGTTTGATATGCAATTTATTGTTTATGGCAAGGTTTATTAGAATACCAATTATGATTACACAGAGTGATACCCCCAAGAAAGTCTCAACCTCCTTGGGCACACTAAGCCTATCACGATCATAACAAATCACAGCCTCTACTTTCAAAATGCCTATCACTGTACAGTCATATACAGCTGATATAACATGGCTGGAGCCTTTATTTTCAACATTAATTAGGCAATTAACACTAAATTAAGGTGAATATGTTATGACCGTCAAGCTATGTCTTTGGCTGAAACATAGTCTTCTGAAATCTTGAAAGATAATTTTTTTTTTAATTTTATGACCAAACATAGCGATGGCACACTCAAGTTACATCAACTTATTTTATGCCGCCACCAACACAGAGTACAAATACTGGACAGGAAAATACTCATTTTCACTTGAGTCTAGTGGGCAAAGTCGTGTAAAGATCGGTGGCATGTCAACACTCGAACCCGGGACCTCTTGATTCCGAGTCGACCACTCTGCCGTTGCGCCACACGACCCCATAAAAGTCTCATGTTGACAGGCTAGTGTTGATGACCGGTGGTGTGGAGTCTGTGGTCCTTCTGGTAGCTGTCGAAGCACTAAGTCTGTGGATCAGGGGCGTCGTAAGGTGCAGTTCTGACGATGTACGCATGGTTTCACCCTCCGTAGAGATTCCTGCGAATAGACACATTCATGTTCAGTAATACCCTTTGAGCAACCTGTAGCATTACATGCAACAATGTGGATTTTTCATTCCTAATTTTTGAATACATAAAATGCTAGAAAAAAGCAAACTTCTGTGTCCTTCTTTAGGTTATTTTTCATCGGCCTGCTTTACAGTAATACATAAAAAAGATAAACTTACCAATGGTTGATTTGGCCATTGTCGTCGTCGGTCTAGCTTGGGCAGTAGTAGCAACAGTAGTAGTGCCAGTAGTAGTAGTAGTAGTAGGAGTAGTAGTAGTGGTAGTAGTAGTAGTAGTAGTGGTAATAGCAGTAGAAGTAGTAGTAGTAGGTAAGGCTGTTGTAGTGCTGGACACAGGCTGGTGTACATTGCGCGTGATAGTTGTAAACTCTGGGTCGATGGTTAGGTGCCCTAGTGTCGTGGTGTGGGCTATCACCGACCGGACAGTTTGCACGTCCGGGTCTCTGTCAGCCCTGAAGTGGATGACGAAGTTACAGAAGACACCCTTCCGTAGTCGCTTGATCTCTGTGAAGCTGTAGGCGTGTGCTAGACTGCTTTTCTTGTACGTGGCTGCCAGCTACACAGAATAGATATAGCAATCAATCAATCAATCAAAATTATGTATCAATGAAACAAGAAACATGCGACCAGAAGCTGAAATGCTGACATTACTTTAGAATTGGGATAGAACATTTTCCATTATGATTTAATAGTATTTTATAACGCTACTTGTTAGCCATTACAATTTAAACGTAGATGACTTTTCTGAATTTGTATAATGGCCAATAACTTATAGCTAGGATATATAATATTACGATATTATATAACATAACAGCCTATAACAGTCTCACAAAAATTCATTAGCACAACAGAACAATGTGTTAAAGATTGCTAACGATTGTAATATTACTACCTTAAAAGTATGTATGCGTATCACTAAGCCTTTGCATGGCTGTCACATTAATTCCAAATTTAAAAGCTGATAACCCACCGATTGTTTTATCTCTTTCGCAAGGGTCACAAACACAGCCGAAGATGGGTCATGCAGCTGAGCATCCATTTCCGGAGTTAACTCGATGTCCACGAGTATCTTCACCCTTCCCCTGAAGGCGAAATCTTTCAGTTTCAAAGACGTGACCGTAGGTCGTGGATTTGTTGTACTTGGTTGGTCGATCTTGATTCCCACCCCCAGCGCTATGATGAGGACCAGTACCAGAGTCAGACATAACGCTGTAACAGCAGTTTTACTCCTCATGCAGTTGTTACTGGCATACAGTGGTCTCCCTTCGCGGATAAAGTGTTCACCATCATGATGACCGGTATCCTGCATTTCTGACAGTTCCTGTAGCTCTATCCCTACAGTACCGGCACCGGGGATAGGAGAGTACCGGTAGTCTCTGTGTTGTCGTTCTGGGTGATTCTGTAGTGAAACATTTTGCATGCTTGTGATTTTTTATTGAGAAACATAGAAACGTACAGAACACAGTGATGGGCAACTTGCTAATCTTATCCACACCCCTGACAAAGAGGAGTACATACGATGGCAATTAATAATAACAAAAGAGCAACAAGTAACAAAACAGCAAATGGGCAATATAGACGATAACATAGAAAAGATTATGATGTTTTAAAAAGAATACTACATAATTGGTTAATTGTGAATTCATGGTTTTATTGAATCATTTCGTTGTTCTGCATGATCTAAAGGACAAAATCGTCTCCTACACACATAAGCTGGGAGTCACTACGGGTTGACGTCAAATTTCACAAGATGGCGGCGAGTACGATTTGGCAGGCGATATCGAGAAGTTCAAACCACCATTAGAATTGTAAACTATCAAGAATTGATTGTTTCATGGGTATATTTTGTCCATCAAAGAATTTTAAAGTTTCCTTGTGATTGTACGTATTCCTTTTAAAAAAGAAATAAAACATGAAACATTAACATGAAAAGATTCTTACCATTTTGTTGGCTGCTGCGTGAAGTTTGGTACGTTGATAGAAGGTCTCTGTTCTTGACGAACAAGTTATACTTGTGAATGCCCCTTGCAAGATGGCGTCTAGTGACGTGACCTTATACTACAGACGATACCACAGTAAAATGCACAGCAGAAATTGCCGCCTGCTACAGCATGAGAAACTGTACAGCAGTAACAGCACTTAATGACAGCTACATAGGCCAGCTGTACTGCTTCAAAGAGCCAAAAAAGTCACTTCGTACGATGAAATGAGTCGCGGTTTCTCGGCCTATTTGTTTTTATTGTGAGTGAAACAGTATATTGGGCATTTTTTTCTCTACACCGACCGACGTGTCACAGGACACGCCGCGCTAACAAAGACAATAACGTTTCACTTACAAGGGCTGTCGGGGTCAGTATCAGTAAAACAGTTGGCGACTGTTGAGAGGCATAACAGCCCTCAAATGGTACAATGAAAATAAAGTGGCAGCAATTAAAACCTTATTTCTGCTAGACGGCGATTTTTGAGTGACCATTGCAAATTGAATTTTTAATTTTATAATTGGAATGTGATGCATGATATGATTTTACAGACAACAAGACAACATTTGAAAAGTAAAAAGAAATCATTAAATTATAAGCTGATATGTTCCCCTTCTTCATACATCTAAGCTGTACAGATAAATTCATATTTCTAATGAGCTTAGACAAACCTTTTATATTGAAACATGTTCGGTCGATATACATCTTCATTGGTAGTCCTTATAAAACGTTACATATGATGCTATAGATATGAAGCAAATGATGACATAAACATTGCATATATAGCAAAATACATTTAATACGTTCTTGATACATCCTTTTTATATCAACGAGTTACAGTCATTGGAACACAGTGTCAATGTCAATTGCAGAACGTAATGCACAACGAGTCACACACATAAAGCAGTTATCATTTGTTAAAGAAATACAACATACATATTCTGATAGCCCAAACAACATTATGATGATGGGTGTTAACATATCAAGTTTGTTCACAGGCATTGCCGGTGTATTGCTTTTACTGTACATAGCACGTATATATACATTGTTTCTTGCAATAGCATCCGGGTAGTACTTTGGAATTAACTTACTATTCTAATTTTATTAGATAGTGCGGTCATGTACAAAATATCACTGATCATATTCATATTTTGTTTTGATTTTATTTGATTTGTTGTTACTTTCAGCACCACCGCCGGCCCCCAACACACTATGTCATGTACCGAGGGCGCAATACCCTTGCAAAGGGTAAAGTATAATATACTGGGAATTTGATGTACATGTATTATTATTATCAACAGCACCACAAGTTTCGTCTCATGTTTATGTTCATGCACGTACAGGGACTGGTACAATACTTTATGTGCATGAGTGCTCGCTTCGTAACGGGGAGGTCGTGAGTTCAAATCTCGGCCGGGTCATACCACCAAAGTCTTTAAAAATGGTACAGACTGCTTCCTCTGCTTAGCACTCACCATCTATGAGAAAGAGTATGGGAAGGTCAAACACACAGCACTACCAGCGGACTAGCCCCCTGCTGGACGTGGTGCTTGCACAACTGTGTGGCCCAAGGGCTACAGAAATGGAGATGGGCGCCACGACTATGCTCTTCACAGAGTGGAACGGGACGACGTACAGAAGATACTACAGCTGCCACGTGAAGAGTCGTCATAGTTTCTTAGCTGTTTTCTCCTCTTTACGGTACTGAAGTAGTAACGTTACAGCCTTGTTCGTCTGATTTGTCGGCACAATCTTCCTTCCCGTCGACGTCGCACCGAGAGCTTTGTGGTATACAAGTCCCGTCTAGACAGGTAAACTGATGAATCCCACAGGTCGACGCTAAAAAAGACACAAGAAAACAACCTGTTCAAGAAAATAGCATTTTCACAATGTATTTCTGACCTCTTCTTGCGTACAGACTATTATATACACTTTAATAAATACACTTTACTACAGGCCGTTGATAAAATGTATGATTGTACGAGGGATGATCAAAAAGTTCTCGGCCTCACCTAGAAAACGTCATGGCATTAAAATTTTTCTTACACTATTTTTTAATATAGTCCTCTCTAACTGCAATGCAATTAGTCCAGTGATGTTCCAGCTTTATTTTCCCATTGTGGAAGAAGGTTGCATTTGGACCCCCCAGATTGGCCTATACCGCATAGATGACGTCATCTTTACCATTAAAACGTTGACTGCGTAAGTGGAAATTGAGTTTAGGAAACAGGTAGAAGTCCAAGGGTGCTAGGTCAGGTGTTTTGGAAGGGTGGGGTTAGACTGCAAACCCAAATTCGTTTGCTGCTGCCACTGACCCCTGTGCTGTGTGGACAGGTGCGTTGTTGGCAGGCCACCTCGGAGCTTTCCTCTCCTTTTCTCTTTAATCGTTGTCCTCAACTGTCGTAATTCTGTTGAATAGTACTCCCCATTGATGCTTTAACCCCTTCGCAGGTAGTCAATCATGATTACTTCCTTACTGTCCCAGAAAACAGAGGCAAAAACCCTGTCAACGGACGAAACTCGCTAAAACTTCTTGGGGGGCCGGGGAAAATTCTTCCTCAATTGTTTGCTCTGCTGTTTTTATTCGGGGTGAAAGTGGTGAACCCAGCTCATCTTGGGTTACAAATGTTTTGAGGAAATTGCATGCATTGGACTGAATTCGTTCCTTGAAATGTCCCGCCTGTTTAACTTCTGATGTTCAGAAAACATTCGAGGCACCCACCATGCAGACAGTTTGTTCATCCCCAGGATGTTCGGCAAAATATTGTGAACTGGGTCATAACACAGGCCAAAGAACCTGCTACATGTTGGCCAGTCTCACATCTGTCATTCACTACCATGTGATGGGTGGCCTCAACTGGATTGTCCATGGTGCTGATTTGTGGCATCCTGACCTATGTTCATCTTTTGTGCTCTCCTTGTCGCGCTTATAGCTAGCAACCCACTTCTTTATATTTTAATAAGAAGGGTAGTCATCAACAAGTGTCTTGACCATGTCTTCATGGATTTCCTTAGGAGACATCCCTTTTTATCGATACACTTGATCACAGCACACGCTTCTGTTGCGGCCATTTTGTGATTTTGCCCTCACCCACCCCATTTTCACGTGCTAATTAATGAATATAAAAATTTGAATTTTTGTGTGCAGTGATGTAAGACGTCATAGTATACAGCTATATTAAAGAATAGGAGTTTGACCTTTATTTTCTAGGTGAGGCCGAGAACTTTTTGATCACCCCTCGTACACAATATCTTTGCATTTCCAATATGACATGTGTACTATTTTTACTATATGTTACAATGAATGAGGTCTCAATAATATATGAATGTCCACGTTATATGTTTTGATAATTTTGAAAATATTAAGTGTTGGTCTTACCCGGGCAGTTCTTCTCGTCTTCCCCATCTGGAACACAATCATTGATACCGTTGCATCGCAGTTCCCGAGAGATACACTCTCCGGTAGAATTACATTCAAATAAGTTCTGGTCACTGCAAGACTTTGCCTGAGTTGTTGTTGTCGTAGGATCTGTGTCACTAGATGTTGTATTGCCTTGTGTTTGCTGAGAAGTTTCTGTAGATATACAAAAGTCCAGATGTAAGTTCCCTCCAGAAAAATGAAATATATCAGATTTTCAACAAACAAAACAAAAAACACAAAAAGGTTCACAAAATTTTAGAGGTACCTGCTTTTGAAGTACTTGTAGTGGGAGGATGTGACGTTTCGGACACCGGTTGTTGACTACTTCCGGGATTAATCGTATTGGATGTTGTTCGAGGGCTACTTGTAAATGTCGTTAGGATGGTAACATGGAGATGATCCATTGTACCATTCGATGTTGTATTGTTTGATGGAGGACATCCAACTTATAAAAGAATGGGGAAAAAATCACAGTTTAACAATATTCGACCACCTTTAAACGTAGGAATGGCATGTTGCATTTCATCCAGTTGCAGAAAAAAATACGATACCGGGCAAACGAGAGTAAAAATTTTACTATACCTGTAAGGCAAACTACTGGAACGGTCACAGCGATTACAATGAAGACCCCGACTGCTACAGAGAAAATTATCCGTCGGCGTGTGCACCGTGAGGTCCTTTCTTTCAACTGTGATTCAATATTTGTGATGTTCCCGGGTTCTTCTTTTGTCTTTGGAATCTTGCCGAGTTCGTGATTATCGTCGCAGGTCATTTTTTCCTCTGATACTGAGTAGGTAGGCAGAACTTGTGGTGCTGGATCCGGATGTACCTTGTTCAACTCAAGCTGTGGGGGATGAACATTGAAACTACTTAATCAAGACTACCTAATATATCTCTACAGGTACAATTAGTAGTTTGATGAATCATTACAATGTATCACTTGATATTAGATTTTAAAATCTATAAACAGTTATGGTTGGTTTTGTTGACTGCACCTCCAACAACACACGAAAACATAAAATGAAAATGATCACTGTCAACCCGATATTTTCTAAAAAAAACACAGATACTTACAGACAAGTAGGGGATAGAGATATTAAAATCATGCTTTAAATAAACAAGTGCATTCCTCAACTTAGTGTAGATGCATAGGCCGTTAGTTCCCCTTAATATAATTCCATGCCAATATGTTTGTTAAACAAATAATAATTCGACAAAGATAACTCACCATGTCCTTTAGGCTCCTGCCTTGAAGGGTAAATTTAATATTTCTATCTGCTTCTGCGTACTGAAGATTACTGGAAGGTAATAACGCTTTATGAGAAGCTTTAGAATGCATTTTTAGTAAGGTGACAAACATTTTGGTGAGGGTAAATTGTGGAGTAGTTCACACCGAAACATGGACAGTACTTGGTATTTCCTTGTGAGTTAAAAGGCAGCAGAACACAATATTTCCTGTAGAAATTTACATAGATAAAGACAAATAAATTAACAAACGTCAGCGCTTTAGTAGTCATAGTAGGGTACAAAATAAAGCAACATAAAATGGAATAAGTTGAAATTCGGGGGAAAATCTATGAATTATATGTTAATGGCTTTAAAAAATCTCAGGCTTTGCCTTCTGCTGCCCTCCCTTCAAAGGACTTCCGCCCGCCAAGCGACAACTCACAGCATTATGTAGTAACAGTATCCAGGCGAAAATTCACGCGACCTGCGAATATAAATCGTAATCAAACTCAAATACTTTCAAAACTGAGTTATTCTACCATTCAGCACAGTTTCCACCTCGCTATTGTGCACAGAAAAATTTAAGTACTGTGACGCACTACTTTATACACGAACTGCTCATGATTAGAGGGTCGCGGAAGAATACTATGTTTTGCGACCTTTGAACACTAGTAAATAAATAGTGCAAATAGACAGAATTATGGTTTCAGCATTTTTACTAACAATAAGGAATTATCAGCTAAAAGCAACACCTGCAATATGTGGATTCATCAAAAAACACTATTTTATTTATCATACGCCATATATGGCCGCTGCAGTGACTATGGGGAATCCCCTATTTAGGGATGTATGGGGATTTTCCATTAGTAATGGTCTGTCTAGAATTGGTGAACAAAGTGAACAAAGTTAACTTAATTGAACTTTCTCTCACATGAATGATCAGTAAGACGGCACATGTCTATACATTCGTGTAACTATTCAAGTTTGATATATAAGCAAATTCACTTCAACTGGAAGGCCAATGTAACGGTACCCAATTCATTGTTTGAGTATCGCCATGCTACTCTTACTTCCGGGTTCAAATCGCCGTGTTAAATGAATATATTTGGGGGTTTTAGAGCAATTAAACTATTAACAGACAATCTACAATCTCACCTAGTTACAATGGAAGTTGTCTTAAGTTGTTTTTACGTTTGATGATAATACTGACAAGGTAATTTTGACCCGTCGACCTATCTGTCATTATAACGGTCCACATACGTGGATTTCTTCGACATGCAGTGTTTAAAACGTCGTCTTTTCAATCCTTTAAGATACCATTCAAAAGTACTCGTAGTAGTAATCGAATCAGCAAAATGCCAACATGATTGTGCCAACATTGACAGGGAACATTATGATACAACGTTGGTTGTACGCAACGTAGATATAGAAGCATATAGTGAGAAACAACGGTAGCAACAAAATGTCACGTACACTATACAAAATCACCTACCTGTTTGTAAACATACATTTTACAAAAATGAAGCAACACAGCGAACCTATCTGAAGAACAGTAGTTGCAAAAAATGCCGTCACAGTAGTCAGTCAGTACCGTACATGGCCATACAAAGTTGTTTATCGACCTGCTAACTACAGTACCAACCTGCTAACTATGTGTACGAGAATATGGGCCTTAGAACGTACCGACACAGCAGGCTGGGTTCCCAGGCGTCAGGAAACTTTGAACGCCACTTAAAATCGTTACGTGGTGTATTGTACAAGTCCTTGGCTATGATGTTAACTCTTGAACCTAAACCTCTTCGAGATACAACGTCGGGGACGAAGACGAAGTCAAAAGTAGAAGACGGCAGGCAAGCACACGATTTGCTATGAGGTAAAAGTATAGAGTTCTATATAGTGAATGAATGACGTAACCGGGTATTTCCATTAGGTCACGTGAAGGGTTTTTCCGTGACCTCACCCAGTGTCGGATATTTATTGTTGACCCTGGGTTTTCCCTACACGAAATTTGGACTTCGGAATCATCATGCCACATGAGAGACACGTTAGCACTTCAAAACAGGCACTTACCATCGCCATTAACGTTAACGTTATATTTGCCGCAGCCTTTGTCTGCATGTATGTATGTATATGTGAGACACATGTACTGTTAGCACTTCAAAACAGGCAATTACCATCGCCATGAACGTTAACGTTATATTTGCCGCAGCCTTTGTCTGTATGTATGTATATGTGAGACACATGTACTGTTAGCACTTCAAAACAGGCACTTACCATCGCCATTAACGTTAACGTTATATTTGCCGCAGCCTTTGTCTGCATGTATGTATGTATATGTGAGACACATGTACTGTTAGCACTTCAAAACAGGCAATTACCATCGCCATGAACGTTAACGTTATATTTGCCGCAGCCTTTGCCTGTATGTATGTATATGTGTATGTATCTGGTTTAGCACGATAACTCGAGAAATTTTTGAAGGATTGTCATGAAACTTGGTAGGTGGGTAGGTCTTGATGAGACCTGGAAATGATTAGATTTTGGGCCTCCAAGCAGTGATCACTGGGCTGGTGATTGAGTAATGTAGCTCAGAAAGTTAATTGAATAGTTTCACTCACTCTCGTCCCGTGACCTCAGAGGTCGTAGGGGCATCACGACATCCAGCAGTGATCCAGGCCCATCCTGTCCTGTCCTCGGCCTCCCTGATCAGTTGTGCTGTGCTCAGGCCAGTCCACTTCTTGATGTTGTCTAGCCAGGTCTTCTTGGCCTTCCCGCTTCCTTCCTCCAGCTACAGTGCCTTGCAAGATGGTCTTCGCCAGCGTGTTGTGTCGGCAAACGTGCCCGAACCACATCAGCTTCCGCTGCTTGACAGTTGACAGGAGGGATTGTTGTTTGCCGCAGACTTCCTCTACTTCCTGTCGCACCGACTCGTTGGTCCTCCGTTGCAAGTAGGAGATGCCAAGTATCCTCCGTAAGCACTTCATCTCGAAGGCTTCTATACGGCGCTCTGCTTCTGCTGTTGTGGTCCAGCTTTCACAGCCGTAGAGGAAGATGGATGCAACAAGTGACTTGTAGAGGTTTATCTTGACTGGCAGGCTGATGTTCTTACTCTGCAGGATGGGGCTTAGTTTAGCAAGTGCTGCTGTTGCTTGTGCAATTCTTGCTCTGATTTCCTGTGTGGATGTACCCTCCCTGTTCAGGATCGAGCCGAGGTATTTGAAGGAGTCCACATCTTCAAGGACTTCGCCGCCCATAGACACCGTAGTTCTTGCATCTGGTGTTGGGCCATTGATCATGCCTTTGCTCTTAGATGTGCTGACTTCCATACCATAGGCGGTACTCCTGCTTTCCACTCGAGTTGATAGATCTTGGTGTTCGTCTTCAGAGCCCGCCATCAAGTCTATGTCGTCAGCAAAACGCAAGTTAGAAAGTTGTCTTCCCCCTATGGAGATGGATGATTCAAAGTCAGTCAGAGCTTCTTGCATAATGTTTTCTAGGAACACATTGAAGAGAGCTGGGGAGAGGAGGCACCCTTGACGGACTCCAACTGTAGTTCTGAAGAAATCACCGAGTTGGTTGTTGTGGAGAACCGCACTGGTTGCATTGTCGTAAAGTGACTTGATGATAGCCACCAGAGACTCGTCTATGTTGTAGTCTCTCATAACTTTCCAGAGGCCCTCGTGCCACACCCGGTCGAACGCTTTCTTGAAGTCTATAAAGTTGTGCCGTATCTCCCTTTGGTGGTCCAGATGTTTCTCCACCAGCATCCTGATGTTGAAGATTTGCTCCAATGTGCTCCTTCCAGCCCTGAAGCCTGCCTGTTCTTCAGTGAGTATCTCCTCTACTTTGGGCTTGAGTCTGTTGAGGATGACACGTAGCATGACCTTACTCAGGTGGCTGATTAAGCTAATGGCACGATAGTTCTGACAGAGTCGTGGGTTGCCTTTCTTGGGTAGTGGAATGATTAAAGATTGTGTCCATTCCCTTGGCCATTCTTTCTTCTCCAAGATCTTTTGGCAAAGTGTGGTTAACACCTTTACCATAGCCGGTCCACCATACTTGATGAGCTCACCAGGGATGTTGTCGACTCCTGGTGCTTTCCCTGCTTTTAAGGTGCGGATGGCTTCCTCAACCTCCTCTGGTAAGACTTGGGCTTCTTCTTCCTCATCAACCTGTCTGGGCATGTTGTTCTGTAAGATGGATACGTCTGGGTTCAGTTTGTAGTTGTAAAGTTCCTGGCAGTATTCTGTCCATCTGGTCAGGATGGCACTGTCTTCTGTTAATAGCTGGCCGTTCTTATCCTCGATGACAGATGTCTTCTGCTGTGGAGGATTTGTTATTGTTCTTAGTGTGGCATATGCTATTTTGCTGTCACCTCTGGCTATTCCCCCCTGGATGATATCGCACTGGTCTGAAATCCATCTTTCCTTCGCTTTCTTCATTTCAGATCTGATGGTGATGTTAACTGTGCGGTATTGGTCTATGGCCTCTGGTTTAGACTTCTTTGTTTTCTTCAGTTCTCGTCTTTTATCACAGAGGTTTAGAATGTTATCAGTGATCCAGGGCTTCTTCTTCTTCCTCGGCTTCCCAAGCACCTTCCCGGCAGTTTCATGCATTGCTTCCTTTATGTCTTCAGTGAGGGCATTGATAGAATAGTTTCAACGATGTGAAAATCCGTTGTTTTTCTTTGTTTTGTGAAAATGGCTGGCAAAAGTTTTCACAATCATACAAACATCAAGATCATGCAAAGTTACAGCGTTTGTTATGATTATATTTTGGAAATAACTTAAGATAATAGAAGCAACTTAATATCCTTAGGTGTAGAAAGATGATCATTAGACACATACTCAAATAGTAGAAGGACGAGTTACGGTACTGACATGATTACATCGACGCAACTGAATATAATAATTACTTTATTGCGCAACAGTTGTACATGGTACAAAAAGTATGGCATCTACTAAGTTAACTTAAGTAAGTACATATCAATTACATTTCCATAAGGCTAATCTAACTAATACAGAAGTGGGTGGCTAATATGAGATATCAACTTACACAATATTTGGAGGAGTTTCTAATGTCCATACAGTCTTTAATTCATATCCCTATGTATAGCATGTAAGGGTTGTCACAAGTCAATATGTATTTAAATTTGCTTTTCATCGTAGCAAATGCTGGAAAGGAATCTGGCAGTCGAGTGTATAGTGTATTGCGTATATCAATATATTCAGGACAAAAATATATTGTGATAGATTTCAAAATCATATTCGGAGTAACTGTCCTTTTGTGGGAGTCTGATAGTATGCCTAGAAAATAACAGACCTCCGAAAATAATTTCATCAGGGTTTTTTTTATTTATTCCAACATGTAATCACCAGACGTGGTGACGACACACTCAAGTTTTTTCAACTTATATTAATGCCGCCACCAACACAGAGACAAATACATGACAGGACAATACTCATTTACACCTGAGCTAAGTGAGGAAAGTCGTGTAAAGTGCCTTTCCCAAGGGCACAAGATCGGTGGCATGTCAGGACTCGAACCCGGGACTCTCAGTTCCGAGTCGCGCACTCTGCCACTACGCCACACGACCCCACTTTCATCAGGTTGGTAGAACATACTTTAGGTTAGGATCTTCTTATACACAACCAAGTATTCTTCCTACCTTGCTTATGTTTCCAAGCCCTGAGGAAGATGTGATATAGTCATCGAAATGTAAGAAGGGTAGAAAAATACCTGATTGTCTATAAGGAAATCCCAATATCCTAGATAAGAGACCTGTTTGTATTATAAAGTCTTTCGAGATATTCCCACTCGCGGATACTCCGAAGATGCACATATGCCTGATTGCGTGCATGATACTTTTCAACTTTACAGTTGTGGCTGAGTCTGTTCCAAGCGTGGACCATATCGTGAGGCGTTTTGTGCCAGTGGGAAGCCAGTTGTTTATCAGAAATACAGTGGGTTATCGCTGCCTTCCTTATATTGAACCCGCGCTGGTGCGTGGGTTCGATTCCCAGTTTCTCCAAACAAAGTCCAAGGAACACATCCTCCAAGAAGACATACTTCAGAGTCAACGACACTTCGTACAGCGGCCGTATGACGTCGTTGGACATCACGTAAGCGAACCCGCAGGGGTATTTGGGAAACGTTTCTCTCGGGTACTCTTCCTTGCTTACGTACCACTTGTCATATTTCCCTCGCTTTGAGTGGCTGACTCTAACCGGTTTTGAACCCGTGTAAACATACCCTGTCACCAGTTTGCTGGTGTTGCTTGCAGGCATATGTTTCAGGTGTCTGACTAAGCTGTAGATGTTCACAAACGTGTCGTCGTCAGCTTTCATGACGAACTTGGCCCCGGGGCAGAATTCTGACGCCCACTTCAGACACATGACTGTCTTCAGAGTTAAATTCTTGTACGAATCCACGAAGTCCTCCTGGATGATGTCTTTATGGAGCATGTTTTCACGTTCCAGTCCGAGCTGTATCGAAGATTTGTTTGTTTTCCCTACCGTAAAGACCGTTTTGATGACAGTTCCGGGCTCGGAGTTACTTTCGTTGCCCCAAGTTCGACGGATGGCGTGTCTCTGTGAACTGTTCATGGGCGCTGATGTCACCATGATAAGGAGAAACACGTCTGAAACTACAAATGGAACATTTTCAAAGTAAAGAAATTGTTGTCTGTTTTTATGTATCCAATTTATACCCAACAAGAGTTCCACGATCTCATACCTTCGCCAAATGATGTTAACCCTTGCGGTTGAAGAATTATACAATTAATTTTGATAATTGATTTTGCAAATAAGACCCTCATTTGCATGAGTTATATCAGTTGATCTTATTCTCCACCCAATGACAGCTTTATCTTAACAAGAAGGCTATTATAGCACTTCCTCATAAATTATGCAAATGAGGTCATAATTTGAATAAATTAAGTTTATTGATGTTCGCCTTCACTTAACTTCAAGTATGAAATTCCCAGCAGTTACAACTATGAAATTATGAACATTTCCCATTAATTATGCAAATTAGGTCTTCATTTACATAATCTATATCCTCAGATGTTTTTTATTCTCAATTACATGTCACAAGTGTTTCATAGTCCTATTATCGAACAAAGCAGATTTATAGAATTTCCTCATTAATTATGTAAATTAGCTCCTGATTTGCATAATTATCATCTGATTATGTCAAGCATCCCTTCAGCTACCCACATACCAAAAATCACGACAATCCATCAACCAGTTCTCGAGTTATCATCCTTTGAAAAAATTTCAACAAACGCTCCTGCAGTTCCAGAACGAGCCACTAGGGGGCCCAAACTCATGTCACTTCTTCCCCACCTCAAGAGGTATCTACCAACCAAAATTCGTGACCCTAGCATGTCCAGATCGCGAGATATCAAAACCGGAAGTTCTGCTGCAGTACCAACAAAAGCCGCCAGGGGGCCCAGAATCTAATCATTTCTAGGTCTCATCAAGACCTACCCACCTACCAAGTTTCATGACAATACATATTAAGCTTCTTGAGTTATGCTGTTCACAAACAGACAGACAGACAAACAGACAAACGCTACTGAAAACATAACCTTCTTGGCGAAGGTAATAAATATCCAATACCGTATGATGACCAGCTCCCCCAGCACTGCCCTGCCACTTGCTACATGATGTAATCCAACATCATAAGGTATCAAAAATCAAATGCGTAATGTTCACCTTCACATGATTCTGCCTAACAAACTACTGCTTAGTTTATTCTTACTAAAAACACATTCATACATATGGTGACCAGCCACTGTCTTGCCACTTGCTACATAATGTATTCCGACGCCAAGGGGTGTCTGCTACAGCACCAGTTACCATTGTCATGGAAACAGAGCGAAAACAATATTTTTTTTCCTTCTTCCAAGGTACACGCAATGAAACAAAAGAAATCTTTCTACCGCTGCATTTCCCAGGGTTGTTGATGGTGAAGGTGTAAGGGTGAGGGTTGATGACCTCTGTATCCGTGTGCCCCGACTCCTGAGTTGTGGTGTACGTTTGAACTTGGGAATTTTCTTTTTCTATCTTCGCTTTCACCGCTCTCATCTGTATCTGTATCGGTATAGCCGGTATAACCGCCCTTCGGCGTAACACACCAGCTTGATGACGATGTGAGTCACCACTTATTTCCACTCTCTTGTCATCAGTGCTTTCCTTCTCTCGCCTTCCCAAGTGATGCCCATATCCTCCAGGTCTCTCATGAGAGTCTTCCTTCCGTGCACCCCCAACCGTGACGGGGGCTGATATCGACTTTAATTCACCCCGGTCACTACACAAAAAGTGGAATTAACCAATGAAAATGGGTCCCAGTTTGCACAAGTTATAGCCCTTTTTTTCAATATTTCAATATGAGCAATTATCAAAGTGGCATACAATTGATCATTTTCTTGACATTTTTAGCGTACATACCTGTTATTTGTCATCACTGACAAATTCCTGTTTTCATCCAGCGGCTGTGGCGAAGTGATGGTCAGACCGTCTTTGTACTCATTTTCCTTCGCTGCAATGTTAAGTGGATAAATATATAAACGAATGAATGAAGTAATGAATGAATGGATGAATAAATGAATGAAAGAAAGAATACATGAATGGTCTAAGGTATCATTTGTAAAGTAATATTTACCTTCACATGGCCTAACAAGCTACTCCTCTCTTTATTCCTACCCAAACATATTTAAATACTTGTATATGGTGACCAGCCCCTCCAACTCTTTCCTGCCACTTGCTACATAATGTAATCCACCACCACAGGGTGCCCACTACAGCACCAGTTACCACTCCCGGTCGTCTACTCCAGGACATTAACCTTGTGACTTATTTGGAACGGAAGAAGATAAAGAAAAAGAAGCAGGGCAAAAACAACATTCGTTCTCCGAAGGTAAACATAATGATTTACCTTCTGTGGTGTTCCAACGTGTAACCACCAAGCTGCTGATATAGAAAAAACCCGCGACTGTGCTCAGAATAACGAATCTCTTCAAGGTAAGTCTGGCCCAAAGGCGAACCATGCTGATGCCTGGTGTTCAGCGGGTCTGTAACATGAGAATTGCTATGATCGTATACCAAGGACCATGCCTATCTAGTTCTTTTCCTGAATAAGTTAGGACCAGGCGCGGTTCTGCATAAACACAAGAATTACACACCCATGTACACAAATACTTTTACACACACGCACGCACGCACGCACGCATGCACCCACACTCACACACACACACACACACACACACGCACGCACACACACACACACACACACACGAACGCACACACACGCACGCACACACAAACACACACACACGAACGCCCCTGAAAACATAACCTTCTTGGCGAAGGTGACAATATGTTTTCCTTCGGTTAACATAACAAACGCATTCAATACATGGTGGAGGGAGAGGGATGGGCGCTGCCTCCCATAATACCGTGCCCTAGACACAGAGGATGAACAACCCACTGCCCCTACGGCCTCGAAAAGACTACTTAACCTAGCCTCTACCAGGATTCGCGATGTCGCTAGAAAGAGCCAAATTGACCAAAATGAGAGATAATATGCCAGGGGGGCTGGTCCGCTAGAGAGTACAGTGCGGCAAACTGCACTCTCTACCGGACCAACTCCCCTGGCATGTTATCTATATTTTTGGCCAATTTCTATTCTTTCCACCCTTCTCCCAAAGCCTGGTAGAGTCTAACCTTAACCAAGGAGCTTGATAGAACATCCTTACCTCTACCTGTTTACTGAACAAGACTCCAGGTTGTTCCTCATCAGCGAGAAGTGGCTGTAAACGCACGGAGACGTGGAACCTTGAAAGGTCTGTTTGTTTTGATGTTTCACCGCATCCGTGTGCAGGGGTTTTCAAAATATCAGAAGGATATATTTTAAAAGGCTTACTACCGGCTCATATAACATGTACAATTCGGTGATTTTACCATAATGCTTAATATTTTCATCCTTGTTATTGTGTGAAAGCATCTCACGTTTTCAACATTGGTCAAGACATCATTGCTATGTCCTCTAAGACAAGATATGGAAGGACTTCAATATTGTAACCCGTATGTTGTTTTATTGTGTCTGACCTTGACCTCTGCCACCTCGCATGAACTGAATAAATACCAGCCAGCAGGTCGATTTGAGCATTTCATTTCATTTACTTCGTTTATTTCGTGTTTTACAATTGCTTATTGGCTTTGAAGAGTGCCTACTTGCTTTAATACATTTCACAAGTGGGAACGACAAACCCCAACAGACTGCAGACTGCTGCTTGAAAAGTGTAAAACGGCCGTCAAAATTGTTAAATTGAACAACGTCGTCTTAGAATTTATTCTGTGATATGTAGGAAGCAAACTAATTTTTGTAACATAAACCACCAGCATTTGGGTACCTGCCCACAGCCTATTGCAAAGTCACATTTCCAAAAAAAAACGATACATACAGCAGTTAACATCTTAGCAGATATTTAGAATATGGAGTATTTACATTTCCCTTGGTAATAGGCAATATCATTTAGGTAATAGTATATGCATATTTATGGCTTCACCACACCACGAAGTGTGTAGTGAAGCCATCTGCTGCATTTGCCCCCGAGCAAATGTCGTCCTTTCTAGTGTTTATCATGTCTTTCTTACTCAATAACAATAGATTACAATTTCTCCAATTCTAAAAATCCCGGAAACTTTGCAACAATTTCTTGAAAGATATGTTATGCAGCTGTGACATTTACACATTGACAGTTGAGCAATAAAGTTATCATGAATATATAACGGTGCAAATAACAAAATATGGCTTTATTATATCATTGCCTTCAATTTATCTGAAGCTTAAGCTTGAGCTATCTTTATCATACTGATAAATGTCTGATTTATGATACTGACGACTACATTAAGTGATATGTATATAGGACATATAATCAAAAACATGTTCTACGTGAAGACTCTGAACATTCTGTCAACTGACCACCCTACTATTACATTTATGATTTTTCTTTCCTTAAAAGTAATTATAAGCTTCACCTTTTTATAGATCTAACCTGGATGCCAGGCCCATAGCACGCTAGGCCCAGAGTTATTAGCCAGCGTGCCAGGCCTAGCTGTGGTTGATGTGGTACAATTTCCTTGGTGGAATGTTGGCCCTGGAGCCGAGGAACTGGCCTGTGTGGGCCCTGGGAACAGTCTGGCACCCAGGCTATCATAGATGTAACAGTTTGAGATCTTTTCTCTTAGCTCTCGAGTTTAGTATTAAGCCAGTCTCTGAGGTACTTGACGTCAGCGTAGATCCCGGGTTTGTAGGGCTGGCCACACCCATCTCCCCAGCTGGTCACGCCCACAAGGTACCACGTGACCCCGTCCTGACAAACCAGAGGGCCGCCTGAGTCACCCTGTGAAGTGGTTACGACAATGTCGGTTACTAACTGAGTTATCATCAAGCAACATTTATCTTACTAACTAAGTTATCATCAAGCAAAATTAATCTTAGTGTACAAGCACTTTTGAACTATTCGTTTACTTGGCCAATACAGATGCGGCCATATTTGTTTGCTATTTGAATAAACAATATGGTATTATAGTATCTAAAATCTTTAACATGTTACTTTTGTTTTTAAAAAAAGTAAGTGGTTGCCAGTCTATCTGATTGATACCTTAAATCACTTGGCACCAAGCTTACTAATTTGATAGTCAAAGTTTTATTATAAAAGCTTGTTATTTCTAAGATCTTTTGAACATGTTGAAAGACATCGAAGCATCCTCGATAGAGAAGCAAAGCGACTTACTCGATCCACGCAAGCATATGAGAATGATTTTCAAGCAGCATGATGAAAAATACTATAATAGTATAAATAGTATTTTCATGGTACATTATTACTAGTACTCACCTGACAGGCATCTATCCCTCCTACGTCATATCCGGCACATAACATCCGGTCCGTGATCCTTCCGTCATAGTGAATTACGTCATCGCACACGGTGGCGTTGACCAATGGGACTCGGGCTTCTTGTAATATGGTAGCTTGAACAGCTATAAAAAATAAGCAACAAGGATTTTGATTAGTGAACGATTTTGTCATAGCTTATTGGACCAGCCAAGGTAGTAGTGGTAGTTGACTGTACAGTAATGATTGTATGACTTATACATCATTCAAATACAACGCATTCAATTCTCTCAGCATCACGTATAACTCTGACTTTTTGTACAACTTTCTGCCTGTATTTACTTGTGTTTTCATGTCAGATACGTAGGGGAAACTGTATCTGTATCTGTATAGCCGTATAACCACCCTTCGGCGTAACACACCAGCTTCGCAGGCACGCGGCGCGGCGGCAGCTGACTACATTACACCGTACGACTTGTTACACCTAACCCTTAAACATCTAACTCTAAACATTGTTTAAAGCTAATAATAATGCTCCTACTGTACTTGGTGACAGTGAATTCCATTCTGAGATGGTTCTACGATGTTAGGTAAAAAAAAGGTTTCAGACGGATCCAAGAAATTTTAATGTCATTATCTGCTGTATTCAATTTTCACCCATATGCATGTTCGGTCATGGACAGAATCATCTAAAAACACAGCAGTGAATAACAGTGAACAAAACATTCACAAAAATATTACTTAGGTATTAGCTCTTCACTTTCTTGTTCTTTCTAATTGTAGTCTAATTCCTTTAATAAACATTTCACCTACCGCCATCTGCAATGGATCCCCATCCGGATATCCAACAGTTTGTCCCTGTAGAGAACTCTGCGTCTTCCCTCGGCAGACAGACAGGATAGACGTGGTCTGTGATGTTCACTTCTGATGACAACTCCATCACAGCGATGTCAAAATCAGTCCGGATGCTGTCATACCTGTGGTATAGGTTATAAGATATTAGCCAGCATGCAAGGCCTAAATGTGGAGGCTGTGGTATAATTTCCTTGGGGACATGTTGGACCTAGAGCCGAGGAACTGGCCTGTGTGGGCCCTGAGAACAGTCTGGCACCCAGGCTATCATATAACAGTTTGGATGCTGTCATACCTGTGGTATAATTTTAAGTCATAAGATATGTAGTTAGCATTTGGAGCTGCATATATATTCCGAAGAAAAAAGTACAAAGCAGTTTCAAAAGAACACATCAGGTTTTCTTACCATAACGTCTCTCAATTTCAAGACAGATTAACTTTATGTTTAAACAGTTGACGACTGTGGTTAAGATTTGTTTAGAAAATGAAAGTTTGTTAGAATGTCATACTGAATGCTAGATAAGTTTTGTTAACGTTAACTTATTGTATGCCATTATTGAAATATGCTAGCATTGGTAGATCGGACAAAGAGCGGTAAGATGCGTGTCTTTAAAAAGAGGGAATATCAAATTCATGACCTCCAAGCAGTCGCTTTAAATTAGCCATCAGTCTACAGATGCCAATGGTAAACGGTGGCCAACTGATAGTGCTTTGCCCCCGAAGGAATCTGGTTGGAGGGTACAATATTCACCTTTCATGAATGATGATCCTGTCCACATGACGTGTCTGTAGCTGGTCTGTGGTCTCTCCCTGTTCATGTAGGCCCAGGTACGCCTTCCATCTACTCGGGATCTGCGAACTATCAATAATACACTACATCAAATACTGCTTGCAAAGAACATTATATATTTACCAGCTTAAATCTAGTATATATTCATGAGCAAGTGACCTACACATATAATCTAATATATGGCGTATATGGAAACATAAAAAACAGTAACAGCAATTATTTACGTTGCTCTTGCTCATTCAAAATAACTAATTCATTCATAATTGTTTTTACTAATCACAGTGTTATAATTGTAACGATTCTGCTTTTAGGTGCCGGACAGTATTTGTGTCCTTGCATCGCCTGTATTCAATTGTGTGAAAGAGTTATATAGATTCTGGTCTTGTCATTGTTGCCTCAATTCTCCATTAACAAGGTTTACGATCTCAAAATTTGAAAATGTAGGAACCTTTTTTTTTTCGCCCACCTTTTTTTGCCATTTCGCATTAGATTTGGAGTCTGTGGAGCATGTCATCCATAAAATTTATTTGCTGTGGCCATAAGACATCATGTTACTTACTCATAGACGCAATGCGCTGCCGTGACGAGGTACTTAGTGTTGACCAGAGAGGCGCCACAAGCGTGACTATCGCCGTCATGTATGGACACCTGCCACGGCCAGGCACCCCGGGCCGGCTCCGACCCGCCTACTATCCGCGGTCTGCCTCTTCTGCTGGTCTCTACTACAGGTCTTCTTCCGCAAGCTGAATGGTAAAAAGAAAAATATCATTTTTGAAAAAGTTTCTTGTATCCAGAGTATGGCAACAATCGTCATTTAGATACTAATTTTTTTTAGCCAAGAAAGAGGCATGTTTATGTAAAAGAATCCAAATGCTGAAAAGGATTTGTCTCAGTCCTTTTATTAAAGTTTTTATTTACATAGAATAATGTTTAGCTACCAATATCATTGCTACTGTAATGTTTTGTCATTGTCTTGTCTTGTCTTTTCAGTATGGCAAGCCATTTGTAATAGCTGGGCTGCCCTGGCTGTGTGTGTTGAACAGCCAAACCAATTAATAAAGATTAATGAGACCATGACTTTACTCATGTCTTTGACCCACCAAGATGGCGCTCGCTTACGTCATAGACACGTGACTGCAATTCTCGAGTTCAATTTGAGTATGTATGTTACAGGATTCTATTTATACACATATCTTAAAAAAATACTTTTCCCTCAAAATTGTTTTCCGAAAATAATATTGTCCAATGCCAATCCACATGTTGTAGTCATGACGTTAGTGTCATAATTGCTTTTATTTACTTACTGCAAAATTTTTCGTCCCTCCTGTTGGGACAGTGGTCTGCTCCATCGCACCACTGCGCAGCTGCAATACAAGTTGCGTTACTGTCGTAACAGAACCTCTGGTCGGCGCTGCAGTTTCCTCGGAGAACGATAGGCTCCGCTGTTGAATCTGAAGGAAAAAAAAAACATATATATTGTTTACTTTATGTGTTTATTAGTGTTTTGCCCTTGAAATGAAGGGCAGTTGAAATGTAGGCAGTCTTTGTATCCTAATAATGATGATCATTGCAATCGTTATTGGTCAATAAACCGTGCTTTCTGTAAACAGGATGTTATTGTACGAAAACAATTAGGTGAATAACTTGAAACAATACACATGGCAATAATTTTCTAAACCCTTGGATATCATCTGAGTGCTCTTAGTAAATCTAAGTAAGTATGCATGTATAAGCTTCAAAAATCGGTATGCATTAACTTGGTATTACGTTTGTAACGTTGTGTCAAAGTGATTGGCAGGAAAAACAAATAAGCCTGACTGTGGACAAAGAAGATGTCAGAATGAATCACCTTCACAGTCCAGTTCGTCCTCTCCTCCGCTGCAGTCCCGGTAAGAGTCGCATGCCCAGCTTAGCGCTATACAAGCGCCGTCACCACAGGTGAACTGACTTGAAGTGCAGGCTATAGAAGACATCAACACGACTAAATAAGGCTAAGATATAATAAAATGCTTTGATACTTATGATCAGGAGTCTTAATAAGTGTTTATGTAATAGATACAAAACGAAGAGATTTGTATAGAGGTTTACATATTGTATTCCCCCTGGGCCTCCTTGGAAATCAGCTATTGGCTGAAGGGGCTACCCAGGTGTCAATGAAGATTAAATAAATAGATAAAAAGAGGCACATACATGTACATATTATGATATGTCATTTTACTGCAAAGTTGTGATTTGTTGAGTAAATGGCAGTTCTACTTCGTAGAGGCACTGCTGTCACAACCATTCAGTACTAAATGCTGATCTCTTTTCGAACAAGAAAAGGATACTTCGGAGAATATATTTCGGAGTATAAAAGATATATTTCAGAGTATAAAGAGTATATTTCATAGTATAAATGACATATTAAGAGTATTAAGAATATATTTCAAAGTATAAAGGACATGTTAAGCCATATAAAGAATATATTTCAGAGTATAAATGGTATGTTAAGAGTAAGACATATTTTATGTCAATTATCAAATACATTTTAATGGTATAAAACATAACGTACTTCTCGCTGTACAGTTGAGCTCGTCGTCCCCGTTAGAACAGTCTGCCTCCGTGTCACACTGCCAGCTGCCGGGTATACATGCACCGTCCGTACACTCAAACTGGTAACTAGTGCAGGAGGCTGGAAACAAAAATAAAGTACGTTTAAAGTTAAAACTTCTGATCCAACAAAAAAAGTTCTCTTACCTAGAGCTTAACAGCGACGGGGGCCTACATCGTCTACCAAATACCTTTGACCCATTGTTGAAGTCACACTTTAAAAAAGCCATGTGACAAGCCTCATTGGGTCAGTCTACTGAGGAAGACCAGAGTAACTGGTCGAAAGCTCTAGTTGAGAGAACTTTTTTTCTTGTTTGTGGGCCATTTGTTTGTGGGTGGTACCCTAAAAATCAGCCAAGGGCCCTTCTAGTAACCATTTTCTGTCAAAATTTTGGGAATGTTTGCTACATGGGGTCAATGCACATTGAGAAAGTGTGGTTTCAACTCAGCATGTAGATAAGTGACTAGAATATTGACTTTGAAAAATCTGGTTTCCAGGTCCTAAAAACTCCATTGGATGCCTTTTAACCAACCAAGCAAAGATGTTGGGGGGGGGGGCGGTCACTACCAAAAGATGCACTACCTGCTCTATGACTAAGTAGTTGTCTTACTAGGACAGTTGTTTTCGTCCTCCCCTCCGGTACAGTCATGGTCACTGTCACACCGCCAGGCAGGGTTGATACACTTCCCATCATCACATCCCCACAAACCCTGCTCAGCACAGGTAAGCATGGCTGGCAAAACAAACATATTCCTTGACATTGTATCGTACAGTAAATGATGTTTAATGTATGATATTTGATGTTTAATGTATAATATGTCATGTTCACAATGTTCAATATTGTCATCTGTTGTGTATTCATTATCGTAAACTGTATTTACATTGTACATGTAGTGTTGGGAGGACAACTTTGCAAATGTACCTGTTTTGTTCTCCCTTCCAGTTGTATACTCGTACTCGTGGTAAACTCAAATAAGCAAATAAACAAAGATGAATATTACATTAGCCATAAATTCCTTGGAAATGAACTCATGGAAGTGTATAAAAGGTAAACTACTCAAGCTTTTCGTCGTATACACTAGTTTGATCCTTCATATACTATGTTGATTTGTAAAGTGCATGAAATCCACTCTTTTAGCAATCTTAAAGTTTATGCAATTTTCGAGCATGAAAAAATATTATATTTTGTCACTCCTTTAAATTTCCTGTGTGTACATATATAGCATTTACTCTATGAGTACCATTATGCAAATACACTTATTACTGTGGATTCTAAACCGTGATAACTAATATGTAGACACATGGTTTGCAATGGGTCAAATGCAATACTTTACAGATTACATAAAACATGTCACTCACCAGTTGTAGTTGGAGTTGGGGCATACAATGACGAAGTTGTTGTCGTCTTGCCATTAGCTAAACAGATCATACAGTATGATAGTTTCATTAAGGGTGACATAACAACGAATCAGTGTTGGTGATTCAAAAACTAAAGTAATCGAACGATATAAGTTCTATAAATTTTAAAGCAATAAAGTTAATATTGATTGAGAACTGGGATGCAAAATTTGATACATACCGTAGTTACAGGTAAATGATGAATCTATAATTCTATTGAATACTGTATGGAAATGAATATAAAATTACATGTTACAGATGTTTTATTCATAAGAGAACTTACGGTTTCGCCTGGGAGGTCCAGTGATTGCCTGTGTTTGTGATGATGAAGATGATGATGTGGGCATTGCTGCATAATATACATAATTTTAGAGTCAGATTAGAAATATTAATTTCATTATATACGTATACAATTTCTCTTCTAAACTTCAATGAGAAACGATTAGGCACTAGTAATGCAAATTGACACAAAATCAATAAAAATCTTCATTTCCATACCTGCTAGGACGATGCCTGTAGTGAGCCCTACTATGCTTAAACAGCCGATGACGACAGCACCAGTCACAATGCTACGAGCAAGCCTGCTGGTACAGAGTTTCTTTTTGTATATGTGGTTCTTCGTGGATACGTCATGTGGCTGTGAATATCTTTTCATATCTGTGCCATTTGGTTGAAAAATTTCTGGCCTTAGACTAGTACTAGTAGTCTGAGCGGTGTGTGAGATGTTTGGATGTTCATCCGGATTGGAAGGGTGTCCTTCAAATGCAGCATTGTCAAACATGGCCTGTGGAAGCAGAAGGATTGTTTTTAATCATTCAATTGATATGCTGATATGGGTAAATAAGATAGCAACGACTTAACATGCAATAAACATGTAGCTATCATAATAAATACATTATTTATACGGTACCAATATCTCTTAATTTGTGGGATGAAAAAATTGCAAAAGACTGTAATGGTTATCATGCAATGGCGTTTTTTTTTATTTTATCATTATTATCCTATCTTTTTAGTGATAGAAGTTTTACCTACATACAATGTACTTTTAATAAGTTCTTAATAAAATTTGTAATGGTAAAATTCCAACCATTTATTACAACATATTATATAGTTTTAGTATAAAATAGTACATGTATTAATATGTTTCCTTACGTTTTCTGAGTTCGAGGGATATACTCTTGTTTGATGATTCATTGTGTAAGGCAGCTATCTACTGATTTAGTATGAGTACCTGTGGGAGAGTAAGAAGGGTAACACATATTTAGTCATATTTAACAGCTGGGAATACTCAGATGATCACTGAAAACAGCGTACAGGATCTGTGAAATATTACCTGAAACAACACCCACACAAATACTCATTCATCCATGCACACGTGCACACACACACACACACACACACACACACACACACACACACACAATATTATATATAGGGAGAGTCAATCAATTATTTTAGAAAAAATCACAGTTACCTTTCTCTGCTTCACAAAGATAGAGTGTTTGCTAGTATTCTAATAAAAATACCGGGTATTTAGAACATTAATGGGACATGCATACATACATGTAACCTAAACGTACTCGTATTTGAGCCGCCATTTTGATGGCGTACTTTTGACCTTCTTGGTCTATGGGGAACCATCATGTGCACGGCTTTTAAAAACAAACTAATTTGACTTTTTGTAACAAAACTGATAACATCGTACATATAGTGTCCTACAATTCAAATTTCATGACATGTGTCACACGTATTTGGAAGATATTTCGAGATAAAACAGCAGATTGCAATATGAGGAAATAAATGTTGAAAACATCATGGAGGCCGGGTGTCATGTTTCACTGTGCTATAGACTCAAGTCTGACGTCGGTGAGAATTCTTTCTAAAATTGAACCCCTTCTTTTAACAAGATGGCTACGGGTTTTCACCAACACTTTCTTTAAATCATTATGTACCGTTCGTAAGATTTCTACTAGAAAATTAGAATCGCTGTTCTATACTTTTTGAAAGAATGTTAGCAGATTGTATAGCTAGAGCCTCAAGCTGCTGAGAGTACCTTTCAAAACCGAGCCCTTTCTTTCAACAAGATGTTACAGGCTTTCACCAACACGGTGTTAACGTTTAAATCATTATCTAGTGTTTGTAAAATTTCTACTAGGAAATTAGTATCTCTGTTCTACACTTTTTGAAAGAATGTTAGCAGATTGTATGACTCACCTTATAACAACGCTACACAGTCCTGACAGTGCGTTCGTGACCGTGTAAACATTCAAATTGGTTTATGGATCAAGACGTAAGCATGTTGTTTAGTCTACAAAAGACACGAAATGAATGAACGATCACTGTAGGATAAAAAGATTGTTTCAAATTGATTCCTGTTGAATCTTTCACAATATAGCTTATCCAAGCATTATGGCCGTCCTTGGTGGCTTTATACCTGTAGTATGTTTACCTATGTTGGTGTCTAGTTTGCTATTCACAAACTCTAAGAATTCAACCACGAATAGTTCAAACGATAGCAAATTTGTTAACAGAAAGGGTCACGTTTCTGTGATTTTTGTTGATTTTCTTGATCATGTGAGGCTTGTATTCATGTATACAATGGGGATAGTTTGAATAGTCCTAGGCGCATTGTTTGCCAAACGTCTGACCAACCAACTGTGACCAGGAAATGATACGTTATAAATCTGGTCACGTACGAAACACTTACCTGCAACTGTCTGGATAAATGCAGGCATAGAGTTTATTAAGATATGGGTCGAGGAATTTTCACTAACTAAAGGCAGTTATTATGAATGTGTCAAAACTGGAAAGTGCTGCCATTGTATCATTCCTGTACACGTTATCACTAATATTAACACGGACCCTGTGTATACTCTCCAACCAGAAGTTTAGGCTTCCTATTTTTGATGTGTTTAGGTGGTTTTGTTGGGTTTTTCTTTATGTATAGTTATCCTTTTACTACAAATTTTACGCCTTGTCAAATGGATACTGCACTGCCAATTTGATACTACCATGCAGACACCAAAAGATCTGTTTGGAGATATCTGTGTATTGATCCTATAACTCTCAAAGAAATATGAATATCTAAGAGAATAATTTGAACTTCTTTGTGTCTGTTGTACATTACTAGACACTCTGTCATATGATTGTATCTGGCAATGGGGCCAACATTGGGACAACTTTCACGGTTGGCAGACCTAACATAAACATGACCTTTTCAGCTATGCTATTAGCGAACACAATTCTGACGTACGTGTATAGCAGTATAATTTGAACAACGTATCATTTGTGGATTTGTACCCAAAACTACCCTTTCTTTCAATCACTATCATATACAAGTTTTCAATTTCTACACTTGTTGAGATCTAGAACTATAATCAGGAACGATAACCACCAGATTACACGATAGTCATAGCAGTTGGTGTGTTCCTTTGTCTGGCAATCCAAGGAGGTTTAAAACCAAATAACCTCCTTGGGCTATGTAAGTAAAATGCTGTGCTGTTGCTATCACGGACAAAAAATATGGCCCTAAAAACTCGAAACACGGAACTGTAGTGAACAATCAATGTTTACAGTTAACACAATGATTATAACAGTTAACAGAATGACTGTACCTCTCTACATGTATTGTCCTTTCCCAAGTCAGCCTGTGCTCTTGCTATTATGGACAAAAACATGGCCCTAAAACTCGAAACACGGAACTGTAGTGAACAATGAATGTTTACAGTTAACACAATGATTATAACAGTTAACAGAATGACTGTACCTCTCTACATGGCTTGTCCTTTCCCAAGTCAGTCTGTGCTCTTGCTATTATGGACAAAAATATGGCCCTAAAAGTTGAAACACGAACTGTAGTGAACAATCGATGTTTATAGCTAACACAATGATAACAGTTAACAGAATGACTGTACCTCTCAACATGTCTCGTCCTTTCCCAAGTCAGAAACACCTGGATGGATTAGTGTAGTCCATCCACACAGAGACCACCTTGACATACGTGGCGCTTCACACGACTGACTCTAATCACTGAGATTTTGTCAGAATAACACAACGTCATTCTCTTCCGAGAAATGTTTTCATTCGAGTCGCCATCTTTGTCCCCTGTGACTAACCTGTTGACTCATGTTGACGTCTGTAGCGACCGATCTTTGTTTACCTGGTAATATGACACCTAGCTGTCTATACAGGTGAACCAAGCGGACAAGTGTAAACAACCGCCGGTAACACTGGCCTTGGGCGCCATGATCTACCTTAGGCCACACAGACTTAATTTTATGGATGGCATCCTATGAAGACCCCCAAACTTGTGCGCGCGGGCGAATGAAAAAAAAAATCCAGCTAAGATAAAAATGCTACTAAGCCACATGAATACAAAGCTGGTATTGTGAATTTGCGGCAGTACATAGCGACGTATACGACAGGCCGGCACATGTTGGCTTTTTGAATTGGGACTGTACGTATATATATATATGCACTGAGTTTTTGAGTCGTGGGGCTTCGGTAGCCTGGGTGCCCGGCTCCGTATTGTCACTAACTATACCATGGACTACCCAGGCCTAGAGGATGTCATCCGTAAAATTAAGTCGGTGTGACCTTACCGGAGCAAAGCCAACGCAATATCTTAAAAACGCTTCATTCTATCTACAACATTATCTACGCTTCACTGTTTATACTGATGATTTGTGACTAGTTTTTCCTTTGTTGTTTCTTTTTTATGCCTAAAGCGACGGGCTGCGAAATTCAATTTCGGGCTTTTGAATCGCGCTGATCCACTGTTCTTTAAAATCTTACTGTGTCACTTGTAGGCCGGTAATTTAGCCTTGAGTCGAATATAGCTGTTAACTTCGACATCGCACTGATAGTGTTAGTCATTTGTGCTGATATCGAAGCTAGCAAGTTGAAGCAAGTGTTTTCTTTATAGATTCTTAAGTAGTATTAATTTTTTTGTCTGTACATATATACAATCATATAACTTGTATTTTGTCATATTTTGTCTGACCCTGACCTCTACCCTCATGACTTCAAAGAAAAGTGGCCTGCAGGACGATATTTCGTGAATAAGCAAAGAATCAACTAAACAAATAAATTGTATCATTACAGTTACTTATTCTAATGAAACTGAATCGTGATACTATATACATGACCACTGACACTTTCATACACATGTTGTTCATTTTATTATCTTTAAAAATCAATTAGACTTCAAATATTAAAAACATATAAGCACCAAAACAATATCATAGTGATGGCAGCAAAGCATTTCTTATTATGTACAGTTTAACCAAACATACGAAATTATACATGAAAATTAAACATAGAAAAGATATACTTGGATATATAAATATACTCGGACGCAATGTCATTTTTCATATATTCTACTTATTTTCCCATTGATATTTACCAATTGATATAGGACAATTTAAAGTATGGCAAAACATTATTTTTGTCTTAACATAAGGAAATGATAGTAACCATACACAATTTGCATACAGTTAAAACCAACACAAATAAAGCATCCCTTTTGGGACTATCACTAGCAAAATCCTCATAGCAGCATTGGCAAAATAACACTTCATAGATACATCATTCACCATGCACAGCATGGCCGAATAAAACAGCCCACTGTACATGTACATTTAAAATGATTATAGATATTTTACAACAGTATAATAGTATATATTCTATTCTTTTTCAGTTCCAACATGTATTATGAAGACATGGCGTCGGCACACAGTTTTTCAACTTATATTAATGACGCTACAAACGAACAAACAACAGACATACTCATTTTCACCTGAGTAAAGTGAGGAAATTCGTGTAAGGTGCCTTTCATATCGGTGGTATGGCAGGATTCGAACTCGGGACCTCTTGGTTCCGAGCCGAACGCTACGTTACGCCACACGACCCCACAGTCTATTCACAGCTCCATTAAATTTCTACCAATCAAAACAAAAGAAAACGAAATCGAAGGAATCGAATTGACGTGTTTTGAGAATGAAAAAAAAATATTACATTGACCACGAAAACAGCTACGGTAAAAATAAAAATACGTGCTTCACCAAGGGCATGCCTGCAGACGACGTATAACATCAAGGGATCCCTGTGATCTACCTGCGAACAAGAAAAAAAACGACTTCCCACAATACTCCGTCCGGAGGTCATGACCTCCTTCCCGGAGTAATAACTCAGTCTGTGTCTGTATAGTGCACGATAACGCTAAAGATCCAGTCTCTAAAGTGGTTGACGTCAGCGTAGATCCCAGGTCTGTTTGGTCTGGCGCACCCCTCTCCCCAACTGGTCACGCCCACAAGGTACCACTTGCCGTCTGTGTCCTCACAGCTGAGTGGTCCTCCGGAATCACCCTGTTGGGGAAGCAAGGATATTGACCAATCAGACACCTCGTTTCATCGGTTTAGAAAAATTTGTTTCACATGACATTAGCATTAGTGTCTTTTTCAATGTAATTTTTTCATATTATCATCATCAATAACAGCACAAAATCTCAAGTTTTGACTTTTGGTATATCCCTAAAAAACTATAATTATATGCACAATATCAACATTCATCATTTTTAATGACTGAAAATAAAAGGTACCTGGCAGGAGTCTACCCCTCCTTCGTCATGTCCCGCGCAAATCATCCTGGTCGTGATTCTCCCGTCGTAGTGGTCTGCGTCATTACACACTGACCTGGGGACGAGAGGGATCTCGGCGTCCTGGAGGACAGTAGCGGTGTCACCTAGGCAACGACATGGAACAGTGGATTTTAGTACCGTCAGATATCATGATTTTAAGACTTTAACAAGAAATAAGGGAGTTCATTAGTAAAATATTTTTTTTAATTTGTCAGTTTCTCTTTTATTCATAATTGTAAATCTTTGTTTACCTCAGATAACAAACAGAGAATGAAGTTTTTGTGTTCTTTTCAACATGGTACATGTGGTTTGTAACGTTACAGCATCAGAATAGCGTTACCACTATAACGTTACGAACCACATATTCCAAAAAATTTTCTCTATTTGTTGTCAGATTCGACCCATAGTAATCTAATTAACGTTGAGCATAAAATGCCCCAACACCTCAAAACACACTGAAAAACAAGGCTACAAACTGTTAAACGTCAACAGGATCATTCCGATGCCTTCCTTCTTATGCAAATCAGATTTAGACCCCTGTTTTCGCAATGCATTCTGGGGATGGGGAAACTGGTGAATAGAAACCCATGCTGGATGCTTACCTCCCTCGTACATGGTCCCCCAGCCGGAGATGGTACAGTCGGATTCGGAAGTGAAGACGTTGTCGTCATCAGGCAGGCAGACTGGTCTGACGTACCCGTCCTCGTCATACTCTACCGTCCCGTCAAGCTCCATCAACGCGATGTCAAAATCAGTCCGCCAATAGTCGTATCTTCAAAAGATAATGAGGTTTATGTCATTTATTGCTTGTTCTTGGGATTTTCTTATAATAACTTATGGACTTTATTTGTCATTGCCCTAATTATGGCACCGAAAGAGATGTGGTCACCAAAATGTTCACTACCTTTAGTCACCTTCCCAGCCTACAAAAAAACGCATTTCTATTAACACCTCCCAATTCATACATCTCGCAAAATGTCGGCCATTTAATTTCATACTCTACTGCACACGGAAAAGAAATCAAACCCAACAATAACTACAAATGTATATCTAAAGTAGCATTAGCATTACTTATTATCATTTTTACTGTTAATTTTTATCATGTTCTTGCAATTAGCCATCGGGTATGAATTTGCAATAAACTATAACGTCCAACGCGTTTAATATTATATGGACTATCTTTGAGCAATATGTTTGCTATTCGGTGGGATATTTCAAGTTCGTTGCTTCATTTACATAATAAACGCTCATTTTCCATAATACATGTAGTATATTCTTTGAGTTTATCAGGCATTTTGAATTTTAACAGCACTAGATTTAGATTAGGACTCAAACTTTCAAAATTGTAACCAAATATGCTAGAAGGAAACTCCTTTTTACAAGAAAATGTAAAACAAAAGTGGCGGACTGAGCTTAGTACAAAGTGAATGACGTCATCGACACGTGATCATGACGTCAAACTGACCTATCATGATAGATGATCCTCTCCACGTCATAGACCTGCACCCGTGAGCTGGTCTCTCCCTGGATGTGTAGACCCAGGTAGACCGTCCAGTCACGTGGGTTCGGGTCGCTAGAAACACATGAAACAAGATTGGCATTGAAAAATACATTGCCATGGCGACGGTGGTTGCTGTTAGGATTATTGTTTGCATGGCACTGCCACGAGTTCATTATTTTGAGGAAGCCTAATGTCACCCTACCCTGAGTGTATATTGAACGAGCCCCGGGGTCACAGAAAGTACATGTAGGGCGCCTAGCATACAGGTTCTCCTAAGGGTTTCCAGGAATGTGGGCATATGAACAGACCTGGGAGACATTCCTGTGAACATTCCATGCCTGTGGACAAAATTCCTGTGCAATTCCTAGAATACTTGCGAACTGCACACAATACGGTACCATTAGGCTCCTCCCTGAGACGTCGCCAAAAAAGATGAATGTGAAATAGATGTACATGTATTAGGTACTTAGTAGTTTATTAGTCATTTACGTGTTATGTACTTACTCTACCACGCAGTGTGCTGCGGTGACGACCCACTTGTTGTTGACCAGAGACCCCCCGCAGACATGCCCGTAACCGGAAACGTGCAAAGACACCTGGGAAGGGAACTCCCCCCGTGCGGCATTCTGACCCCCCACGATGCGAGGTTTCGCGCGTTTCTTTCTGCCACCTCCATCCACAACTGGCCTCTCTCCGCATCCTAAAAAAAGGAAAGAGGGTTTACCTTTTAGAAATTGAATTATCATAAGTTTGTGTTTGTTGTTCAGTGGACATATTGTAAGAAATGAGCGCGAAGTACATGATATCGATAGTCATACGTACAACTCAACAACCAAAGTGTTCTAATATCACGTGTCAAAATAGTGGGTCATTTATTTTGAAGAAGGTTAAACATTAACAATTCGTTATAATAATATCACTTTTTATTTCTAATTGGGGAAAGACTAATTCATCATGAAGTTTCTTTCTACAGATTCTTTTTTATGACAGTTATGGTAAAGAAACCCGTTAGAACGTACCACAGAACAATTCGTCTGCTTCATTTGGGCAGTCGGGCACACCGTTGCACCAAGCAAGGGCTGCGATGCAAGTCCCAGCGGAGTCATAACAGAACTTCATTGTCCCTTCACAATTGTCCTCCAGGATGTCAGGATTGGTGTCCTCTACTCCGGGGACTGGCTCTGCTGTGGGAGCTAGACGTACGCAAGAACAAGACGTTTTAAAAGATAGGGGAATTCTTTTTACACAACCAAAGAGTCTCACCTCGCTGACGTTTCGGTGTCTATCAGACACCTTCTTCAGAGCTTCTGACTGGAGTACTGCATCTCGCCGCTATATGTAGCCGATGTAGGTGGCGCTTTTGCGGCGAGAACACTATCCCAAACGTGAAACGTCAGCGAGGTGAGACTCTTTGGTTGTGTAAAAAGAATTCCCCTATCTCTTAAGTTTTACCAACCTGATGAAACTATTTTCGGAAGACGTTTTAAACTTTAAGGAAACTACCCAACTAACACCACTTACGACTAGCCCTAAGAGCTTTCAAAAATTAAAAAAAATTACGAACCTGGCACTTCTAAAAAAAGGTTACCTGAAAAGTTGAAGCCCCGCTGCAGTGTCGTAGGTACCCACTAGTAGGCCCATAATCGATCTAAATATCATGCACAAGCATCCACAGCTTTTCGACTTATGTTGTACACATTCAATCAAACAAACAAGCATACAAATATGCACAACCCGCTGCAGTACCGTAAGAAAACGTCAGGTGAACCATTTTCAAACTTGACCTTTGTTTTTACAACCGATACTCACCTACTAAATATTATTAAGATTCATCCACAGCTTCTCGACTTGAGCTTTTGATAGATACATAGACCACAGCTACTTCGCCATGACACAACCGAAAACATAACCTTCTTTTCGAAGGTAATTAATTAATTAATTCAATTGAGCTTACCGACACAGTCGACTTGTTCGTCGTCCCCGTCAGGACAGTCTGGCTCGTGATCACAGACCCAGGAAATCGGGATGCATGCCCCGCTATCACACTGGTGCTCCATGCCTGAACAGGCTGTAAAAATCAGAATTTTTCTTTCATTACACCTGTAGAGACTTGCCTTTAAGTGTGTTTGCGGTTATTATAGTTCTTGCAATTTGATGCAAGTAGAGAGAACGGTTCTGAAAATGTTTATTTCATCGTCTTGAATTTTAGTCTATTTTTCTATTTTTTAGAAGAATAACTTTTATGTAAACTTTCATGATTGTATGAATGTCGAATGAAATATTAGAATCAATGTACAAATTCTACGCTATTTTTGATAATTGATAAATGTGTACTACGTAAATCCTTGACAAAAAATAACTTTGTACTTTTAATTTCATGCTACTTTCTGTCTTGGAGTTAATTCCATGACAGAAAATAGCGTGGAATTTGTAGTCTGATTCACATATAGCTGGTGCGTTACGCCGAAACGCGGTTATACCGGCTATACAGATACAGATACAGGTATTGCATTCAATAACGTTTTTGTCGTCCTACTTCTAGCTGCGCAGTTTTCCTCGTCCTCCCCTCCGTTACAGTCGTTGTAAGCGTCACAGAGCCAGGAAATCGGAATGCAGCCGCCGTCCGAACACGTGAACTGGGCACCATCGCAGGTTCGATCTAGAGTGGGAAAATTCCATAAGTATAAACGCCGTGAGTCTTAACGCTTCTACATACATGTACCTCTACCCAATTACTGGCGTCACGTTATTACAAAGACACTTACAATGGATCCTAATATGTCTCAGTCATTCCAACTTGCAAAAACTTACAATGAGTTTGAAACGATTAAAAGAAGATTGATCCGATTTGGAGCGTCTACACTCAAAAATCGGTTTGATGAATTCTGACGCGATTCCACGAATAATCCGAATTATTTTTAGTGTGGACGTGGCCCTAGTACTGGTGTTCTGACATATCTTTATCATGAACTGTTATCAAGAAGAAAACTGACTTGTCTCCTCGCATCCAGCCTCGTCCTCTGCGCCTGTACAGTCGTTGTCGCCATCACACAGCCAGTGAGGTGAGATACATCTCCCGTCAGTACACTCCCACAGACCCTGCTCTTCACACGTCAGGATGTCTGCACGTTCAAAACAAGAAGATTTCAAACTTCCAGGAAGTGTTAGAGTTAAAGCCTTTGATCCAACTCAAAAAGTTCTCTCGCCTTGAGCTTTCGACCAGTCACTCTGGTCTTCCTCAGTAGACTGGCCCAGTGAGGCTTGTCACGTGACTTTTTTATGTGTGATGTCAACACAGGGTCAAAGGTATCTTGTAGACGATGTCGGCCCCCGTCGCGGTTAAGTGAAGGGTTATGGGCCCTGGTGTAAATAGCATCTTTCACCCCTCTCAGGAAGTAGTCTTGTTCAGTGTCCGAAATATTCTTACAGTGTCCAGTGAAACAAAATGTCCAGGTGACTCTATGTGTATGTGTATACCAGATGCCTTGATGCAGTGTTGACGTCACACTTCAAAAAAGCCACGTGACAAGCCTCACTGGGTCAGTCTACTGAGGAAGACCAGCGTGACCAGTCGTAAGCTCTTAGGTGAGAGAACTTCTTTGTGCTGGATCAAAAGTTTTAACTTTAAACATAACCACAAACACATGCACCCACTAGCCTGTAAGCGTTTCTCCAAACCTTAGTGAGAACATAACGAGTGTACTTGCCTCCACAGTTCTGTTCATCCGAGGCGTCGTTACAATCGTTGTCCCCATCACAAAGCCACTGTGTTAAAATACACTGGGTCTGGTCGGCACAAGGGGTGTAGTAGGCGTCACAATCTGAAAAAAGTTACAACATTGGTAATCCTTAAATCTGTGGCGTGTAAAAGTCTAAAATGCTTATTTATGAAAGGAAAGGCAGAAACAGACGGACACAACCAAAAGAAAAACGTTACTGCCTTTACTTATCAAGAAAACGGATATCTCAGACTTCTGTGAATTATGCAATTTTCGGCTTCATGAATCCCCCATATTGACCCTTTATTGCTGGTCTGATTTTGAGACCTTCACGTTCACCTCGTTTCCTGTGTTTTACCTTTTGACCTCCTAGTATTCTGCATGTTAATCTTTCAAACCCATCCTCGTGCTGTCAACCTGCTCGAGGTATACACGAAACCACAGCTCAGCCACCCAAAACAATACTTCCGTACTAGTAAGTCAAAAACTTCGTATTTGAAACATTTGTATTTTGATATTATTAACATGTTTGTATATTAATAATGTATCATTTACCATCTCATTTGGGGAAGACCAGTGAAAAAAAAAGGTTTCGGGCCTGCCTGGCATATTGTCCATTATCGTTTGATTATGTACATTGTGTTGTATATTGTGTGCAAATAAACAGTAAACAAATAATAACCAAATGAACGTACCCACGCTGTCACAGTTAGCCTCATCGCTGCCGTCCGCACAGTCTCTATAGGCGTCACACCGCCAGGACCCAAAGATGCAGGTCCCGTCTGTACAAGTGAAGTCATCCGGCCCACAGGTAACTGAAGGGGCGGAAGTACGTAAGTCTTTAACTACGTCATTTCCGCTAGTGACTACTAGGGTATCGTCATCAGTTAGCTGAGAAGCAGTCGATCACAAGTATATATAGTATAAGTGTATATATAATAATAATATTAAGATCACTAGTGCATATAACATCGCATGTGTATAGCAGATGAAACAATACTGAATAAGATTTATTGCATATTCTTGCCCAGATGGGCTAAACGACCATATTTGGTGTATGTGGTCTAGAGGATATAAAAGATAGTATTGCACACTGACTACATTCTAACTCTAAGTACTAAAAGTCTATGTATTACAGAAATATTCTATTCTATTCTATATCCACAGTTAAATGTAGTCAAACGTTATAACACGACAATTGAAGAAAACGTTAGCTAGAGTCTGAAGCCTAGGGCTGATTAACTGAAATTCCTAAAGGAAAATCAAGGCAAGTGAAGAGAAAATATCAATAAATCGTAAATAAGTAACCATTATACAATTATAATTCGGCCTAAAATATGTATTTTTGTATCTAACTTTATTCTTATTTTATATTTAGAGAAGCATGGAAATTCACACTCACGGTGACAGTCGTATTCGTCTGAGCCACTGCTACAGTCGTTTTCTCCGTCACATTGCCAGTTGGAAAAGATACAGGACCCGTCGTCACACTCAAATTGCCAATCGAGGCAACCTATGTTGAAAATGCGTAAAATCTCAAATCGACAAGCAATCAAAGAATCCACACATTCGTAAGATCCTTTCCTTCAGAGTTGTTGTGAATTTCTTGTTGTGTTCATAATTGTAAATTTCTTGCTGCTTCTGTGCATTTTGCCACCAATGGCAAGTCACCAATATATCGGAAAACTGACTCAATTCCTCCCAGTCATCAATATATCGGAAAACTGACTCAATTCCTCCCAGCCATCAATATATCGGAAAACTGACTCAATTCCTCCCAGTCATCAATATATCGATCGAAAATCTGACTCAATTCCTCCCAGTCATCAATATATCGGAAAACTGACTCAATTCCTCCCAATCGGTTGAGACACCATTTTGACCTCCAATTCCACTTTCCTGTCAGTCTGTGGTTACAACATTTCCCCCTCACTTCCTGTGGCTCGAAGGTGTTTTGATTCTGTGTTGTTCTCACAATCTTAGCAGATCAGCCCAATCTTCTCTCCCTCCCTTGATAAGATAATTACTTTTGTCTTCTTGTTTTGTCCCTTGTATACGCTAATGATATAGAAAAAAGTATTACCGCAGTTGAGCTCATCGTCTGCTTGGTCATACAAGATTGGGCAGTCCGAAAACCCGTCGCACACGGCAAAGGTAGGAATGCAGCTGCCGTCAAAGACGCACTGGTACTGGTCAGAGCTGCATCCCTCAACGGCTGTTAAACATTCGTGAATAATTTCAACTTGGCAATACAAGAGAATACAACACAGTGTTCTAGTCATGTTTTTTTTCATAGCATAGGGGTCAGGTACATAAGAGCAACTTTCGTGGCGCAAATCGCGCATTGAGCCCAAAAATGTTGAAACTCAAACCCCCTTGAGACACTATTTTTTATTAAATGTGGAGCAGATTTTGTGGAGTTAAGGTTTTCCCTTTGCTATAGCTTTGAATTCATTCTAAAGTTATATCTTAAGGTTCTCCCTCCCAAAATACCCCTATGCTGGTTGAAACTTAGCATAGGGGTCAAAAGCATAGCATAGGGGGTCAAAATCATAGCATATAGGGGTGGGCTAAAAAGGCCTGGCTAGAACACTGCAACAAAGGGTTCTTTATTCAACAACAGTGGGTTTTCACATCCAACGTTCCGTCAGCTGCCATTGTGCCCTGATGTAGATGGTAGACAGCAGCATAAACGTCGCATGTGTAAACCCAGACACTGGCTGTTGAATCAAGAACTTTGAAATGGTTTGGCAAAACTTAACATCACAGAACATTACAAACCCAAAGTTAACATACATTACAGAAAAAAGTGGGATCTTTCAGTTATATAATACTGTTTACCAAATTGCAATACATTGCATCCGTTATACTTGCTGTGATTGATTGATTGATTGATCGATCGATCGACCGATTGAGTTATTAATTGATTGATTGAATGATCGAATGAACGAATGAACGAATGAACGAATGATCGAATGATTGAATGATTGAATGATTGATTACAAGAAAATTAGTTTCAACTCTTAACAACCCGTACCCGTGGTGGTAGTGAAGGTTGGATCTAGGTCCAGAAGACCCAGGTAGGCCACGTCGGAGAGGACGTCCCCCACGCTCTGTACGCTCGGCGCAGAGCTGGAGACGAACCGAACGACGTAGGAAGCCACCACGCTGCCTGGAGAGAACTCCGTTACCGTGCTGCTGTTGTAGGTGTCTCCTTGGTCACTACTCCGGTACTGGGCGTCCAGCTGTACGGTAATACAAAGTTCTTGCTGATCGTATTGACATTGATAGCCTGACTACATCACACTTCTGGAAGCCCTTCCATTGGTCAGGCCCCTATCCTGACTACATCACACTTCTAGATGCCCTTCCATTGGTCAGGCCCCTAGCCTGACTACACCACACTTCTAGAAGCCCTTTCATTGGTCAGGCCTCTAGCCTTACTACGTACATATATTATCATATGAATGTGAGTAGCGAGCGCTACCACATGTAGAAGTGATCAATGACTTTAGCACTCTCGGACAGACTGAACGCAACGATAACCAGGACAGCCTACCTAAGGGCTATGTAGAAACTAGAGTATATCGTTCTTTTGGTGCTGGACCTTCACTATACTGAACCTGTCCTTGGTGCTGAACGTGCCCTTCCATACACACGAAAACACATACGCGCGCACATACACAAACACATAACACACAATCATCCGAAAACAATACCTCCGTTTTTGATGGAGGTAATCAACTCACCCCAGCCTCCACCTCGGCGGCCAGTTCCCTGAAGGCTGCGGACCCGGAGTTGGCGAGGTCGGGTGTGTAGGCCCGGCTGGTGATGCGGAGAGAGCCCTGGTACAGGTGCGTCTTAACCGGAGCGGCTGCATTGTTAGCTGTGGGAGAGGGCAAACACATACAATAAATTGAATATGCGAGAATAGTTTCGTCAGGTTGGTAGTCACTGAATAGCTTTCCGGTACCAAGCCATATACATAATCCTGCCAAATACGTGACTCCGATACTACTTGGGGGGTTTCCGATATACCTGAGACAAGGGGTGGGGGTTTTGTCGTGATGTGGGAGACTAAACCTAACCTAACCTAACTCCAAACGTAAGTCTAACTCTAGCAATGAACAATGATCTCAACTCTAACCCTAACTCTAGTACCAGCCCTAACCCTAACCCTAGCCCTAAACACATGACCTCTCACGTATGTGGCTCAAGGATTTGGTCAACACCGGTTTTCCGGTTGCCTTTCAGCGGCTTAAAGTTGTCAGATTAAATACTTTTTAAACGGCGCACAGAGGTAAAGAAAACGAGACTTTCTTACCTAAAAGTACGCCCAATGCTGCACCTAAAGCTGCGATGATGACCAGCACGATGACTAAGACAATGGTGACTACGGCGCACGTGCTGCAAGCCTTCCGTGGTTTGGCTGGCTCCGGCCATACGTTACTGGGGGCGACCCTGCTTCCTCCTCTCCCGGGCGGGGGACCTCCGTAGGCAGGCGGGGGTCCTCCGTAGCCCGGCGGGGGGCCGTGTTGGGGCGGAGGCCCTCCGTAGGCCGGCGGGGGACCGTGCTGCGGTTGGCCTACTGGAATGACATACACTGGTGGAGCTGGGACGGGCTGGCCACCAGGACTGAAAGCTGGATTTACGAATCCTCTCTGAAAAAGTGCCATTTAGAATAGTAAGTAGAGCTGTTGGTGACAAAACAATGTCAATTTCATATGGCTTCTTTTCCTCAAAAACTCCCCCCCCCCCCCATCAGTCCCAGCATGACAAAACCGGTCTGAATGGGGTTGTTAAGGCTTGTCAATCAACTTTTGATACCACCTTCTACTCTCCAGGCAAACACCACAAACCCACAAGATATAGCCACCCAAAACAATACTTCTGCACCCGGAAGCAAAATGTATCATACTTACGGGCTGTTCATGCCCCGGATGTAGCAGGCCTTCCTGGCCTTGAGACCTCATTATGCTGGGTGATGTTTACCTTTGAGAGAAAGAACAAACAAATAAAAAAACAAACAAACAAACAAAATGCTCAGCATCATATTGGCGGGGAATGGACTATAGTCATTTCACATATTCTTCTCTGTAACAACTATCTGCATACAAAATACCACCAAAAATAGCTGAAAGGTATGATTGAATACCGGATTTAGTAATAGGCCTGCTAGCTGGACAGGACTACTTTAGAACATTAGCATTAGCATGGAAGTTTATAATTTTGTCTGCATCTGTTGTATATAATAAAAGAAAGGTTGAACTTTTTTTCCTACACTAAAGGATGGATTGACTAAAATATCACCAGGACAAATAAGGACCCTATTGATCACGTGATGCATCCGTTGGGTCACGTGTCCTAAACAATCACGGGTCAGTTATTTCGAAAAATGTAAAAACAAAATTCTCTTGTTGTTACCTCCAACCTTTTCCATAATACATGTTTCCTCTGGAAAAGTGTGACGTTCTATTTATGAATATATCCATGTTGTTAGCAACAACGTGGCAACCAGACAATTAACGTGGGTGTGTGCGTAATAGATTAAAAAAAGGAGATGAAAACAATCTGCGTGGGTTGTACACCAGAAATATGACAGTTTGGGTAGGTTAACCCTCAAAGCGCAATGCAAAGGGACTAAAGATGTTCATGTGGACGTTTTATGTGAAAAAAATACGGTGTTGCGACGAAAAATTAGTGGAAACAAATGAAAACATACATTGCCATGGCGACGGTGGTTGCTGTTAGGGTTATTGCTTGCATGGCACTACCATCATTTCATGATTTTGAGGAAGACTTGGTACCTGTTAAGTCTAGACAGATACAGTGCACTCCTCCTCTGAGTGTATAGTGAACGAGCCCCGGGGGGCACAGAAAGTAGGGCCATCCGGAGCAGAGAGGTCTTCCCAAGGGTTTCCAGGAATGTGGGCAAGAGACATGCCTGTGGACATTCCATTCCTGTGGACAAAATGCCTGTACCATTCCTAGAATTCTTGCAAACTGCACACAATACTGTACCATTAGGCTCCTCCCTGAGACGTTACAAAAGCGAATTTTCCAAAAACTGTTAACAATGCAACAGGAAAATTCATTGACCTATCTAATAGATATGATTTTTTTTTGCCAGATTGACTTTAGGAAAAGTCACAAAATTTGACAGTTCTAGCGCAAGCCGTTCAGGCGCTATCGGGGATGAAAGTTGGCGTGGGCCTCAAAAGCCTCCCTTGGTCTGAATAGGGTTAAAATTTCGGTGGTGAGAGAAGACGTTGCAACCAGACAATTATGGGTGTGAAATAGATCAAATAAAGAAGACGAAAACAATCTGAACGTCTGAAATATTACAGTTTGGTAGGCGGTGGTAGGAGAAGACGGTCGCAGTATCAAAAAATGGACGAAAATGTCTATAGGCAGGCCTGCGGCGTCTACAGTCATTGCGACGTCTATGATCAGGCTTGTCCGGTCTCTACGCCGAAGGTGGCCCCTGGTCATGAGCTGGATGTCACTACGGGAACCTCAAAAACTATGGACACGTCTACGGATATAGCAGACAAGCCAGGTGGGATAGTTTACAATTTTCTATTCTGGTATCCACGCCTGGAGTTGATTTGGCGTGGTGGCCTAATCAAACTCCCGCCGTGAAAAAACACCTACCGGGGAACCTAGCTCAGGCATGCGGGGAAGAGCTTCAGCAGCCCCGAAGAAAAGCTGCCCCAACCACGATAAAATGGATACCAGGTTAATAATTTTCCAAAACACTATGCTCATGTTGGTCGAAGAAATTCTTAATAGGTGGAAAAATATAAAGGTTGTCCCGTAGCCTTCTTTCGGTCGTAGGGCGCCAGTAGGTTGGTAATTACTCTGGGAGCCAGATCAGTATCGGGCCGTTAGCCGTTTTTCTTCGGCAGCTAAGAGCCCTTCGCCCACCTATCTAGATTACCGCTACGGGGGAGTCAAGGTTTGGCAAGACAGGTTTCACCAGACTAGTAATAGGACCGGCCAAACTGCCATTGGGCTCGACTCCCCCGTAGCTGTGATTTAGATATGCGGGCGAAGGGCTCTTGGCTGCCGAAGGAAACCGGCTAACGGCCCGATACTAGTCCGGCAAAATATTAAATCAGAGCCTTGTCTTGTCTTTATATTTATCTGCCATCCACTTTCCGGCATGGCAACAGACATCTTTGTCCATTTTCGTCTGAGGGCAACAGAATTTTTTTTTCAAAACCAGACGAAAATTAATGCACGCGCTGATGTCATCCATATGAATTACTTGCTGTGACCTAAATTATTATTTCACGACAAAGCAAATACATAAGATACTGTGTATGTCGAACAGGTTCATCTAGGATACAGCCTAACGACATGATTAACGTCGCTGACCCGGGAACTGTCTGTTCTGAGACCGCTCGGTACATCCCAGGGGTCGGTATGAGGAGCCCTGGTCAGCCAAAAGTCTGGACAAGGGCCATGGTTAAGGTCATCCCCAAACTGACCATTGCTCTCAACATCTGTCTACTGGGCATAGCTGTCTTTCTAAGTGAGTAAAAAATGTTATTTTTTAAACTTCGTGTATGGAGTGTGTGTGTGTGTGTGTGTGTGTGTGTGTGTGTGTGTGTGTGTGTGTGTGTGTGTGTGGTGTGTGTGTGTGTGTGTGTGTGTGTGTGTGTGTGTGTGTGTGTGTGTGCGCGCGCGCGTATGTGTGTTTGTGTGCGTGTGTGTGTACGTCTGTGTGTGCGTTTGTGTGTGAGTGTGTGTGTGCGTATATGTGTGTGTGCGTGTGTGTGTGTTTGTGAGTGCCTGCGTGCGTGTGTGTGTGCTTGTGTGCCCATTGCTTGTGTTCCCATAGCTATTTGAATGCAGTAGAGGCACAGGAAGGTAGGGGAGAAAAGGTGTCACCGCAGACTGACAGGAAGGTCGAACTGGAGGTCAAAACGGTCTCCTCTCAGCCTTGCTGACTCAGCACGTACATTGTTATATATAAGGTGCAAGTAAAGAATCAGATTGTATTTCCTGATCCTGTGCATGTGTAATAAGTACGGCGCTGTGTGCTGTTACAGTGCTTACAGTGTGGAACCTAAAGCTGTCAGTCAACCAAAAGACGGGTGAGACAGCCGCCAACCAGGCTAACGTCTCTGCATGGATACAACAGGTAATAACATAATATCATGAAGATTGCCTTATTCAAAATATTTCCAGCTTTGCCGACCCAAAATTGCATTATTGAATGCCTTAAGATGCCGAGATAATAGCCCAAAACATTTCCCTTCATTTATTTGGTTGATAGGCTGTGAGAAAAATGGCAGAATTGTCAGACAGAGCGGAAGAAAACCAAAAGGCTGTGTGTAGTGTTACAACCGAAGTGGACCAACTCATGATCACCCTTTCCGACCGATGGGGGGATCTGGCCAATGAGTCGAAACTACTAATGGAGGAACTGCTGGAATGTGTCGTGGCGAATCGTGAGGACCAATCGGTGGAGGCGTCTCTCCCGACTCAACTGCCGGGTAAATAAGAAATAGGGCGTTTGCACTCACGTGATCGTGACGTAAGCACCGTCCGCCATATTGGATGGTTAATCCTGAAAATTTCCAGAGATTCAAATTTGAATATGCGATTACAGTTACGGGTAAGGACACTGCAGTTATGGATATTTACTGCTCTGGCCTGGCTGCTCACGGTCATGGCCGACCAAGATGGCGGATTTGACTTCAATAGAAAGCAAACAAGACTGCCAATAAAAACATACATTGCCATGGCGACGGTGGTTGCTGTTAGGGTTATTGTTTGCATGGCACTGCCATAAGCTCATAATTTTGAGGAAGTCTTGGTACCCCCCCCCTCCCCTTAATGTATAGTTAACGAGCCCCGGGGTCACAGAAAGTACATGTAGGGCATCCGGCAGACAGGTTCTCCCAAGGGTTTCCAGGAATGTGGGCATGTCAACAAACAGAGCTGGGAGACATTCCCGTGGACATTCCATGCCTGTGGAAAAAAATGCCTGTACAATTCCTAGAAATCTTGCGAACTGCACACAATACTGTACCATTAGGCTCCTCCCTGAGACGTCGCCAAAACAAATGTTAACGTTGTTTCAAGCCAGGAGGACAAATATTCAAATTACTATTTGGAGTGCCGAAGCGTTCCCATGCTAAAAAAAAAAATAACCGGACTGTATTTTTCAGGAACCTGCCCTAAAGGGTACAAGAAGTACCGCGCGGTCTGCTACAAGCTGTTCAACGAGCGCAAGTCGTTCTCCGAAGCGGCTAAGACCTGCCAGGCCGGTGGGGGCACCCTCGCCATGCCCCGAGACGATAGAATCAACGCCTTCCTCCTCACACTCATGAACGAGGAAGACATCTCCCACGGCATTTGGTTCGTTTTTTTTAATAACATAAAAAAATTAAAGATTGCTAAGTAAGAACAGTCTTTGGTGCCTATATAAGGCCATGTTGATTTGATTGTATGGAAGTTTTCGACCATACTGTACGTCGTTCAATGTAGCTGCAAAATGAGCAAATATATGCCGTAAATTAAAAAAAAATACTGGGAAAACGATACTTATGTCGCAGAATGCCAAAATCCATTCCAAAGGACAAAAAGAAAATGTGAAGGAATGAAAATGAAGAGTCTATTATTCACCATGCCAATATGATATTACTCTGTGTGTTGAGCCATTTCTTCAACCTTCATGACTACCTAGATTTCATAATGAAGGCAATTTTTTCAACAGGTTCGGCTTGCACGACAGGGTACAGGAGGGGTACTGGAAATGGATAGACGGGACCCCTTTGAACACCTGGACAGCTGGCTACAGAGACTGGGCGCCGGGACAGCCCAACAGTGAGCGGGGCGACGACGACTGCGCCGCCTACTCCTCAGACCTGTGGTACGACTTGAACTGTCGTTACAAGGAGAGTTTCATCTGTGAAATTGTTCTACCAGGTTTGTGCATTTGTTCTTCTTGTTACTCATGCTTGGTACATATCTGTAGGTCTGAGGCATTTTAAAGAACCTCATTGAAGTCACTGCAGCGTTGTTCAACAGTTTTTGGTAAATCTCGGAATTATTTTCAAATGATTACAAGTCTAAATTCTACATGTTATTGATATTCATAAATGTTAAGAATTAAACACAGGAATACATTGTGTATCATTTTTTAAAGAAAATATTACGATAATTTGCAGCATAAATAAGAAATTAGCCCAAGATTTTGACACAGTTCATAATTAAAGGATTTCTTTCCTCTGGTCGGGACAGGCAGGCCATTGCAAATGAAAATGCTTAAAATATTATATATTTTGCTTTTTTTCCTTAGATACTTCTGGCGTGAAACAGTTTCAGATCCAACCCCTGTAGACGTCGGGTCGTGTGGATGTGAAGTACCAAAACGTCACGTGTGGATATCAAGCAAGCAACAAGAACCAAGCAAGGATTTTGAAGTATACGATCACCACGATGTGATGTGTGTCCGTTTGATTCAGCCCGTCACACATTCACAAGCTTCCCCCGAATCTGTTCCCGATCACCAGTTCGGGTGAACTTCGGGGGCACTCTGACCTGTGCGATGGTACAACAAAGATGGCCGAGCCCTTACCTTAACTACGCGTCACAGTTTAGCAATCTTTCACAGACATTTCGGTCGGAATAACGAAATCTTAACACGCCAAGTAATATCCCCCATGACGCAGCTGTCCATAGAGCTTAATAGTAAACATATATGTACCTGTACTAGCCAACTGACGAGTCTGAACTTAAAGTATTTGTCTCCCAAAGTCTACTGCGACATACACACACACCAAGTAATATCCGCCATGACACAGCTGTCCATAGAATCTTAGTAAACATACCTGTTCTAGCCAACTGGTGGGTCACCCCAGAATCCAAGGAACAGAAACAATCCAAACTTCTCAAATCAAGATTTCCGGCGATTAGGGGAAACTAAGAACACGTTTCTGGTCGGCTTACATTTACACTTTCCCAGACCCACACGGAAAGACGAGCACTCTAACTCAAGCGAATCTCATTTGAATCTCAAAAGGTACCTAGTACATCAAGGGTGATCTTTTCACATAACTGGTATCCGATGTCTTTCCTTTTGTTTTCGGTGTCATAACGACTGTTACAGGTATACACGCAACCATTGGTCCCCTTAGAAACGCTGGAAACCTAAGCATGTAGTTTACTTTGTCATGGTTTATTTTAGTCGCAACGTGATCTTCAGTCTTTTCGTTGTTTTGAAGGGTGAGGCAAAAGTCAATGCTATGAGCATTGACGTCATTGTTGGTGCCATATATGGAGCGTTGGGCGGAACCCGTTGCATTCTGGGAGGTATGGTGCATTTTGGGTAAGAATCCGTGAATTCCCAGAATGCAACAGAATCCATGGAAAGGACGATTGCCAGCAATAATTGTATATTATAACTTATTTTTAGCATTATGGACACCAATGAAATATCTCTTGCAATCTGATGTGTTGTCTTTCAAACTTAATTTATGAATTCGGCTAGTTCACACATTTGCATGGGTACTACATTTGTACATGCATGCCAGGGTAAGTAAAAATAAGCAACTTATGTGTATCTTCATCACAAAATGCAAGTATGAAATGTCCTAATTGCACTCTTTATTGCAAGTACCATCATAGCATGATAGGGGCAATAACCCATTTTCAATAGCATGTTCTAGCACATGACATCCATATTCAGATTGTATAGAACAGTACAGAACACTGTTATGAGACCATATAGAACAGTCATGAGACCATAAGAGAACATTGTTATGAGATCATATAAAACACTGTTATGAGACCACATAAAACAGTTATGAGACCATACAGAACAGTGTTATGAGACCATAACACTGTTATGAGACCATATAGAACAGTTATGAGACATAGAACATTGTTGTGAGACCATATGGAACAGTCATGATACCATAGAGAACATTATTATGAGACCATATAGAACACTGTTATGAGACCATAAAGAACACTGTTATGAGACCATATAGAACATTGTCATGACACTATAGAATTCTGTGGATGTACATGTAGTATGCAAAAAGGTCAAACACTGCAGCAAATGCTTTGTATACCATCACTTAATATATTCAATTGTAATAATACTAGTGAGAAGACTGAAATTCCTTTTGATTCCAACATTACAAGAATGAGCACAATCAGCTGTTCTTCTGTATTCTTTATTTCATACTTTTTAAAGACCAGATATCCCTTTGCAATCAAAGTGTTAAGAAGCTGGTTGGTAGTTTAAACTATGTGCATGTGCAGTGTGAAAGTTTAATATGAGACATAAACAAAACTTCTCTAACTTCCAATACTGGATAATGATGCTGAAAAATTTCTTTTGATTCTACAGTTGATATAATACTGCAATATTGACACTGATTTCTATTATTTTTCCCAAACTGTAAGCTTTGAAACACTCTTGACTAGGTAGGATATACAGTACAAGTTGGTGTTGTAGAGGATATCTAATTCTCTAGTCCAAACTCATGCTATCGTCGTCTTCTTTCTTCTCTGAGTCCTCTCCCTCCTTCCCTCCCTCTTTTTTCTGTAAGGCCTTTGCAAACGCTACCACATCTGAAAAAAAGGGGATAAATTATGTATGCTCTGACTGGCAGACATTATATTATGAAACAACAAGAACAACAATGACGATTGTTATCATATAATTAGTGGCCCTTACATACATGTACATGTAGTGTAGCAGTTGCTAGAGAAGCTTTTTTGCCTGGGTGCCGTCCTCTGTAGTTACCACTGGCTCCGTATTGTTCTTAGCTACCATGGACTATGGAGGATGGCACCCAGGTCAGTGGGTTTTTTTTTTGGAGAACAGGCAAAAATGAATGCGCGCGGGTATATCATCCTTAAAAAATTAAATCAGTGTGGCCTTACAGTTACAGAAACCTACCTACACAAGTATCTACAATGCAAAATTTAATACAAGTTGTTCCTAACCTCCTTTAGCTGCTGCTTCTGTTGCCTCCTTGCCCAGGTTGAACTGGTTCATGAGTGGGCCCAACTGTCCTGACCGTAGAGCTGCACTGAACATACTCACAGCCTGTATAAACATACAGGTCAAGGAATTGTAGACAGCTTACCCTTCCAAAACCATAAAAATATATATATATGTCATACCTGGGCCGCGATTATGTTCGATACGGGTGTTCCGGCCCGTGTTCTTACCGCATACGGATCGGGCTTCCAAATGTTCCAAAGAACGCTTCGAACGTGTTTGGACCTACCCGCTTTTGAAAATTCGAATTGATGTTGTTGCATTTTTTGGGTTTAGGGACACCAAATTTTTGCTCATTTCGCACGGAAAGGCATTTTCTTGGGTGGGTATGACATAAATAGCATACAACATGGTGTATTCCACATCACCCTTTGGCCGTCGGGCGATCCGACGCACGGTCAGGCTGGTACCTCGGGCGATACGGAATACCCCGTGTTGTATTCTATATGTATACTGTGGTGGCAGATGTCTTATATTTTTACCACCACCCCCACTGATTAAGGTAGACACATCTCAACTGGACACTATGTTTTGCAAGCGTAAATTTTCAGTGCCACATAGATGTAGATGTATTACACTGACCTGTTGAAACTGTGGTGCCTGTACAGTGTTACTGAGCTCCTCTGGTGTTCGGGGTAACTCTGTTCCCTCTGGCATGTGCTTCATCAGTTGACTGGCAAAAGCCTGGAATAAAAAAAACAAGCAACTTAAAAAAAAAAAAACCTGAAGCAATAATAGAAAAATCCAAACCACCTGAAACCTTCCATAAATTGCAAAATCTGTGCTGCAAAATTAGGAAAACATTGCCATCGGGCATTGTCAAGTGTCGGCCTCAATGTTTATGATGTTATGTGGCCAAAGTTTTGCCCAAACAACATTACAAGGTTGCCAACATGCAATTTTGTATAAGCTATGGGTTTAGGTCCAACTGACGAGTCCGGAACTGAACCTAAGCCTCTGGACTTGAATCCCGACCTGAACCTAAATGAGGGTTTAGGTACACAGCACTAGACAGCTGTCTGGTCCTTGTTTGGAGAGGAAGACAAAACAGATCTAGACCAAAAACAATATGTTTCCCTTCTGCAAAGCTGATAATAATTAATCCCTGCATACCTCGTTGTTGAGGATGGGTCGTATGTTCTCTGGTGTGAGAGCGTGAGACAGGTCCACGGCAGGCGGCTCCTCCGCTTGGGCACCTCCGTCTGCTGGAGCCGCTGTAAAATATCATACTGTTTTCATCCTATTCTGGTCCTGAATTCTATGCTTCAAATAATCTTGGACAGTCCTGCATCATCCTGTTTTCATCCTATTCTGGACGTCAATTCTTAATAATACTTGACAGTCCTGCATCATACTGTTTTCATCCTATTCTGGGCCTGAATTCTATGCTTAATAATCTTTGACAGTTCTCTGATACTTTGGATAATATCAAAAGGTTGGTGTCTCGAAGTACTCATATAAACCGACAAAATTTTACTGATAAACAAATAATAACTAATGTAAAATATAACCAAATCTGAATGTCAGCAATAAGACATTGGTGGCATTCTTTTTTTTAATACATTACTAGCAGACTTCCTATTGACATCAATACAGTAGGTGTACAAAAAGTGTACAATTGTGGACATACTAGTACTATTGAAATTGCACAAATCCACCAATTACCAATTGTCTTATAGTCTCTGTAACCAATCACGGTGACCCAAACAACTCTACCATCCAATCAGAAGGCAGCAAATGTCAGACATGCGGTACTACTAACCGTTCATGCCAGCCAGGATGTTCTGCAGGTCGCTGAGCTGGATGCGTGGTGCACTAGCGCCCCCGGTGGCCGTGGCTGTAGCTGCAGGGGCGGGTGTTGTTGGAGTCTGACTCTGGGAGGGGAGACTGGCAGCAGCAGTGGCAGGACGGGGAGTAGTACTGTATGCAGGGAAGGGGGGATGAAAACAAGTTAAATGCCAACTCTTAAGTCTTAGCCTCACTACATCACACCTGTAGCAGACACATCGGCACCTGCGAAAACCTTGATTTTTCACCGTTTTTGTTGGATGTTTGGTCAACGTTGCATCAGAGTTTTGCCTTTTGCAGCAATACCTTTCCCGACACAATATTTAGAAACTACAGATGGGATGTTAAGGCTAAACCAATTTAATTTGTTAGTTCTCGGATTATTTTAAAAGTGAAAGTTCTCACGTGGCGGTGGAGGGTGTCGCAGACCCAGCGGTCCCTCCCGTGCTGGGGCGACCGTTGCCTAGCAAACCTCCAAGCCCCCCAGGAAGGCCGCCCATCCCACCTAGACCTGGTAAACAACAAACAAAAACACTTGTTAAACTACATACAATCATAGAATGCTTTTTACCTTACCCAGACTCTCGCCGACCTGCACAGACTCAGACCTCCAGGAGGCCAGTGAAGCTGCTCGGACTTTTGCTGAGAGAAATAGCGACAAGCTATGATGACCTTACCCATAAATACCTTGGACCTTAAACTATGGTTCCTTACATCAACAAGCTACAAAAACTTACTGTAGGGCTCAAGTAAAGAAACTTTTTTTTCTGCGTACCTGAAATGCTACAAGTAACATTGAAAATTACCTGTAAAAAGACAAAATTTACCTTCCCCACTCAGAATTCACTGAATAAGGAGAAATGTCCGATTAAAAACCTTGTCAATTTTTCTCACCTCCCAACAACTGCATCAGTTGCTGCTGGTCCATGTTTCCCAGCATGCTCTGCAGCCCACTGGTGTCTCCTGGGAAAGAACAATACAAGTTAGACATTGTGATGTGTATGTGTGTGTGTGTGTGTTGGGGGGGAGGGGGCGACTTTTCCAGATCTAAAAGCCGGGACGTGTGCCTGATAAACAAAAGAAGGGCTGACATTCTGATGTTGGTTATTTTTCTATTGTCCCAAAAATGTCCATCAGACCACCTTTAATTTCGAGCCCTGCCTATAAAAATCCCTATAGGGCGAAAACTGTGTTCTGCGACCTTGAGTGCCTTACCTCCGAGTGCCCCCAGGGCGCCCAGGTCGGGCATGCCTGCGGAGCCCCCACCCCTGCTGTCACTGGACCCCGGGGTGGGGGGGTTGTTCAGCAGCTGGTTCACTTTCTTCTCATAATCATCGTCTTTGTCTGTCTTGGGCTCCTGAAAGACAAGGTAAAATATAAAATGTCAGAAAAAAGTAGAGTCTATATCAACTAATTTAGTTAATTAGACCATGTCTATTGGTTTTAGCAGTATTGTTACATGTACATACAACAATATGCAAAAAAAAGGCTAATTTCAGTACATGGTACAAGGTATCTGCATAAGCACTTTTGTGCACCCAAAATTGGAGTTTTGCACCTATTTATTATATGGGTGAATCAATGCATCTAGATTTATGTATGTACTAAATATTGTACACTACTATCAAGCACATTCTTGATGGAAAAAATGTAAAAAAAAATGTAGTTCTACTTGTTTATAAAATACCAGCAACAAAATATAGAAACTGAGATGTTTGTAACAAGTCAAATCATGTTTTACTGACTTCTTTGTTTGTTTGTTGATACTTGTTTGTTTATTGTTTGCACTTACAAATAAAACAATATATAACATTTCAGAAATAAATAAACATGCATGGGAGGGCCAGAAACCTGGTGGTTTATCTTAGGCTCTCTCCAATACTACAAAATTGAAACATAAAGAAAACAATATGTTTCACCACACCATGAAGTGGTATGAAATCATAATTATCATTATTACTAGAGGAACCAAATTTAAAACAAAGACAACAATAATAGCAGGAAAATAACAAAACTATTCAAAGAATTAATGAAATTTTCATGTTTTATGTATGGATCTAAAATCCTTTGAAACCTAAATTTTACATGTACTTCCGGAAAATGAATGTTGTTCTGGGAAACTTGCCTGCATCCAGAAGAAGAACTTGCGGTTAGAAGACTTGAACTTCAGGATATAGGCACGGCCTGTGGTGCATTGTGGGACACGCTTGTACTCACAGTCATCTGGGAAAATGATGAGATCCTGGAGGAGGAAATATAGAAATTAATCTGTCAATATTAATCATAAATTAAATCAAAATAAATCATTTCATTCAGAATTCAGTTTGTCATTTTAATTTTCATCTGCAGGATATTGATGATAACCTCTAACAGAGAGGTATTACCTACATGTATTATCATATTATTACAACATATTGAGGTATTATTATACTCAATGCAAGATCTTCATTGAATATTACCCCTAAAAAAAACAATCTCAACTAGATTGCAATATGCTGTAAGAATGAGGCAAAAGTACATGTGCATAATTATAAAATATTCATTGTGAAACAATATACAAATTTATCATATAATAATTTGCATGGAGATAATTTTTGTATATATTGCTGCACAACTTTACTGTCTTGACTTTCCTTAAAAAAAAGACTGCTGAACCCAACATACCAATGGCACATAGATGCTCATGGTTCTATCTTTCATTCGACAACAGAATTTTTGGCAAGCCACACTACAGTATCGCCCCCCTCCCCCTTCAACGGCTTATTTTCGTGACTCAGCCATTTCGTTGCACCTAATTCAACGTTTAAAATAACGAATGACGATTCACTAAACCCCAAAATGTCGTGTTTAAGACATCAATGCTGGAATAATCTTACCAATTTTTTAAGATGTTACAGATTTCTGCGGAAACAAAGTACTTACGTCTTCCACGGTACCGCTCGTGCGATCTTTCCAGCAGAAGTGCATGAGAGAATCGTCCGTTTGGTGCAGGTACACGGTCCCCTTTCTCTTGTCTGCCGTCACTGTCGTGCCCTTAAGATTCATCTTCCCTGCCCGAAACTCCAGTAGATACTTACTACTGGAGCGGGAGGAAGTCTGACCACCAAAAAGCGACATTTTTGAGACTAAAAATTCGCAGAAACTTTTTCAGACGATTTTTTATCGTTCTTCGACCTGCAGTGTCTCGTGATATCTCGAGAGGAAACGTAATCTCGCGAGAGTACAACACCATCTCGTTCCCAGAAATTCACTTACAAAATATAAACTTTTAGTCATCACTTATCATATCTTTAATAAATCATAATAGATTTATTTATTATTCATAATTAGTAAAATTTTATCCATTTAAGCTTCATTGTTGAAAAATAAACGGAAATGCAAACGCTGCATGCTGGGATTGAAAACTCGTCCCTAGGGTTGTCTGGAACGAAGAAGGTTTGGAAAAAAGTGCGAAGAAAGGTCGGCAGTTTTGCGACGTGTCGCAAGGTAATCATCTCAAAAATCTTCTTTAAGTGATCTTCGTCATGTTATCTAAGATATGATAGTTGTCTTTAAGGTGGCTGTCCTCAGTGTAGCGTTTTGTGAAAGCAGCAATTTGATAAATGGTCTGTTGGTAAAAATGGCGCCCCCCCCCCCTCCAAAATTTTCCCTTGTGTGGTCAGCCGGTATCGCGGTCAGCCCGCTTCTAACTTTGTGACAAAATATAGTATGATTATTAAAAGTAGGAAGCTCTAAAATATTGTTATAGATCCTACACAACTAAGTCCATCATGGTTATAGGAACGTTGAATGATGGCTTTAGCAGATTGGGCTATTCCAAAATATACGATAGGGGCATTCCCACAAAAGTACTAGTATGCTAGTAATTTAGTACTAGTAGTAATACTAATAGAAATTATGTACATAATGCTTGGAAAAATGTTACAGTTCAAGCCCCCAAAAACTAAAAGTCAAGAACCGATTCCGGACTTACTACAAAAAAACCATGTCACCTACCCCTTTCCTTTCCAAAACACCTAAAACCTTCCATAGATTGCTAGATGTGCTGCAAAATGAAGAAAACATTGCCATTGGGCATTGTCAAGTGTCGGCCTCCTTGCCACAGTTTTGCCAATACAACATTGCAAGGTTGCGAACATGCAATTTTGTAGATGCAATTTGGTTAAGGTCCGGACTTACAAGTCTGGAACTAAACCTAAACCTCTGGACTTGAATCCGGACCTGAACCTAAATGTGGGTTTAGTTACACAGCACTAGTAACACACGTGACCAATTAACCATGCATGTGTTCCAGCTAGAAGCCCATCCCACGTCACACAGCTATCCTGGGGACAAGCATGAGTTTTACGGAGAAACACGAGGAGATCAGCAAACAGGAGTGGATGGACCGGCTCAACAGTCTGCACATCTCCCGCGCAGACATGAACAGACTCATCATGAACTACCTAGTGACCGGTGAGTTTTCTTCAGGCAGTTCAGGTAAGGATGAGGTACAGCGGAGCTGGGGAACGCTGGTACGGAGTTTGCAGGGTGTAGGATGTCCCTTGATTTGATTCATTACCTTCGTCAAGAAGGTTATGTTTTCAGTATTTCCCCAGAACTATCGTAGACTGGAACTCGTTGCCACCAAGCACAGTTGGGGCATCATCACTAGAAAGCTTTGAACAACTCCTGCAATCAAATGTGCAACGATTGAGTGTAACAAGCCATTCGGTGTGATATCATATTGCTAGCTGCCACCGCGCTGCATGCCTGCGAAGCTGGTGTGTTACGCCAAAGGGCGGTTATACCGATACAGATACAGAGTAGCGTTTGTCCGTTTGTCCGTTTGTCTGTGAACTGAGCATAACTCAAGAAGCATTGTCATGAAACTTGGTAGTAGGTGGGTAGGTCTTGATGAGACCTAGAAATGATTAGCTTCTGGGCCCCCTGGTGGCTTTTGTTTGTACTGCAGCAGAACTTCCGGTTTTGATATCTCGTGTTCTGGACATGCTAGGGTCACAGATTTTGACAAAAAGTAACACAAATTATAAGTACAAATAAGTTGATCCTACACCTGCAAAGTCCTACCTCGTTTTCTTATTAATCTTAATGGTGACTTCTATTAGTACTAACACCCTCTTTCCACTGACACTATGATCGTTGAGCAACATAGGACAGTCTGCTGCCAAACATTTGACACGTTATGCAATGAATTTCATACACAAAGAAGAAATCTTTTTCGTATTTTGTCATCTTTTTATCATGCCTTAAATGCTTTAAAAAATCACATCCAAATCAAATGCCAATTATGAAATGAAAGTGACGCAAATCATACTTTGTTGCAGCTCAATTGTTGCTCAGCTATCACTGTCTAGGGGCCTTATACACGTATGATGTAGCAACTTGCTTTTTCATGTAAATGTCATGTTTTTTTTTGTAACTGTGTATACATTGTACATTAATTACTGTGGTCTTTTTTGTGTGTCTGTCACAGACTGTGCAATTTTTCTGTGAAGTTTAATAATTTAATAACACCAAAAACAGTGATTTTCCTTTCTATTATCCATTATATTAGAAGGGTTTAAGGAGGCTGCTGAGAAGTTCCGTGTTGAAGCGGGAATTCCGATGAACATGGACACGGAATCCCTGGACGAGAGAATAAAGATCCGAGACGCCATCCAGAAGGGAGAGATCGAAGAGGCCATGGCTCTGGTCAACAACCTCCACCCTGAACTGTTAGATGACAACAGATATCTCTACTTTCACTTGCAGGTAAGTTTTATGTATAAGACAATAAATGAACTATTCCCGTTGTGCATGCAGAATTGGTCAAAATGTTTGCGACAATAATAATGAAATGGTTCACAGTTTGAATTGACAATTTCTTCTTGACCAATCAAGTTCCTAGAACTCAGGACTGACAATTTCTTCTTGACCAATCAAATACCTAGAACTCAGGACTGATAATTTCTTCTTGACCAATCAAATTCATAGAACTCAGGACTGATAATTTCTTCTTAACCAATCAAATTGCTAGAACTCAGGACTGACAATTTCTTCTTAACCAATCAAGTTCCTAGAACTCAGGACTGATTTACATACTGTTAGGCTTGCATGTATGTGTCACTGATCTAATTTTCTCTCCACCAATCAGCAACAACATCTGATAGAGTTAATCAGGAAGAAGGATGTGGAGGGGGCTCTGCAGTACGCACAGACACACCTGGCAGAGAGAGGGGAGGAAAACGCAGATGTTCTCAATGAACTAGAAAAGACCCTCGCTCTCCTGGCGTTTGAGAACCCAGAGGATTCGCCGTTTGGAGAGTTACTTCACCCGTCTCAAAGACAAAAGGTAGGAAAGTGTTATAAAAGTGTTGGGCCTAGAAAACAAAATGTCATGTTTCCTGTTTCAGTCCTGAAAAAAATTAGAGATTTTTTTTCTTCTTTTGACTTTGACAATCTCTAGTTATCCAACTTGTGATCCAACTGATACAATACAGTTTAACAAACTAAAACTTGCATTAGGACACATGTTTTCAATGCCAATGTTGGAAAATTGATTGTACAACATTTCATCACTCAGGTGTCATATCATGGAGCTAGAAATTTACATATTAGCAGAAAATGACATATATTTTACTCTCTACAATTGTTGAAATCATTGATAAAAATCTCTCATTTTCAGGAGAACAAAATACATTGTGTAGTTAGTTTGTATACAACCTATAGTGAAACAGTTCTTTAATATTTGACAAGATAACCATGTGAAATTTTTTACTGTTTTTATTTTTCAGGTTGCTAGTGAGTTGAATTCGGCTATTTTAGAAGTTGAGAACAGGGAATCAACCCCAAAGCTGGCCAACATGCTCAAACTGCTGCTATGGGCTCAACATGAATTGGACCAGAAAAAAGTCAAATACCCACACATGACAGACCTAGCCAAAGGAGAGATAGAAGACCCAAAATGACTGCTATTCAATATGCTCGTATAGATAATTTCTTTGTAAAAAAAAAAGCCACTTCACCATTGTAAGGATGCTATGATACAGCTACATGTATCATTATGAAATTCAAGATAAATAAGCAAGAAAGCTTTCTACTTGTTGAAAAGACTCGCAATGTAGATTTTCTTGTAAATTTGATTTAAAATGATTTTTACATGTACTCAAATACATTCATATACATGGTCAGACAGGTGTATAAATCCCTCCTACTATAAAATTGCAACATGATGTAACCCAACACTAGTTACCGTGGTGAGAGACGTCAACAAATCAGGTCATTGCCCAGGTCAGAGTTCAGTGTTTGGAACGGAAGAAGAAGAAGAGGAAACGTAGCAAAAATAATATGTTTTCCTTCGGTAAACAAAAATATACAAAAGACACACCATCTACATATAGATAAAACAGAAAACCAGACCGATACTCCCCCTCATTGGATAATACTGTATGTCACTACAACTATATTTACCTTAGCTTGCTTCTTAATGCAGTATTTTGGTCTACGATTTAGCATTGCAGTTTTGAAATGATAATTATAACTTTACCACAGTACTACAGAATGTCATTCCATATTACTGTTTTGGATTCAAAATGAGCAAAAAAGGAAATGACATATAAGTGACTAAATGTGAAAATGTAGATAATACTTTGTACATACTTTGTATCTACTACTATTCTTGTTCTTTGTATGTTGGATCACACTTGTACTGTATTCTCTTTAATTATTAATGTTAATTATAATGTTAAGTGTGAGAGAAGAGTGACTTGGTTTTTGGAACCTTAGATTTTATGAAAAGTTCATGCCTTTGTTAAATGTATTATAAACATTTCAAAAAGCAAACTGTATAACATTAATCTTACTCAAAGTTCTGTTATTTATTTATAGAAGTAAAAGTTTACAAGTCCCCAAGTTCCTTCTTGCGTAATACTTGAACAAGTCTTAACTCAACACTTGAACAAATTTCTTGTGTCAAATTTTAGTCAGTCATAAGGCCACAGCAAGTAACTTTTATGGATGATATAAGTGCGCGCATTAATTTTCGCCTGGTTTGAGGGGGAAAAACAAGAAATTTTGCTGCCCTCTGACAGTGGTCAACATGCCGAAATTGGGCTAAGATGTCTGTTGCCATGCCGGAATATGGATGGCAGATAAATATGAAGAGAGGAGACAAGAAAAGGCTCTGATTTATTGCTTTGTCTTTACTTTGATTAAGTGATAATATTTCATTCACGATGTTCCCACTGAGTCAAAACCATTTGTACAATGCTTGAAAACTTTTATTTTTCAGTGACAAATGGATGTTGTAATACATGTAGTTGATAGTAAACTTAACACAATATACTAGGTATCATTTTTTGCTCACTAAGGATTATGATGTCAAAATTTAAAAATGTAGGAATCTTCGTTTTTTGGCCCACCTTGTTTTTTTTTCGCCCTATCGCATTAGATATGGAGTCTGCGGAGGACGTCATCCATAAAATTTACTTGCTGTGGCCTAATATGAACTCCATACACATGTATGTTGGTATGCAGATTGTAATGAATTCATAACAATTTCAATAAATCTAAGCTTGTTCTTTACTGGTAATGTCTGCTCTTAGTTCAAAGTGTCAGGGCATATGGAGAACTCTAGTAAACTGATAACATACTTCATTATAAGGCTCGCCCCTGTGGCATTGCCAAAAAAATGTTTCTCTTAAAGTTTGTAAACAAAGTAAGAAAGACACATAAAGTTAATAGGAGTGTATATGAAGTCGATGTATTTGCAGTCATCCTAAATTGCAGTTAAATCTTACAATGCATCCACCACAGAAAACCTTTCTCAACACTGTTTACTTGCACATCGTATACTTCAGTACAACCTATGCAACACAATCCTTCTCTACCAGGCCAGTAGATTGAATAAACCAGTTTACGGTTTGAACTAGCACGTCGGCAGAACGTGCTGTGCCTGCGCTAAAGCCATAATGTGTTGGCAGAACGTCTCATTTAAGTTTCTATGCTCGTATTTTGGGACGATATCCAGTCTATAGTTTTCAAACCTTGTGGCAGAAAAGATATCGTATTAAGCCGGCTAAATTCTGATGAAACGTTGACTTACAAAAACTGGAGAAAAAAACAACAGAATTTTACAAAAATTTTTCTTTTAAATTACAAGTTAGGGGCCTTCGGTTTTGACCTGACACATGCAAAGTTCAAACCGTGAACTAGCTCACACAAGCTGTGGGTCTGGAAGGAGATTCTGCAACACACAATGCAATAATCTTGCTGCAACAATTACACTCATCTCTTGCACAATTCCCCTTTAACACCCTTCACCAAACACAGCCATTTGATTATCAAGCTTTACACTCATAAATAGACAACTTTCAGTTCAACTGAATATGGACAGCATTTTAAAAAGCTTAAAAGTTCAAAACTTTTGTCCTCTGTATCTGAGAAATTTGACTTCAAAAACTTATAAATATTTGATACGTCAAATAATTCTATAAACCATTTACAACATTACAACAAAAATTCTGAAATGTGTGACACATGTACATGTAATAGCAATTATAAATCAAATTTTGCGTTCACAACATAAATGTTGGAATTCAAAATTTTTTAACCTTGAAAGTGTACATTTTATGTAGATATAGAACTAAAGCTGACATTTTCAAAAAGGTTTTCATACAATACTCATACATTGAAGAAAAGGAGTGGCTATTTTATGAATTTCTCCAACATTTTAATTGTTACAGCTTACGTCAGTAAGTAAGTGAGTTCAATTGACATGTAGAAAGTTCAAAAGATTCTTTGGGGAAAAAAAAAACTTAAAACCATGTCTTCCTGAGATGTTATTGTAGAAGAGCAATACAGTCCATTTCTTCTTTTAAAAAAGCTGCATACATTATACATGTATGTTAGGTTAGGCCACACCACCATAATTTTATGGATGACATCCGCGCGCGCATTGATTTTCACCTGTTATCAAAAAAAAAAGATCACGTCCACCTCCAAGGCTCTAGGCCTGGGTAGTCCATGGTAGTTAGCAACATTATGGAGCCGGTGGTAACCCTGGAGGATGGCACCAAGGCTACCGAAGCTCCATGGCAGCAAGAACTCAGTACATTATGTACAGTAATGATTCAATAATTCCGCAAAAAGCCAGCATGTGCCGGCTTGTCGTATACGTCACTATGTACTGCCAGAAGTTCACAAAACCAGCTTTGTATTCCTGTGGTTTAGTAGCATTTTTATTTTTGGAGGGATTTTTTTTTTATTCACCCGCGTGCACTAGTTTGGGGGTCTTCAGAGGATGTCATCCATAAAATTAAGTCGGTGTGGCCTTACTATGCTTACACACGTACATGTGTACAGTGAGTGTAAACCTAAAAAACCTGGACAAAACAAGCCCTGATAATTTGTTGCTCCATGACCACTACAATTTAGCCTTGCTATAAATAAAGCATTTTGCAGTATCTCTGCATTGAGTTTACTGAATAAGCTAACAGAAAATGTCTGACTTTACGGTAATTTGGCTGTGTATTCATATCACCACTCTTGTAAAACCACTTATTTGACAAGCAAAAAATTAATGATTTTGTCAACAGTTTGATACAGTTTTTCTAGACCTATTTAACGACAGGCCATCTCAGTGACTTGTGAGTGACATGTACATATGTGCCTTCTAGTGCAAAGTCCTCCATGCTATTTGTACCATCTTTCGTTAAAAATGTGGTTTAAAATGTGTCGTAGATTCGAAATTCCTGAAAAGTCTCGACCAACCAGCCTACTAAGACCTGGTTCTATTTAGTTCTTGTTGGTTGCGCCTTTTTTTCTCAGTACTTCTTATGCCTTAAAAAGACAGTACGTTGACTTTCATTGATCAATTGATGAAAATGCAGCTTAGCTATGGGAATAACATAGTGTGGTAAACTGAACTAAGCAAACCTGGCTTGACAAAACAAACAACTGGGTACACCATTTTGACCTCCAATTTGACCTCTCTCCCAACCTGTGAAGAGACCACCAATTTCACCTTCCTGTCAATCTGCAGTTACACCATTTTCTGCCTCTTTTTCTGTGAATCTACTGTTAATCACGTAACTATAATGGGGAAAAAACGCAAACAAACAAGCAACTTTACACCGAAAACAAAATCTCCCCATGACTAGACTCCCTTATACGTACTCACATACCCATGTTTTAGCTTAAAAAAAGAAGCAATTTGACACTGATCCCATAGCCAAACTTGCACCCATCCTGTTGTCTATGTTAGTTGCTGAGGTTAATACGGAGTATGGGGGTTAGTAGAAGACCTAGTTGTGTCGGTATAACAAGGATTTCTCCGGGTTGCTGGTGTCTATACTGTCCCAGTGAGGGAAGATGAATGGGAGGTGGTCTGTCTTGTCCTGAGCGATGGGGGAAAGGCACCGGGCGAGAAACTGGCTCCCTTCCCTCGAGAGATGGAGCCCGTCCGAGAGAAACTTACGCCAGTCCTGGAACAACAATAAAAAAACATTGAACTAGAAAGGTAACATTTGCAAAGCAAATGCATAATGTTTACCTTTGCATATGGTCTACTCTGTTAATTCTTACTCAAACACATTCATATATAATGGTCAGACAGGAGTCTAAATCCCTCCTGCTATAAAATTGCAACATGATGTAACCCAACACCAGTTACCATGGTGATAGACTGTGTGGTTCAGATCACTGACCTTATTTGTTTGGAGATGAAGAAGAGGAAGAAGAAACAGAGCAAAAACAATATGTTTTTGTCTGTGAAGGTAAATAAAAAGTTTAGTTGACTAGTACAAACTGTAACATTTGTCGTAAAAAGTTATGTAGAGCTAAGTTTTATGAATGCTTTATTTGAGCTATAACTAGACACTATTGGAGATGTAAAGATGAAGACAAACAAACAAAATAGATACTAGTAGACAGGGAGAGAGACAGGTTTTGAGAGGGAGAGAAAGAGAGAAAGAAAGGGAGAGCTGTCTAATTTTACCTTCTCATTCTGCATGTAGGTGTAAAGGTCTACACAGGATGTCTGTTTCTCCACAGCCACCTCACAGCACATCTTGGCATACTGTCCAGTCACTGCATTCAACCTGTTCAACTTTAGACCTGCAAGTACATGTACCAAAAATACAAAACTGTTACACAGCATATATTCACACTCCAGAAAAACAATGAAAGCACCTCCTGCGGCCTGTTCCCTAACCTCCAAACAAATGTTGGGAAGTATATTTAATCATTATGTTATCCTATCTGCCCTTTTCTTCATTAAACTGCATCTCTTGATTAAGAGCAAACTGTAGCATTTAAAAACAAATGTTTAAAATCACAGCAGTCGATCCAGAGTCTCTAGACAATGAGAAAGCAAGGCCATCTAATAACCTCCATGAAAAATGGAGGTATGTTTTTGGCGTGTCTGTGTGTGTCCGTCTGTCTGTCTGCGTGTGTTTCCAGACATTTGCGGCCAGCATAACTTTTGAACCTTTGGCTGGATTGTAATGATATTTGGTATGTGGGTAGGTGTTAGGAAGACCAAGGTCAAATATGGGCATCCTGGTGGATGACCTTGGTACTGAAGCAGAACTTCCGGTTTTTGTATCTTTTGTCCTGAACATACTATGGTCTTGTTTTGATATTAGGTTAAGTGATCTATGACTTGTCCTACCTTTTTCTTTACAGACCTTCCTCCATTCAGCCTCGTCCAGTGGAGGTGGGGTGATGAGGATGATCTTCTCGGGGCCGATGCCCTGACCCTGGAGGTAGTGGACCATGTCCCTGAGGTTCTTCTTGTAGCTTTCCAGTGGTACATGTTGTTGTGGGTTCTCCTCTGAAACAGGGACAGAGGTCAAGGGTAAATGTCAAAGTTCATGAAAGGTTATCAAACTTTAGGAAACAAGTTTCCAGTGGTACATGTTGTTGTGGGTTCTCCTCTGAAACAGGGGCAAAGGTCAAGGGTAAATGTCAAAGTTCATGAAAGGTTATCAAACTTTAGGAAACAAGTTTCCAGTGGTACATGTTGTTGTGGGTTCTCCTCTGAAACAGGGGCAAAGGTCAAGGGTCAATGTCAAAGTTCATGAAAGGTTAACAAACTAGAAAAACAAGTGTTTTGAGTTCTTGAGGTTGATCTTGTAGCTTTCCAGTGGTATATGTTGTTGTGGGTTCTCCTCTGAAACAGGGGCAAAGGTCAAGGTTAAATGTCAAAGTTCATGAAAGGTTATCAAACTAGAAAAACAAGTTTCCAGTGTTACATGCTGTTGTGGTTCTCCTCTGAAACAGGTGTTAAGGTCAAGGGTAGATGTCAAAGTTCGTGACAGGTTATGAAACTACAGAAGTGTTTTGGGTCTTCATGAATGTATCAGAACTATGGAGGGGACTGTATATTGTATGATGTAATTCAATTGGGTATTACACCACTTCCTGAATTCCATTTACACTACAGTACAGGCTTGCTTCATTGTCAATCATACGTCAAAATCACCTCCCATCCACCATGCATAACAGAGAGACAAACCCACATCTCAGCTACCCAAAACAGTGCTTCCATACCTAGAAACAATTAAAGTTAGTTTAAGAACAAAACAAAAAAGTTGATTTATGTTGATGTGTTTACCATCCCTACCTTTTAAGGAAGAGTCGTTAGCACCAAAGAATATAATGACTAGTACGACATCGGAGGCGTTCTCCTGGTTGATGACCTGTGGTTGGATCATGTTGGCCCACGTTGTGTTGTAACCAGAGAAACCTCGGCAGATGATGTCACATTTCCTGTAAAAAGAGAATAGGTAACTAATTTACAAATTAACTAGAGAAGTAACATTTGCAAAGCAAATGCATAATGTTTACCTTCGGACATGGTTTCCTCTGTTAATTCTTACTCAAATACATTCACATACATGTACTACTAGTATATGGTGACAGGAGCAGAGCAGACTATGAAATTGCAACATTATGTAAACCCCAAGACCAGTCACCATGGTGACAGCCGTACAACAAATCATGTCATTGGTCAGGTCAGAGGTCA
>NW_017803987.1:1598842-1605912 GCF_001625305.1 Branchiostoma belcheri
GGTTATCAAACTTTAGGAAACAAGTTTCCAGTGGTACATGTTGTTGTGGGTTCTCCTCTGAAACAGGGGCAAAGGTCAAGGGTCAATGTCAAAGTTCATGAAAGGTTAACAACATGGGCTGACCTCTGACCTCATCGGACCTACCGAAGAACAGATTGAAATATGGACTATGAGTAATGGCTTTATGTGTTCATTTGTCCTCAAAGTTTGTAGATTCATACAGTATGTTTGTTTTGTCCTGTAAGTACTTTCTGTATGTTTTGCCATTTTGTTTTGTTTCTTGTATACAAAAAAGATGAAAATATAAACAGGTCTAGGCATCCTATTATAGCCCCAAATGCTACTTGAGCCATGAAGTCAACACAAAAGGCTGGGTTAATATTTGAACTATAAACTTTTAATCAAACCACTGCATTAAAAGATGGAAAAACTGTAACAACTAGAAAGAAAAGGACATTCCTCAACTGTTGGGGGAAAAATATGAGCATTTTTGAGTTGATTCAGAATCAGTCTTTTTTTTTCTTGCAAATCAAAAAAAAATGAAGAGGCGCATCTGAGAACCGACAAATCAAATTGGTGTGGCCTGCCTTAATTTATGTTAATGTATCCACCATCTTACCTTTTAAGGAAGAGTCGTTAGCACCAAAGAATATAATGACTAGTACGACATCAGAGGCGTTCTCCTGGTTGATGACCTGTGGTTGGATCATGTTGGCCCACGTTGTGTTGTAACCAGAGAAACCTCGGCAGATGATGTCACATTTCCTGTAAAGAGAGAATAGGTAACTAATTTACAAATTAACTAGAGAAGTAACATTTGCAAAGCAAATGCATAATGTTTACCTTAGGACATGGTTTGCTCTGTTAATTCTTACTCAAATACATTCACATACATGTACTACTAGTATATGGTGACAGGAGCAGAGCAGACTATGAAATTGCAACATTATGTAACCCAAGACCAGTCACCATGGTGACAGCCGTCAACAAATCATGTCATTGGTCAGGTCAGAGGTCACTGTTTGGAGAAGAAGAAGAAGAAGAGGAGGAAGAAACCATGCAAGCAAAAACAATATGTTTTCCTTCGGTAAACATAATTACACTAACTTGAATACCACATTTAAATAGATCAGCTCTAGTAGTAAATAATACTGTAACAGTACTTAGTGCACACACTTCGCAGGCTTTTCCTAAAATGCAACTTGAAGGGTTAACATTACTTCTTGGTGTAAACTTAATATTTGATTATTTATATTTTATTTATTTAGTGGATTGTACCTTTGTAGAAGTTCTTGTAGTGCTGCACCCCATCCTCCATCGTTAAAGGCATACTGTATAAACACACACAGGTTATATTAGCCTGTTTCACACAATCTTTTGTTGTCAGGGCCTGGTCAGGCCTCTGTCATCATATCAGGGCTTATTAAGTAGTAGTACTAGGGTAGTGGCCATACACCTCTGACAAGAATTAACCAATCCCAGAAACAACAATAGGAGCTCAGGTTCTTTATAACCATGAAAATCATTCCAACGGGAGCTCGGGATTCTATGTCATGTATGTTTTAATAGATAGAACAGTTAAGAAAAGTCTGGACTTCACCATGTACCTCACACATGTGTAACTTTTTCAAACCATAAACCAGCTTTTTGTGATTATGTTCACAAATAATATAAGATTTCATTTTAAAAAGAAAATGCTTGGGACTGCTTCATTTTGAAACATTTTGGAGAAGGACAATTTTTTAGTCCTTATTAACAAAAATTATGACCACACCCAAAATAATATGATTTAGGCCATGTACATGCATTATGAATTTTATGTAGTCTTGGAATTTAAGAAATCTTATTCATATTCAATCTTTTTGTTGCTGAATTAGGCATAATTTTGTTGGCCACTACATATGTACGTGGCAATCAAATTATTCAATAGTAACATTGGTATAACAATTACATTACTGTACAGCTGACTCACCACGTAAACCAATTCCCTGCACTAACTAAATCTCAAGGTTTGTGAGTCACCATCAGACGATAAGAAAATCAAACTACCATCTTGACAAAAAGGCTCATATTAAACTATCACTGATTTTCTCTTCGATGAACAAAAAATACCCCCCCCCCCTTTGCTAAGGAACGATACTACTAATATTTCAATGCAGCGCCAAAAATGTATAAAACAAAGCTCCTGCCTTAAGTTGGACTAAAAGTATAAAAAGGCATCACATCCACATTTTGCGAGCTTACCTGGGTTATTGAGTCCCCGAATAAGATGACTTTTGGCCAGATTTTCAAGCCGGTTTTTCTCTGATCACAGGAGGCGGCCATCTTGTCTATCGCTAGGGATGCTGGGAAATCCAACCACCTGTCGTTTTTGCCACCTGTTTCAGACAGACGTTTGGAATTTGCCCAAATTCACAAATTTTCACGCTTTTTTCTGTCATTTCCTTTCGATTCTTGCAATTTTTTCTTTCGATGTAACATTTTTGGAACCACATGAATCGTTAGCTCAAGGAATTTGTCTGAAAAATAGAATAAAACCCTGGTGAACATAACAGGAACTAAGGTCTAAGAGAACATAACATTACAAAACGTTACTGGCAAAGAATATTCGATATATACCCAAAGTGACAATAGTAACGTTTTCCTATCTAGAAAAAGGTAATAAAACAGATTAAATGAATCCATCTGCGTGAAAAAAGCCTTAACAAGCCACCAGGGGGCCTAAAATCTAATCTTTCTAGGTCTTCTCAGCCCCTACCCAACTACCAAGTTTCATGACAATATACTCCCAACGTTTCTTAAGTTATCATGCAAAACCACGTACGTACATACATACATACATACACACACACACACACACACAGACAAACGCTATGGAAAACATAACTATCTTGGCGAAGGTAAAAAGGGAATGCACGTTAGTGTATAAAGTATACGTCACGTGGCAAAGCTTACTTTGGCAAGGGGGGTACATGTCAACAACGCAACGCAGTAATAAAAACACTATCAAATGTCTGTGCCCCCAGTAACGCTTTATGCTGATGTCAAGAAGTATGGTGTTGTGTTACCGTTAAAACGACGTGGAACCAATGACAATAAAATTCCTGAAAACAGTCAAATGTTATAAGTATTATTCAGTGAACAAATTATATCTTTGGACCAAAAATACAGTATTGTGATGTTAGAGAACAAAAATCGAGAACTTTGGATTGAAATATTTTGGTTGAAAATAATATTCATGTGATTTTAATTTACTTCCACTTTTCAACATATTTTTTACAACAATCTCACATTATGACATTTATGGTTGGCGCTAAAACAGCCCTCACTAGGCGCACCCTTTTTGTGGTACCACCCAAAATACCAGAGTGTAAACAAACATGGCTGACAGCATTATTTCCAGCTTTTAAACACATTCGTATGGTGTTACATTTTGGCACCTCCACTTACTGAATGACACTAATTTGCAATGGAGTAGTTATGATTCAAATTACTTTGTAAAGAACTGACCAGAAAATTTACTTTTTGCATCGTAACAATGTTACATAATGCAGCTTTAATATTTGGTTCTGATCCATGGATGTATGGTCAAGACCCGCCATTCTACACCACATACCATTTAACAGCGAACATAAAAGATTCTGTCAGTAGCACCATAGTAAACAGCGACCAACAATACAAGCTTGAAACGCTATATCGCCTTAACAATATTTTCTTGCTGCGAAGAAATGGCAAACACGTAGGTTCTCTCAGCACACTTTTGCTCAAGATTTCGGTAAAGAACGGTTTGTTTTAGACCATGGCACAGAATTTAAAACTAGAAGAGTTGACATCGTCTAGTGATGTGCCAGGGGGGTCGGTAGGGGGTACAGAAGCGGGGGGTATCGCGGCAGCTGGCGGCCCCACCCTCCCCCCTCTACGGGACAACCCTAAGCAGGGGCTAGCTCCGATCGGGACCGAAGGACGACTGTTGCCTGTCACTAGACTGTCTCCTGTAACCGGCGCTGGGAACAAGGGCATCCCGCTGTCAGAGTACTCCATTCTCCCGGTAAGAACTCGTGCAGATGGTGTGGTGTTATAATAAGTTTAGAACGTGTTATATGATGTTTTTGATGGCGTGCATGGTTAAAATTGTTGTAGGTGGTCGTACGATTGAGGTCACGGGCTTAGAATTTAGGTTATGAAAGGATTTTATACGTATGTAACATTAACAAGACATGTACGACTGAACTTTGTTACATGTTCATGTATGTACAACTTATCCCAAAAATTTCCTTAGTAACGTTTTTTTTCGCTCATGATAATGATCATTCACTCATTTTCCCCTGATTGAAGTATGGAAAGCCATGTAACATGCCTTTCCCAAGGGCACAAGCTAAGGTTGGTGACTTGGCAGGGCTCGAACCGTTTAAATTTGGTTCTGAGTCGAACACTCTGTCGTTACGCCACAGGCACGACACCACTAAGACCCACCGTTTGCGATTGTACGGAGATCGTGCGACGAATGTAGCTTTGTACGAGGACCCTCACCAAGAACTGGCTTGCAGTAATAAAAGGGGCTTATACATGTAGAATCTCTTTGAATCTACGGTAAACATTTTGGACAATCAGTAAAAGTCTGTTTTTTCAAGTCTGCCAAGTTGTCTAGAACTATTAGACATGCAAAGGTAGGTACGTGCATGGGCAGATAGATTTCAAAGACTTGCATCGGGTTAACGTTCTGTGTTGAATCACTGCTCAAGTGGTAAAGAACTTAGCCTCCATAGCATGCAAAAAACTGGGGGTTTGGGGGTCTTCATGGTCTTTGGGAGCTTTTATGTGCAATTTTATGATTACATATAGACAACATAGCCGGCCTGGTTGAATTACCCCCGTTTTTTAACCTGGGCTAATCAGAAAACAGCCGACAGACCACCAATTCTATAAGCCTGCTACGGAGGCTATGAAGAACTTACTAAACTAGCAAGCGCGCGTTGCCTCATCACATGGATTTTTTTGCCATTTTACTCATTTCTTCCACGTTTTTGTCTACAGAGATCAGGGGCGAAAAGTCTGAAAACATCGGAGACGTAAGTTCCACTTTTTTTTTTTCCTCCACAGAATTCATTTTATACACAACAAAGCACTTGCAACAGTTATTATTCTATTTTACTGGTACGGCAATATCTTTGTCAATGAGTGAGCAATCCACCTCTTCCGTGACGTCACGCAGATAACACACGTGACTCCCTCAACAGAGACGGGGGGCGCCACAGACTTTCTGCAACCTATTATCCACTGCTCACGGAGTCACGTGTGTTATCTGCGTGACGACGTGGTGGATTGCTCATTCCTTGACAAAGACTGAAGTTGTACAGTCGAAAGTCCAATTTTTTTGTTGAAAATTACAGTTTAAACTTGCTTCATAACATTTGCCTCCTGTTCAGACACGGTATCGGTAAGAGTAAAGTCGGTCCGATCAAACCCGGAGCTGGACTCGGCACGTCCCTGTCTGTAAAACTGACAGTAGCGGGTCTGGCAGCGGCGGTCATCCTGGCCGGGAGTATACTGGCCGTCTTCATTATCATCTCAAGAGGTTAGTAACTTTCTTAACTCATTAATCTTTTATCTTTTCATATGTTCAAAATATCACATAATAATCATATATAATATCGATGGGGAAATTTGTTAAAAAAGGAGATTCCATTTTCTGTAGTGAATTCAAGTTGTTTTGTTTTGTTTTGTTTTTTGCTTGCCAAAAGAAAAAAAAAGATAATATTTCAGTGAGATATTACATGTTAGTTATGAAGACCAAAGTAGCTAATAATGATCTCTAGATGTTTTGAAGTAGTTAAAGGCTCTTTGCCTTCCCCATGTTATTATGCACGTAAATGCAACAGTAGCCTCTACCAGGCCCCGCTAGGTCGCCCGAAAAGCTGTAGTAGAAATTGGCTAAGCTAAATAGACTGAATCGTATCCCAGAGTTTCCAAAAACCTAAGGAACCTGGTAATTGAGGCTGATGTAAATGTAGTTCGTTAAAATGATACCGGTGCTTCAATGTTGAAAGGTAAAATAAGGCCGTTTGTTTTATTTTCGTCCACAGACGAATGCTCCTGGCAACTGTGCCAAAATAACGCCCTGTGTACCGACGGTATCGACCACTTTACCTGCACATGCGTGTCAGGGTTCAACGGAACATATTGCGAGACAGGTAACAGAGATTATTACCTCTGTGAATGGAGGTATTGTTCTGGGTGTCTCTGTTTGTGTGTATGTTTGCTTGTCTGTGTTTTAACATTATGTATTTTCCACATGGTAGTCATTTTTTCAGCAGTTACATAAAGTATTGGGTAGCTGTTTGTTTGTTTGTTTGTTTGTTTGTTGAGAGTTGTCAGAATTGATGATTTATGAACCTTGTGTAGAGACAACTGACAGACATTCTAGGTCATGGGGTCAATGAAAGAGTCCACTAGTTCACGGGGGGAGTGTTTTTGGTCTGTTTGCTTGTGTTTTCGCATCCATTTATACACGTGCCATATGCTAGTTGATACGACAGAGTGTAGAAAAATAACCGTTTCTGAAAACCCCATGCACACCCCCTTAGATATTGACGAGTGTGCCAGTAACCCCTGTCAGAGCGGCGGGAACTGTACTGATGGTGTGAACGGCTACAACTGTACCTGTCCCAGCGGGTTCGCTGGAGTCAACTGTGAAACGGGTAAGACAATGTCACAAGGATGTCACTAACGTCTGAATCACAACTTAATATCATTGCAATTATATTGTGAGGAATGATGAAGTAATCTCCAAGCAGATCTTTTGGTGGGGGTAAGACAGTATCAAATTGGCCAGTCTGTAAAATGTGTAAAAAACTGGTAATATGGTTATTAATCTGGACTTTGGCTTTTACGTATTTTTACCCATCACTCAAGAAATTAAATATCGACTTTGGCTTTTCTCTCTTTCTCTTTCTGTCTATCTTTGTCTCTTTCTCTCTCTCTGTCTCTCATACACACTCTCTCACTCTCTGTCTCTCTCTTTCTTCCTCTCTCTCTCTCTCACTCTCACACAAACTCTCCCTGTTTCTTCT
>NW_017803987.1:1605987-1613713 GCF_001625305.1 Branchiostoma belcheri
CCCTCCTCTCTCTCCCTCCCCGCTCTCTCTCTCTCTCCCTCTCTGATGGTGAAGTTGTCTCACTATTTATTGCAGGTGTGGATGAATGTGCCGGGAGCCCGTGTCAGAATGGCGGGACATGTGTGGATGGAGTCAACCAGTTCTCCTGCACATGTGCTGACGGATTCGACGGAACGCTATGCGACATCGGTAAGTGGTCATATTTGTTTGTTTGTTTGTGTGTTTGTCTGTGTTTGTGTGTGTGTGTGTGTGTGTGTGTGTGTGTGTGTGTGTGTGTGTGTGTGTGTGTGTGCGCGCGCGCGCGCGTATGTGTGCTTGCGCACGCGCGTGTGTGTATTCGTGTGTATGGAAGGGCACGTTCAGCACCAAGGACAGGTTCAGTACAGTGAAAGTCCAGCACGAAAAGCACGATATACGCTAGTCAACATTCTTAGGATTTCACAAAACATAAGAATGGTGTTTGATTCGCAGACATACAGATTGCTAATGTCCATCTATCAAACACATCCACACACGCACAGAAATGTGTTTAAAATTTTATATAAAATTTTCTCTACATTTTTGTACGATGGTTGTATCTTTCAGATATTGACGAGTGCGGCAGTAGTCCTTGTCAAAACGGAGGCACGTGTCAGGATGGGGTAAACCAGTTCACGTGTGACTGTCTTGCCGGGTATTTGGGAGATGTGTGCGGGTCAGGTAAGTAAGCTGAGAACAGAAGTAGTATGGGTGCGTCGGGTGCACCATAATTATTAGGAGGCACAGACCGGTGCTGAACTTTTTGATACTTCCAACACGCAATATACAATCCACTGAAAAGAGACAATGCAACTGCTTCCGGTTTGTTTTATTTTTTGTTGTTGTGTTTCCGTAGTAATTTTAATCCTAGAAACGTCGATTACACAGGTCAAAGGTTTTAGAAAGGTTATATCAGTTCCTGTCTTCATTTTCCTGCTATATGCATGTAGAAAAATGAATAACCAGAATCAGCGAGAAATTCACAGTAATTATTAAAACAAAAAAATAATAATAATATGCATGAAAACAAATATTTCACGCAAGTTTAAGAGCCTTCATTTGCATTTTTTGTTGCTGGGAAACTATTATTTATCAAACTTTACAAGCAGGTATATCAAAGTGACAGTACAAGTAACTTTCTTCTTTTTTTTTATCCAGAGGATGACGAATGCGCCAGTGCCCCCTGTCAGAACGGGGGAGACTGTGTGGACGGAGTGAATATGTACACTTGTAACTGCGCGGATGGATTCGAAGGGGATGATTGTGAAATAAGTATGTATTATGTAATTATATTCTATTTATCTCTTTACAATAGATGTAATGAATTTAATTATTTTAATGATCAGTTTTATGAAATATGATACGTGGAAACGCATAAATTGCAAACGTGTGAGTTAATGATGATCATATTGTGATCTGTTCGTCAAAATTAAAAATTGAAACTTCTCATATCCGTGAATAGTGTCATCAGGTTGATAAATTACTAAACAAAGAGACTCCTTTTTAATATACAACCGTGACCGTCTGTCACCTTCCTTAGGGCAATTCCGACTGATTCACATTGCACAGCACCGTTACTGCCACAGAAGCATTCCCAAACGTATTTGCATTATATACTCGGTTGCAGGGAACAGTATCTAGCACTATTAATCTTTTTTTCAATATCCCAGACATTGATGAATGTAAAACTTGGATATCAAAACATTTCATCTTTCTTTTTTATCCAGATTTTGATGAATGCCACAGTAGCCCCTGTCAGAATGGAGGGGCCTGTAATGACGCAGTGAACCAGTACACATGTGACTGTGCTGGTGCTACTGGATACGAGGGGACGCATTGTGAAGCAGGTTAGAGCTCTATTACGTCGTATGACCATCTGTATCTGTAAAGCCGGTATAACCCGGTGGGCGCGTTGCCGATCCTAGGTGCATACTCTCGGGCGAACTCCTCGCTAATCAAAGCACTCTGGAGTACACGGCGTACGCTCTTAGGCGAGGCCCTTGTCTAATCATGGCCCATGATTTAAAACTCTCTTGATAATCGTAACAGAATCGGGTATAACCGCCTTTCGGCGCAACACACCAGCTTCGCAGGCACGCGGCGCGGCGGCAGCTGGCTACATTACCCCGATCGACTTGTTACACCTACACCTAACCCTTGAACTTCTAACTCTAGACATTGTTTAAAGCTATCTAATGACAAAAAGTCTAAAGTCGTGTTAAGTGCCTTTCCCAAGGGCACAAGATCGGTGGCATGTCAGGACTCGAACCTGGGTCCTCTTGATTCCGAGTCGAGCTCTGAAAATGGATTGCATTGGAGGCCTTTAAGGGTAGTAGGCTATTGTTCATATCATTGACATTTCATGTTCCTGTCTACAGACATAAACGGTTGCTCGCCTGACCCTTGCCACACGGTAGCCAACTGTGCCGACAACCCCGCCCCCGGCACCGGTGCCATCTGCACCTGCGCCATGGGATATGCCGGTGATGGTCAGACCAGTGGGACTGGATGTACAGGTGGGACTTTTTTACCGAGGGAAAACATATTGTTTTTGCTCAGTTTCTTCTTCCTCTTCTTCTTCTTCTCCAAACAGTGACCTCTGACCTGAACCACTGTTGTGTCTGTTGCCATGGTAACCGGTGTTGGGTTACATCATGTTGCAATTTTATAGCAGGAGGGATTTAACCTGCTGTGTCCATATACATGAATGTGTTTGAGGAAGAATTAACAGAGCAGACTATATACGAAGGTAAACATTATGCATTTGCCTTGCAAATGTTACCTTTCTAGTTGTCAAATACATCTTTAGATTCATTCGCATTCTTTCATTTTTAAGACCTCATTTATTACAGTTCATGTAGCGAAAATTACAATAATGAACAAGAATTCAGAGACCTCAGACATAGACCTTATGTGATGGTGATTGCGCCCTCTTCTCATTCACAGAAGACTTAACTGATATAACTTTTCTTTACTTTTTTTACGAAGACATTGACGAATGCGGCAGTGGCCCCTGTCAGAATGGAGGAGACTGCGTGGACGAAGTGAACATGTACACGTGCAACTGTGCAGCTGGGTACCAAGGGGACAATTGTGAAACAAGTATGTGTTCTTATCATTCTATTGATCTCTTTACTACTTTTAAATGCAATGAATAATCAGTTTTACACATAAGGCCACACCGACTTAATTTTATGGATGACATGATTTTCGCCTGTCACTCTCAATAAAAAAAGATCACGTCCACCGAGGCTCCGGCCTGGCTCTAGGCCTGGGTAGTCCATGGTAGTTAGCAACAATACGGAGCCGGTGGTAACTTTAGAAGATGGCACCCAGGCTACCGAAGCTCCACGACTCAAGAACTCAGTACATACGTACAAGACCGATTCATGAATTCCGCAAAAAGTCAGCATGTGCCGGCTTGTCTACGTCGCTAAGTACTGTCGCAAATTCACTATACCAGCTTTGTATTCCTGTGGTTTAGTAGCATTTTCATTTTTGGCCGGAATTTTTTTTATTCGCAAGCGCGCACTAGTTTGGGTGTCTTCAGAGGATGTCATCCATAAAATTAAATCGGCGTGGCCTAAGACATATAATAACATCTAAAATACATCGTTGTGGGCGTGTGATTTGACGATGATCATATATTTTTTCTTTATCATGATCTGTTGGTCAAACTTGAAAATTGAAACTTTTCTCTTTCCCAATGACTCAGATATTAATGAATGTGCCAGCAACCCTTGTCAGAATGGAGGAAACTGTGTGGATGGAGTGAACCAGTACACGTGTACCTGTGCTGGCGGATACGAGGGGACGCATTGTGAAACAAGTAAGAGCTCTGTCTGTCGCATAATTATGTCGTATGATCATCGTATCCTAGAAAAAAATAGCCTGAATTTTTAGTATTATTATCCATATGCAAAGTAGTCGGAAGAAGGAGATACTCGACAGAAATGCAGAACAGAAACAAAATGTTGTTGTGCCGGTCGTCCTGCTCTTTATTTCAGATCGTCCTTTCTCTACTGATTATGCTGAGGTCACATGTGCACATTTCCAAACTGGGGCCTGGCCGGACAGTTTTATGGAACGAAAAATATGGTATAAAAGACAAAAAAAAGCCCCCAAACGTTGACAAAATTAATAATGGGAACTATTTGCATATAATATATAAATATTATATGATATATATAAATTGTTGATTTTTCGTCTATCAAAACAGCCCGGCCGCGCTTTGGAAATGTGACCTCAGCATTATTCGGACTGTCTGCCTCTCTGAGTAGTGTATTGTCTCTCTTTATCTAACACTGAGGCGGTACTGCATCTACCTTCATCATAAATTGATGATTCTTTCCACAATTGTTTGTGATTGTTCATCTTTCACAATGACCCAGACACTGACGAATGCGCCAGCAACCCTTGTCAGAATGGAGGCGCCTGTAATGACGCAGTGAACCAGTACACATGTACCTGTGCTGCCGGGTACGAGGGGACGCATTGTGAAACAAGTAAGATCTCTGTCACATGTCGTATGCTCATCGTAACCTAGAAAAAATAGCCTGAAGTTTTCTTATTATAATATTATCTACATGCAGAGTAGTTGGAAGAAGCGTATACTCAACAGAAATGCAGACAGAAACAAAATGTTGTTGTGCCGATCGTCCTGCTCGTTATTTCAGATCGTCCTTTCTCTACTGCTTATGCTAAGGTCACATTTCCAACCCGGGGCCCGGCCGGGCAGTCTTATGGAACGAAAAACATGGTATAAAAACAAAAAAAGCACAAAAACGTTGAAAAAATTAATAATGGGAACTATTTGCGTATAATATTGATATAAATTGTTGATCTTTCGTTAGTCAAAACAGCCCGGCCGGGCCCGGTTTGGAAATGTGACCTCGGCACTGTCTGTCTCTCTTTTTCTGATACTGAGGCGGCACTGCCCCTGTCTTCATATATAAATAGTTCTTTCCACGAACGATAACGTGATTGTTCATCTTTCACAATGACCCAGACACTGACGAATGCGCCAGCAACCCTTGTCAGAATGGAGGCGCCTGTAATGACGCAGTGAATCAGTACACATGTGACTGTGCTGGTGCCGCAGGATACGAGGGGACGCATTGTGAAACAGGTGAGAGCCTGTTCGTAAACGTCGTACGCTTGTCGTATCCTAAAATTATATTTAACAAGACTGGCAATGAAAACATACATTGCCATGGCGACGGTGGTTGCTGTTAGGGTTATTGTTTGCATGGCACTGCCATCATTTCATGATTTTTAGGAAGACTTGGTACCTGTTAAGTCTGAACAGATACAGTGCACTCCTCCCTTGAGTGTATAGTGAATGAGCCCCGGGGTCACAGAAAGTAGGGCCATCCGGGAAAGAGAGGTCTTCCCAAGGGTTTCCAGGAATGTGGACATAGATGTGGGTCAGAAACATGCCTGTGGACATTTCATTCCTGTGGACAAATGCCTGTACCATTCCTAGAAGTCTTGCAAACTGCACACAATACTGTACCATTAGGCTCCTCCCTGAGACGTCGCCAAAAATAGTGTATGGTTTATTAATATCTACAGACTTTGATACTTGTTCGCCTAAGTTTTCAATTGACGATGATCATATTTTCTTTTATATTCATGATCTGTTGATAGTAAAACTTGAAAATCAAACCGTTTCATCTTCCTTTATTACCCAGACACTGATGAATGCGGCAGCGGCCCTTGTCAGAATGGAGGCGCCTGTAATGACGCAGTGAACCAGTACACATGTGACTGTGCTGGTGCTACTGGATACGAGGGGACGCATTGTGAAACAGGTGAGAGCCTGTTCATAACCGTCGTACGATTTTCGTATCCTAAAATTATATTTAACAAGACTGGCAATGAAAACATGCATTGCCATGGCGACGTTGGTTGCATTTAGGGTTATTGTTTGCATGGCACTGCCACCATTTCATGATTTTGAGGTAGACTTGGTACCTGTTAAGTCTAGACAGATACAGTGCACTCCTCCCTTGAGTGTATAGTGAACGAGCCCCGGGGTCACAGAAAGTAGGGCCATTTGGGGCAGAGAGATCTTCCCAGGGGTTTCCAGGAATGTGGACATTCCATTCCTGTGGACAAATGCCTGTACCATTCCTAGAATTCTTGCAAACTGCACACAATACTGTACCATTAGGCTCCTCCCTGAGACGTCGCCAAAAATAGTGTATGGTTTATTAATATCTACAGACTTTGATACTTGTTCTCCTAAGTTTTCAATTGACGATGATCATATTGTTTTCTTTTGTATCATGATCTGTTGATGGTAAAACTTCAAAATCAAAACGTTTCATCTTCCTTTATTCCCCAGATACTGATGAGTGCGCCAGCAGCCCTTGTCAGAATGGAGGCGCCTGTAATGACGCAGTGAACCAGTACACATGTGACTGTGCTGGTGCTACTGGATACGAGGGGACTCATTGTGAAACAGGTGAGAGCTCTATATCTGTCTCATATGTTGTATGATCGTCGTATCCTAAAAAGTCAAAGAAAACAGGGTATTGTTTAAAGTTAAAACTTTTGGTCCAACACAAAAAATTCTCTCACCTATTAATTAAAGCTTTCGATCAGTCACTCTGGTCTTCCTCAGTAGACTGACCCAGTGTAGCTTGTCACGTGGCTTCTTTGAAGTAGACGATGTCGCCCCCCGTCGCGGTTTAATGAAGGGTGATGCGCCCTGATGTATATGGGTATTGATATATAATTTTGTTCATATTTACAGACATAGACGGTTGTGCAGCTACCCCGTGTGTCGACGACGCCACCTGTGACGACACTGCCGCTCCCGGCACCGGGGCCACCTGCACCTGTAACGCTGGATTTGACGGTGACGGTCTGGCCAGCGGATCTGGGTGTACAGGTATCATTTTTTTTTCTAAAGGCCGTGTAATGTTACCAAGATTCCTCGCATTGTATACAACTGCAAAATAATAGATATGTAGATACATTTAACGTAATACAGATATATAGATGTAAAGGTGGGCGTGTTTGTATTCGTTGGTGTTTGAATGCAGTAGCTAGCGTGGAGGGAATGAGGATTTTGTTACCGCAGATTGACCATAAGGTCAAGTTGGAAGGAAGGATCGACTGACAGGCTAGTTGAAAGTGAAGGCTCTATTTACTTAGGGCTTGTTCACAACAAGATTTCTGTCCTTCTATGGCCGTTAAAGTACGCCAAAACATCCCTGGATGTAACTTCACAAAAAATCTACATACTTCCGGGATGTTTCAAATTCTCCGATTGTTTTCAAGGCCGTTTACATGAAACACTTGCTTACTTCGCCCATTTCTGTTCAACTGTTCACAGCTACAACTACAGCTCCTCCGTGAGTTCATGAGGCATCGACAGAAGCTTAAGAGACAACAAACAACTTTTATCAACCAGAGACTTGGAACCATGACACGGCCTTATGACTGTCCAGATCAACGGAAAAAATTTACACGTAACAAACGGTCCTACACCAACTGTACTAAGTACATGTATATAGATGATGAGAGTTAAACTGTTCTCCAACTAAAAAAAGAATTGACTCACCGGAATTTCCGTCTGAATATATCTATATCTATCTATCTATCTCTATCTATATATCTATATCTATCTATATCTATATATATCTATATATCTATCTATCTATATCTATCTGTATATCTATCTGTATCTCTCTCTCTC
>NW_017803987.1:1613733-1686069 GCF_001625305.1 Branchiostoma belcheri
TATATATATATATATATATATATATATATATATATATATATATATATATATATATATATATATATATATATATATATATATATATATATATCGCATTTGCCATTGGTCCCAAGTTCTGTAGACACAAGACTATTTTTCGCGTAAGCACTGGGTCAAAGTTCGTCGGAAGTCGGTACCGCCCCCCGTCCCGGTTGAGAAAAGTTTGTTGGGCCCTGTACGTGCATGACTTCCTTCACTTTTCTTGCTGACGTCGCAAGAACCAAAGTTCTTACCGTCCCATTATAAAATCACGCGAGCTCTCGCTGGATCGTACTCTCGCGAGAGCGGATTCAAAATGGCCGCGGTATTTGTAAATTACCTGCCTACAACACTTGGGTCAGAAAGCTGATGTAGACCGAGAAATTCCCCTTTAAAATTCCGGTGAGTCAATTTTCAAAGTTGGAGAACAGATTAATTTTCATTATGTAATTTACTAACTCAGATAAAAGTTTATGCTAACATGTACTAAGTTTGCTACCTCCTTGTTGAGCTCCACAACTTTCTTGAAATGGTTGTCCCAAATATGCATGAGTTTCCATGGCAAGAATATTAATAGGTGTAAATACTACAGTAGATAACATAATTCAAAACGTAAAATCGCCAGATACAGAAAGAGTACACTGCCTTACCTGGTTGATATACCCAACGATAATTAAGGTGTTAACGTCGCAAAAAAACTTATATACGAGCACAAACATATACATTGTACTTTAATAGTGACACCTACGACTACAAAAGTGAGTTTTGTACGGTTTATGTCTAGCTCATGTATATAACGTTATATTTTATTGCTTTTAGCTTTTAACTGTAAATTATACTGCATTTCAGCCAATGGAAATTGCTACTGTATGTTGTGTACATGTCTTGTAACAACGATGTAAATAAAACATTCAACATGTTTTCCTTCCAATCGTTGTTTGCGTCTCAACAGAATAACATTGTTATTATATTTTTATTGCTTTTAGCTTTTAATTTTGTAAATCATACTGCATTTCAGCCAATGGAATTGCTACTGCATGTGCCATGTGTTGTAACAACGATGTAAATAAAACATTTATTCATTCAAGATGTTTCCCTTCCAATCGTTGTCCGCGTCTCAACAGAATAACATATCAAGTACCTTAGACCCTTGTTGGATGTTGGTTCTGTCACAGACTGCTTGGTGGTATCCGAATCGTACGACAGAGTACGATCAGAGTACGATAGAAATGAGAGAAACATCCTCTATAGTTGTATACACGATAAGTTTCGACCTCATAAAGCCACCTCGTTCCCTGCGCTCACTCGGTGGCTTAATAGCAACTGACAAGGCTTTATCACACCATATTCACCTCAGGGCGGGTCATTAAACCGTTAAATAAAGTACAGTCTAAAATAAAGTGTTCTATTCTATTCTATTCTATTCAACACAATAAAGATCTTTCATCATCAGTCATCAGCCCATTTCCAACGGTCGCTACTCGCCTATCAGCTAGATCATAGCCACAAAAATCTCTCCATAGCTCTTCAAACAACAAGCACGCCCTCAGCGATAATGGTAAAAATAACAAGAGTGATTTGCCGCTACCCACTTCAGACCAGCCTGAAAACCGCCCAACACAAAACAGTACACGTCACGGCTTTAGTCCGTGCTTTGTGCGCTAATGTGTGGATAAGTATGCCCCCGTCAGTGTTGCGTGGCGGAACATGTTTGAACGGCCCGACACGCCATTTCCAGTCGCCCTGGAGACCACGTTATTGCCGTTATATTTGTTTGGCGAGCCGGTGGTATTTGCACACGGGTTAGCGGCTGGATTTTGGACAAGATGGCGAGGCTTAGGGTTGGAGTGTGTTGCTGGTGAAAGTTTACCTGTTCCCAGCGTTGCCAGGCTCGTCTTTGGGGACTGAAACGTGCGTGTCATCTTCTAAACAACAGCGGAGAAATATTTCTGAAGCCTTTTGTGTTCGTCATAGATGGAACACGTTACGGGATTGTAAAGGTTACGTGAGAAGAGAAAATTAGAGCAATTTCGCCAAGTAATGCTCTAGACCTGAGCACTGGAACAGCGACAGTGATTCTACTGGATACATCGTCAGTTGCAAATCGGTTACTGCACTCGACAGTTTGAAAATCGGTACCTCTACCTTGGTACCTCATCAGCAAAGGAACTTGGTATCTCTGAAACGTCGTTGTTTGGAACTAGGATCGTCCCTGGATGTAGTTGACAGCGCATGACGGATTTAGATCCAGTTTTCAGACGACGGAAGGTCCTGAACATTTCTGTAAACCACATACCGGATTAATTTGTGAAGGTAGCTCCGTGAACACTTCTGTAAACATTTCCGGATTAACTGATTTGCTACGTACAGTGACGGAAACTCGGAACATTTCTGTAAACCTTTATCCGGATTAATCTCTGGAAACTCCTGACCATTTCTGCAAGCCTTTCCGGATATATTAATCTGTTGTGACGGAAACCCTGAACATTTATACCAACCTTTCCGGATTGATTTGTTACTACAACGGTGGATTTACTTTGAAAAACACTGTCACTTTGTGAAAGAGGATTTCATTCCTCAGACCTTGTTTTTCTAGAATAATTAACACCTAATAATTACAAGCGAAAGCCTTTCCAGATAATTATTAAAAGTGAAGATTAGAAGCTTTTTGTTCAGACAATTCCTCAGTAATTAGGAAAATAATCCGTTAATGTGGTGAAAACTTTGTCCTGGGGGCGTTTTGACCTATGATTTGTGTCAACACGTCGTCTATTGAATGTGAATTTTTGTTTGTGAGAGGCCCAGGCAACAATTGATGAGAGAAACAGCCACTTGAAGAAGTATTTCATCAATGCTCCATCAATCGTGACCGTAAAGTCGTAACAGGTGGTTTGAACACCTTTGTTGTTGTGTGAGAAACTGCGAGACGAGCAAAAATCCGTATCCGGGCAGGCTACGGTATGTTGTTGTAGGACAGGTGCGGTGAGAGTTTACCAAAGGTCAGTTCAAAATGGAGGGGGCGCTAGGGGCGCTATATCGGCGGTGGAAATTCGGCGCAGAAACCGAAGAGGACACGTACAAGCGGCGGTTGCGAGTCAACATGCCCGACATAGGGATGGAAGAAACGGCAGACGCCGAGGACGTGACTGAAACGCAAGGGAAGAGAAGAAGACGCAAGAAACGAAGTGCTGAGGAAAATGGCGATGAGAAAAAGACTTTTCTGCCGCCTCTGACGAGACAAAATGACCAGGAAATGGTGCCGTATCGCGTGAGACGGGCCCAGTTGTTAGGACTGAGAATTGAGCAGGAATCGGAGGACGAGGATGAGCCGCCAACTTCTATCATTCACCCGTCTCACACCTTCACCAACAACTGTGTGTTCTGTCGGCTGATGATGAGATCGCCTGAAATAAACGCCCGTCCAAACACGCCCTCTGACGACTTTCTATCTAATTGCAGTTCGTCTGAGACGGAGCCGCCATGTCCGAGACATGACCGACGTTGTCGCCACTTCTGTGACGTTCTGGGACAAAATTACTGCCAGAATTGTAGCCGAGTCAACATCAAAACTTTGTCAACACGGTCTCACAGGCGGCGGCTCGATGCTTTCGGTAGGCCGGTGTCTCCAGTCAGAATAAGCATCCCGAATCTGTTGTCGAATGTTTCGCAAACTTTGAACAAGCACGAGAGAGACCCCCCTTCACCCGTGAAGTGGGATCGTCGAGGCAGACGAACATCCTCAGCATACTTTTGAAACTGATTTCTTGGAACATCATAAAATGTATGTTTTTAAGGAAAATATAAACACATAATTGTTGCAATGGTCTTGATAAATGTTAAACTTTTAGATAAAGCTTTTAAGAGTTTAGCCTAGAACTTTCTAATGCTCCTAGCAAGAGTAAAAGCCTTAAAATACATGTAATTGCCAATACGAGAAAGACACTCAATAAAGACATGTTTTGGGAATTTTGGATTCAACTTTTGTCTATGCATGTCTATCCATGTGTGCTCATTGGCATGTTCATGTGTCCACAGATGTACAAATGTATGTGTGTCTATCTCATTCTGTGTGTTTGTCTCTGTTTGACTGTGCCTGAATACATAACTGTTACCTGTATACATGTACATGTGCCTTAATGTCTGTTCTATAGCTTTTGTGCATCAAAATCTTGTGTGTGTGAGTCTGTATGTTTTTCTGTGTCTACTTGTGTGAATATGTGCCAATGTGTTTCTGACTTTGAGGTAAATATCAATGTACTCAATGACTAATACACTTACCATGTGTTGACGCTTTTTAATTGGTTGGAAAGCCTATAACAAGGACATGTTTCTTAATCCGACTGTCAGACTACTTCTGAAACAGCCAGATTTTCAATGTTGGAAAGTTTAACACACTTTATCTGTTTGTCTTCCTAACACTGAGCTTACCACTGGCCACACAAAAAAGCCATGTTTGAGCTAATTTTATCGAAATCCATACATTTTATGATGAAAGAAAAAAAAACACTGTCCATGCATAGCTCAAGTTTCAGCAAATACAAATGTATGGTGTTAGTCTAAACCTTTCAGAACAAAAGGATAGCGACAGAATATATGAAACTTGCTCAAATCAGACATCTTTCTTACACTCAACTTGATCATGCCCTGATGATGTGGCCCATAAAATTATGTTCACATAGCCTAACAGAAAATAGGACAGTTTTTGTGGCATTCAGTGACACGTATTATAGATTTACTGCCCATAATAAACAAAACATATCATGGAAGACTGTTGATATTTACAAAGTACTCCCTAGGTAATTGCATAATATTATGAAGAAATTGTTGCTAAGGCCACTGCCATATTCTCGAGATCATCCTTGCTTGAAAGAGAGATTTCTTAAATATCTGAAATATATGACTTAAAACATAACATCTTGTACTAAGTAACTCTATGCCTGAGAAAAGGAATCTTAATCATAATGAAACAGTATCTTCCAAAATTTAAATTTTTTAAATCTGTCTTTCAGTTATCATTTACCTGTTGAGTTTGCTTGAATTTTCCCTTATTTCTTTAGCAGAAAATCTAATGTGCCAAGTTTGCTGAAACTTCACTTAAAGGTAGTTTACAGTGAGAAACTTTTACTCCCTTTTCAGTTCACAGAAACTTTGTTTGCTTTGTTTTCTCAAAGGGTCACGAAGTCTTGCATCAAAAACTTTCCATTGCTTTTGTAACAGTGGGGGGTTCATAGGTGCTACCAGGCTGATGGGTCTAGACCTTTTCGGCCGAGCGTTAGAGAGTCGGACTGGTGCCCGGGCGGGGTTCGAACCCCGGCCCGGGACCAGTGGGTTTTTATCTGTTTCTACTCGCTCCTCCTGTTTCTTACACTTCCTATGAAAGAAAATTTTCATTGCTCCTAGAAACTTTCAGGTGTGTTTCATTCACAGAGCTTTCTAACCACGCAACTTATCATAAAGGCGCTTTAAGTGGTCTTGGACCAAGTATATATATACAATTCCAACCCATTATGTTTATATATATAAGCGCACATTGTGGGGGGCGTTAACTTTTGCATTTTCCTGCACAATAAAATAAATGGCTAACAAGTTCACTAAAGCAGTCTTCATGACAACGGCGGTTCCACGATCTTGCTCGCTTCTCGAACTCCGCTGAGATACGCGCCCGTTACCGTTTGCGGGAAATGGCGGTTGGTGGCCTAGTGAAGAAACATCAGACATATATATTGCATATTAATAATAATAATAACATTTATTGTACATTCATGCCCTGTAGTGAAAAAATGTAAATTTTGGATAAAAAATATTGTTTTTTTTAACTTTGTGAGATCTCTAGTGCAGCATCCCCCAAAAGTACATTTTACTGGGGAACGTTGCATCGGAAATCTCTTTAGTTTTTTTTCAATAATATTTGAGAACGTTTTTCAACGATATGTTAGAACTTACCTCGCCTGCGAAAAACACTTTCTGGTCGATATCCTCCGCGATAGTGTCGTACGCCTCGCCGGTTGAACCGACTTTCACGAAACTGTACGCCATCTGGGCGTGGGGGTGGGTCTTCCAATGACTGACAAAGTAACCAACGGGGTCTGGAACCTTCTGTTGGAAGAAAGAAAAATATCTCTGATTATCATGAAAGTTCATCTGTGTTGGTAGTCATGTATCAGTAAAGTCTCGTGTGAATAAGGTGACGTGTTTGTAAACCGTAACTCTCGCAAGATCACGTTGTGAAGTGATTGGTCATTAATTATCCCGATGAAGGTGACAGTGGTTGTTGAAAATTTGATCTCTCTGTAAACTGTGTGTTGACTTTTTACTAAAAATATCTCTTCTTAACCACTACAGCTGTGTACCTACATGTATTGTTGTATTTATTCAGGTACATGTACAGACTTGGACATCATTTTTAGCACTGAAGATTGGTAAATTGCATCTCAAAGATGACAAATTTGATAATTAAGCACTTGAAAAATCAGGAAATACATGTACTCTTAGAAAGTTCACCTGTGTTGGTAGTTGTTTTAAGTTCAAACTTTTGTTCCAACTCAAAGAATGGTTCACACCCAGAGCTTTTGACCAGTCACTCTGGTCTTCCTCTGTCAGTAGACTGACCCAGTGAGACTTGTCACTTGGCTTTTCTGAAGTGTGACGTCAACACTGGGTCAAAGGTATCTGGTATGCTTTGTGTTGGATCGAAAGTTTTAACTTAAAACAGGAAAAACTCCTTGTGCACCCCGCTATGAATTTTACAGCATTGAGCCTTCCTACTTTGGGCTCCTTAACTATAGAATTCCCCATAGGGGAAACTGTGTCCTGCCACCACTAATAGATAGATGTGAGTGTTGCAGCGGCACCCCCTACCTGTCCTGGGAACATGCCCCTGAGGGCCTTCATACACAGATCAATGACCTCTGTGTCCTTGAGGCTGGAGATCTGGTGTGCTGAGTCTCCACTAACCACCGTCATTAACACAGCTTCTTTGGACTGTAGGGGGAGGGGGAAGAAAAAAGGGGTTACAATGTAATTCTTGCATTGTCTTGTTCACCTTCGCAGAAGGGAAACATACAACTGTTTTTGCTCAGTTTCTTCTTCTTCCTCTTCTTCTCCAAACAAAGTCAATAACAGAACCACATGTCTGTCACCATGGTAACTGGTGCTGTAGCAGACACCCTGTGGTGTTACATTATGTAGCAAGGCAGAGCCCTTATAAGTGCCTTTCTAATTAACTGATGAATGTGTTTAAAGAAGTATAAACAGAGGAATACATGTAGTTTGTTAGGCAAATCAGATAAGAATGTGAAGTTTACCGAGGGAGTCATGTCGTAGAACACTCCAAACTGTCCCCGCTTGTCTTCTGTTGGTGGGATGTGTCCAAAGAAGTCTGCACCCTGAACACGGGCGTCCCAAAATCTACTCGGGAACTTCAGACCAACCTAGTCAAGAAAAGCAAGGACTAGCTTCAGTATTAGCAAAAAAGAATTCATATCTTGGAAGTTCATCTGCTCATGGAGTCACGTGTATTATCTGCATGACGTCACACTAGCAGTGGATTGCTCATTCCTTGACAAAGACTGGAGTTGAACTTGTACAGTCGAAAATTTGGGTGAGTCCAATTTCCTGTGTTGGGAATTGCAGTTCAAACTTGTTACATAAAAAAGAATTCAGAGATTCCAAACTTAACTCAGTCACCCAAAAGAATACTTCCATAAAACTAAAATAGATCAAATATCTGCATTTCTTTGTAGCTGTTATCAATGTTTTTCCTTCTATACTTTGATCAGTAAGTCTTAATGCTACTAAAAATAAAAAAAAAAAAACTTTGGCTTAAAAGTCTGTGGTTCTAGCTTACCTTCTCAATTAGTCCGGCTCCCAGGCTCTGGATAGCCTTAAGCTTTTTCTCAGGCAGTGGAGGCTTGAAGTCTACCACGTTCTTCTGTAAGACGGCTAGTGGCAAAGTTACCAGGACCTTACTGCCCTTAAACTCTCCTGACTTGGTTTTGACAACAACTTCCTCACCTGTGTAGTCTATATGTGTTACCTGTGAGGAAAGCAAGAACACTTTATTATTTTTGATTATCATTCACATAATACTGAGTCAGACAACAAGCTGCTAGGGGAACCAAACCCACACCACTTATTACTGACAGGAAGAGCTATCCACCACTCAAAAATCAAGACCATAGCATGCCCAGGACAAAAGATACAAAAACTGAAAGTTCTGCTGCAGTACCAAGGGCAGCCACCAGGAGGCCCAAAATCGACCTTGACCTTTGGCTACCCAACACCTACCCACATACCAAATATCAGTACAATCCATCCAAAGGTTCAAAAGTTATGCTGGCCGCAAATATCCGGAAAAACAAACACACACACACGCAGACAGACACGCCAAAAACAATACCTCCATTTTTCATGGAGGTAACAAACTTGAAAGATAGCGGCAACCACACCTCCTGGTTCAGCCTGATGTCTAGTCCTTCTGACAGTTTTTGTAGGATGATCCCGTAGCCATCTGCGAGCAGTGTGTGATCGCCCGCGAATTGGGCAAACATCTCATTCTGGTCCCAGTTTACCGACGACACCTGGAAAGGTCAAGGTCACGGTCACTTCACAGGGCTCGAAATTCATTTCAAATCAGAAAAATATGATCCGTGGCAACAAACTAAATTGGTGTGGCCTTACTGAAAAACTTCCTACCTGTTTTAGATCTGAGCCACAGGCATACTCCAAGTTTCCAATATGGAACTGCATCAGTCTGTTTTCAGCCTAAAGAAATGAAAACACAAAGTTTTATGTTTGATGTAAAAATGACCAGAATATCACTACAATATAAACAGAACTGCACCAAGAGTAACATATTATACTCAGTCACTTTTTGGCCATGTAGCGTTACACATGTGCATTGCATAGTTTTACACGTACACAGTTAATAAATAATATCTCATTTTTTCAAGTCAAAAGGATAGGAGTTCATAATTTACCTTGTACATGTATAAAGAAGACAAGAAAATACTAGATGTTTTATACACTTACCTCTGTGAATGTCAGGCAAGTTTCTTTCACAAAAGACTTGTGCATTTCAGCAAGCTTTGCTAAAGGAAAAAAAAACAACTTTTAAGTAAACAGGCATGAAAAAAAATACACACATCTCATAATCAGCACAATCATATATAATAAACTTAATGACCCATAATCATATGTGCTTGAGTAAGCTAGTGACATACCTATGATTTGAATTGTTTTCTTGGAAGTCAAAATGAAAACAGAGGAATGAAAGGAAAACTTATTTCTGACTAATATTCTTTTCATTTCCTGACCTCAGATCTTCCAAATTTAGCATTATTTATAAACTCTAATTCATTGCAGCTACGCCCCCTATCTGTGAGTGTCCATCATGACAATCTACTACAGATACTAACTTCCTAATGGCACATCCTGAGAGCTGTCCTGGTCTTTCCTCCACTCTGCAACTGCGTCCAACATGGCGTTGAAATGGAAGTCCGTCCGTTTGTCTACAGAAGATTCCGCCGCCTCCCCGCTTTCTTCAAACAGTTCACAGCGATCTGTCATCTTCCTCATTTTTAACCCAGCCTAGGGATGGTACAGGTACAAAATAGTTGGAGATATGATACATTACATAGCCTGTGTTGAAGTGTGTTCTATAGAATAAGGTGCGAGATGAATTTCTGACCAGTTTCTGACAAATTTCTGATGACTTTCTGACCAGTTTCTGACAAATTTCTGATGAATTTCTGACAAATTTCTGATGAATTTCTGACCAGTTTCTAACAAACTTCTGATGAATTTCTAACCAGTTTCAAACAAATTTCTGATGAATTTCTGACGAATTTTTAACAAATTTCTAACCAATTGCTGATTTCTAACCAATCTGACCGTTACCAGATGAAACTCTGACCAGGTTAATTCAATAAAATATACAAAGGATGGTACAGTACATGTACCTGTTCACACATGAGTGCTACAGGGTTGTTACATACTTGTTCTTGTACAGACTTACCTGTTCACACATGAGTGCTACAGGATTGTTGACACATCCATTGACGATCTGTGCACCTCTGCCGACACAGGAGCCCAGACTGTGGTCATCCCACACCCGACCTCCGACTCTGTCCTGGGCCTCCAGGACTACCACCTTGGTGCCAAAGTTGTGGAGTTGTCGAGCTGCAGCAAGGCCTGATGGTCCAGCTCCTATAACCACTACTGTGCCCTGGAGATACGAGTGAAGAAAGATAAACAAAAACTTCTTTGTGCCACAATGAACCAATCAATAGAAAGTCGGCAAGTACAAAACGTAACCGAAAGAGAAGGCAAAACTTTTGAAATCCTATCTACAAAGACTAATCCTAGAACATGAAAAAACAGGAAAAAAAATGCAAATATTTCATGGACATGGTGCCACTCTCAAACCACTAAATGCCATGCTCTCATTGGTTAAACTGCTAATTGTGATTGACAGCCAGGTTCAGTCTATTAATGATACCTACAGCATCAAAGTCTTGGTAGCAGAGCACCCCCTGGCAGATCCTTCACATTCTTATTTCTCATTGGTCAAACAAAAATTGATTCATTGTTCTCATTGGTTGACCTGCTAATTGTGATTGACAGCCAGGATACCTACAGCATCAAAGTCCTTAGGTAGCAGGGCGCCGCCCGGCGGGTCCTTCAGAAGTCCAGTGTTGATGAGACCTTTCCTGGTCAGGAAGCACACGATCCTCTCTAGTTCCTGTACGCAGCGTATCCTCACCAGACCGCGTACGATCACGTGGCCAGCACACTTCTTCGGGGTCAGAAATTCCTGCGGACAAAGACAACGTTTTATCACATTTTCATGCATAAATATCTTCACCACCCTAAATTTCATAATGGAATCTTCCACCAATGTTAGGTGCTAGTGCTAAGAGACAGAATAGGCTGGACCAAACCATTTGTTTAGGGGTTGCTAACCTTTAAGTTCATACATAAAATCTTACTGTTACTACCCCCTCTTCTTATACTGGACTCTTCCACAAATGATAGGAAAACTGAACACACTGGACCGTGCCATTTGGTTTAGGGGTTGCTGAAATTGACTTTCCATACAATTCTTATTTCTACTACCCCTATTTTTACAATGGAATCTTCCACAAGTGCTAGGTAGTGAAAAGACTGGACTGAACCATTTAGTTTTGGGGTTGCTAACCTTTATTAACTTTCCATACTTTCTCATTACTATCAGCCCTAAATATGAAATGGAATCTTCCACAAATGACAGGTAGACTGAAAAGATTAGACCGAACCATTTGGTTTAAGGGTTGCCAACCTTGCAGTTGAGAGTCCACAGTGCTATAGTTAGGTTCCTGAGTGCCAGATACAGAGTCTGTTCTCTCCCAAACTCTGGGAATTCCTGGACCTCGTCGTATTCCATCACATCAGGCCGGATACACAGGGCCTTCCCATTCTCATTGGGCTGGTAGAAGGGCTGGAAATACGGGCACAGACCTGGGACTGCACGGGACAACTACATGTCAGGATTCTGCTTCACGAGAAGATAGGCACAGACGCGGAAGTACAAAGGACACCAATGTGTTGAAATTTTGCTTCAATGTGAGGAATTAAGTCATCATGCACAAGAAAACAAAATATTAAATTATTATTATTTTATCCAAGATCAACATTGTACATTTACAAAAATTAAATGTATGGTGTGATCTTACTATTTGGGACATGATCTTCATCATCACTGTCTTCTGCACCTAGAAAAAACAAAATCAAAGGTTGTTGTGAATTTCTTGTTTTATTCATTATTTTGCGTTTTTCACTGATTCTGTCCATATTCCACTGTCACAGCCAACCATTTTGACTTTCAATTCAACCTCTCAGCCTTCTATGAAGCCATTTTGACCTCTAAAAAAAACTAATGTCCTCTTGTCTGTGGTTATATAATTTCCCCACTCACTTCCTGTGACTGACTACAAACACCCTGCAAACATAGAAAGGTAAAAAAAAAAGAAACTGATTCTCTTCAGCCAAAATTTTACAAACTTTGCATAAAGCAAAGGACTACAACAATATGAATTTTCAGAATGTGAGGTACCTTTAGCTCCGTTGACCTTGGACTTACCCCCCCTCTGTGTAGGAGGGGGGGCACTGGTGGGGCTGAGTCCGACCCCGTCTGGGTAGTACTCTGTGAGGAAGGGGGCTGCAGGACTCCTCTTCAGTAGGGGGGGTAGAATCAGGGTTTCCAGCCAGCGATACTCACGGGTTAACTCTACTCTCTGTTCATATAAGAATGACTGTTAGTAGTCAATAACAGATTTATATACAAACATATACCCAAGCATATGCTTTTTAAATTCATTCTATTGATAAAGTATCTTGTCAATTAATCAGTAAATCTTATCAGATCAGGTTTATAAATGATTTACTTTTCAAAAACTCACCGAATCCTCTGGTGTGCTGCATAAATCTTTTTCTGTCTGTGAAAAATAGACAACATTAATTTTATTAAATGCACAAGTGTATAAATTTAAAGACTGGCTATATATGGTTTGATTCCGGGATATCTTTTTGAGGCTGCCTAAAAAGGTCTATAAATGTAATATATTTGTACTTTGTTATGAGTCTAAAAAAGAATCTAATCACAAATTTTAAGTTTATCATTGTTTATCGCAGGAAAACATATTGTTTTTGCTCTGTTTCTTCTTCCTCTAATCCTCCAAACAAATAAGGTCAGTGACCTGAACCAGCCCGTCTGTCACCATGGTAACTGGTGTTGGATTACATCATGTTGCAATTTTATAGCAGGAGGGATTTAGACTCCTGTCACCAATTATGTATGAATGCATAGTTCTCACTAGGCTGTTTGAGCGTAGGTGCCCCCTACGCTGTGATTTTGACCCCCTACGCTGTGATTTAGCCCCCTACACTGTGTTTCAACCAGCGTAGGGGTGGTTTTGGGGGGCAGAAGCTTCATTAATCTTTAACAAAATGAAAATATAACTTAAGAATGAAGCTATAACAGAGGGAAAACAAAATCTGTCCCCCAATAAACAATAAATAGTGTCTTAAGTGGTTAATATGAGTTACAAAATTTTTTGGGGAGAATATCAGGCCCATGTTTTGGGCACTCGGTGCGTGACTCGCGGAACAGAAAGTTGCCCTTCTATACCTGACCCCTACGCTGTGAAAAAATCCTGGTGAGAACCCTGGAATGTGTTGGAGTAAGAACTAAAAGAGCAGACTATATTCCAAGGTAAACACTATGCATTTGCTTTGCACATGTTACCTTTCTAGATAGATTTTGGTTGTGCAGTTCAAACCCTGAAATAGTTTATACCTTCATCCCTGCAGCTGTCATCCCACACACATATTTCTGCTGCAGTTCTAAGGTGATATCCATGTCCTTGGACAGCTGTCTCCACTTGCCGCAGTTCGACCGCGTACACTGGACCCAGTACGGGATCTTCTGGTCCGCAATGAACGCCTTGATGCTGGCCTCGCTTTTCCCGTTGGACGTCCACTGTCGTTTCCAGTTGGTGTAGATGTCGTAACCATCTTTGTAACTGGAAATGGTGGTAAGAAAAACTTTAAGGCATCTATGTGATCCTATTCAATAACTAACATTTCCTTATAATATAATATAATAGACTGATCCTAACTGTCTCACAGTTAGTGAGTTAGCTTTTCAACCAATGAGAAAATGGCAATTAATTATTAGTTCAACCAATGAGATGATGGCAATTAGCGGTTCTACCAATGACAGAGTGGCTGTTATGTTCCACCAATGACAGTGGTTGTTGACATCCGATTGCAATAATCTAGCTCCAAATATTGTAAAATTATGTCACTACATAACACATATAGCCTTATAGGACTTAATATGTATTTTTCATATCACATAATGGGTACCTTCGGTAAAAATATTCAAAGCACTCGTTGCAGAAGTGCTCCCCCGCGGATAAGTGGTACCACCTGGATGTGTAGCCATTTCCTGCACACCTGCAAAGACACAAAACAACCAAACTCTTTTTAAATGTAGACAATTGATAATACAGTCAAACCTGTCCAAGGCGATCATCCAGGGGATCAGTCGTAGCCCAGTGTGGTACCTGAATTTTAAGAATGCCCCCCACCCACCCCCCAAATCATGCCCACTTGGCTTGCACCACTGTATCCGACAGATGCTTTTCAATTTTAGGTATTAATGGCTATTACTAGTATCAGTTAACTACAGGCTGTTAGAAATATGGTCAAAGGCTTATGTATGTAACATTACTTAATTTGAGGAAAGTAGTAACTTACAGGTGGGGCAACCTAAAATTCTGAAGGTTCCCACTGGGCAACCTGGTTCAAAAAGTATTTTGTACACTTTTAGCTCTAATCTCACCTGTCTGTAGCTGAAGCGAAACAGATGGGGTACGTCGCGGAGCATCCCGCCTTCTCGCACTTCCGGTATCGCTTCCCGTCCGGAGCGTCGCCGTCGTCCTGCGCCTTACGCTTGACCTGGCGTCCCGTGCGAGACGACGTGCCGACCTGCGGCGAGGAATCTCCCGCCGCATTCGACTTCCGACGCCCTCTACCCGACATCGCACCTGCAGCCAATCAGCACGCAGAATACAGAATGTCAAATTTGATATTAGAATAACAAATGAGATATTGATAAGTTCAATAAGGGGAACTAGTAGTAGAGCTATTTCAACACAAAAAAGAAGAAAGAGGGCCTGCTCTAAGCTAAATTTTGATAAGCAGCTACGTATAATACGGTGAATTCAAGAGGCCACCCCCTTACGTTTTACGATAAATTTCGGGTAGCACATTACGTAGGTTCAAAATGGCGAATTACGCTATAATAACGTTACGCAAAATGCACACTCTACGTTGAATTAGACTCGGTCGGTCTAAGCTCTACGTAGAATCAAAACGGCCAATTGCGCTCTACGGAAAGGGCATGTGGGCCCCATGAAAATCTAGCTCCATACTATTAAGTCTACTTACAGTATATTTGGAAACAAATTTCAATAAAATGCTCTTATAAAATTATGCAACTTTTCTGCCTAGTTTTTGTGATGCAATCTGCGTTTGCGATTTTATTAATATTGAACATTAGGAAATATCTTTTACCATAGTCATGCAATCATAAACTAAAACAATGTTGCATAAATGGCTGAGTTTATATTTCACATAATTTCATGTTGGCCCCCTACACGTGACGTCATACATTTTCACATGCATGAAAAACTCCTGGCATGAAAAAAATTCAACAAAAGACTCTTTCTTTGTCTTTTAAACTACTCTTTAATCTTTTCCTGAGCTACCACTACACCAACAGCCAATATTTTCTGGGTCAAAGAGCTCCTAACAGTCAACCTTGTACTAGAAAATTGACAGGTAAGTAGGAAAAGGTGTTTTTGAAGGTATTTTTTGGAGATAAATATTGGCTTTCTTTCATCTGCCGAAAGCATGGCCTCTACCACAAACATAAAACACAGCAAGCATGACCACGTTCTCAACACTTTTCTCCAACAAAAACAACTTCAATACACTTGACTTCTACTCACCCTAGTCGAAGACAACTTATTCTTGCTCTTTGCAAAGTTTCAAAACCGCTAGTTTTGTAGTTTTGGCGAATTTGAAAGATTTTTGTGGAAAAGTCGGAGCCTGATTTACCCCATTCACTGTAAATGAGTAGCCTCGCTTTCGGTACGATATCCCATCATGCACTTCGTTTCCAAGATGGCGGCCAAGGTGAGTAAAAAAAAATCGACTTCTGCTAAAAACTTGTGAATTTCTTAAATTTTTACTTCTTTTAACGCCTGAGGACTATAAAAAAACAATACGACAAAGTCAAAATAAACTTGAGATAATTTTTTAACTGAGATATGGGACACAAAAGGTTGGAAATGATCGTGGGAATGTCGGAAATTGAGCAGACGATGATGTCATAAGTACCTGGCCACGTTGGCTCAATGTTTGTAAACAAACCTTATTTATAAATATTTATTTATCGCCTCTCGAGGCTCTTCAATGATGTATATGACCTATTTGTTTGGAAAACAACACAGCTTGATAAAGCAAATTTATAGTAGTTACAAAACTGTTTTGGGGATCCAGGGAAGAGTTGAGGGGAGGGGCGGTGCCGATCTACGTAGCATTAAAGCGATAGTATGTAAGATTTTTGCGCCAAAACTGGAAATATAAACAATCAAAATGTTTCTTCTTTATAATAGGAGGGTCTCCCTAGTCTTGGACATCTCTGGAGTATTGACCCAAGATGATATTCACAGATCCTTAAAGGTGCAAAAATAAGACAATGGTGGCAAGACTGTAGCACAATGGAGTGAGATTCCACTGATTTATTTCTTCATCAAGAAATACCACAACACCAGCAGCCATGTTGGAGTCCTATATCGCGCCCATGTTGATGAGTTACGTCAACAAGTACATCAAGAACCTCAAGCCATCGGACCTCCAGCTTTCGTTGTGGGGAGGCGACGTTGTTCTTAATAACCTTGACCTTCGTTTAGACGTGCTAGAGCAGGAGTTGAAGCTACCGATAACGTTTTTAAGCGGACACATCCACGAGCTTCGCGTACACGTCCCGTGGGCCAGACTTGGCTACGAACCCGTCGTCATCACCATAAACACGATAGAATGCGTGCTGAAGCTCCGCGATGCCAGCCCGGCAGAGACCGAGAGCGCCAGCTCGAAGACTAGTAACGCCAGCTCGAGGGCAAGCAGCGTGGACAGGTCAAAGGTCAAACGCCAACTAACAGGCAGCGACGCGGACCTCCCGCCAGGCTACGTTCAAACGCTGATAAACAGAGTCGTAAACAATGTCTCTATCGTAGTCAACAACCTGATACTCAAGTACGTCGAAGACGACATTGTTCTATCGCTAAACATCAAGTCTGCGGAGTGCTACAGCGTGAACGAGTTTTGGGACAGTGCCTTCATCGACCTATCCGTCGAAGATCTCGTGCTTCGGAAACTGATCAAATTCTCGGACATGACGGTCTGCTTGGACAAGCGGACCGCCGCGGGCAAGATCGAGATGTACCAGGAGCCAATGATCTTCCGCTGTTCTTTTGAGACGCGGATTTTCATGATCTACGAGAGCCTGAACGCGAAGCTCCCCTATGCGACCAAGATTAACACGTTCTGTGAAGAAGTGAACATTTCCATCAGTGATATCCAGCTGCCCATGTACCTAAGACTCATACAGCTCTGTACAGCGCTGTACTATGGTGACATTGACCTTCCAGAGGGACAGCCACAACAAGACGAACATGAACCTGGATCTCAGCAGGAGTTAGCAGCAGGAAATACAGGTATTTATTTATACATGAAAATGATTTTTTCAAAGAGCTGGTTCCTAAGCCAGCATTTTGGTGACCAGGGCTCGAAATTCATTTTTGGGAATAGGTGCACCAATGCACCCAACCTAAAAAATTAGGTGCACAAAAAATTTTTGGGGTGCACCATATGAAACAATACCTAATAACAGATCTAACTGCTCCTCTTCTAAGCTTAAATCTGAAACGAGAGCTAACTTCAAAATCTTAAACAAGTACTACAACAAAGATTTTTTTATATTTTTTGGATGCTCAAATGCCAAGAATGTCCTGCATACTACTATATAATATGTACAAAAATACTTGGGAGAAAAATATTTGGGAGAAAAAAATTGGGTGCACAGCTCCAATTTTGGGTGCACTGACTAAGTCTAAGGTGCACATGTCCCCAGTATTTTGAGCCCTGTACGTATACATCATATGAATGAAATGTAGGTATAGCCTTTAGTTTCTTAGGTTGTACACTGTAATTTGCAAAGAACTTTGTCAACCTGGACACTATTTACAGGAGCAGTGGACGACAGTGACCAGCTGCAGGACTACAGTGACCAGCAGGGCTGGGGGTCCTGGATGTGGTCACTCGTACCAGAACTGGTGACGTTTGAAGAGGAAGAGTTAGAGGGGGAGGGGGGCGTCAGGGGCAGGAACACTGCCAAACCTGCAGAACCCATCCTGGCTTTCAGCGCGTATGTCAAGAAGGCAGTGGTCACATTTAAGGTAGGACATGGTTTAACAATAGAAATGTCTTAATTTCAAATTTAATATGTCATACATTGTACCTAGGCTGCAATAACAGGTTTTCATGGGTGGGTATATATAGATAAAATACAACACAGTGTTTTTCACATTGCCTTTGGTTCCAGCCTTTGGCCGTCATGAGTATAGAACTTTGAGGCATGCAGTACTCTCATTGGTTGAATTATTAAATGCCTTGCTATCATTGATTGAACTCCTAATTGCCTTGCTATCATTGGTTGAACTGCTAATTGAGATTGACAGCCAGAATCAGTCAATGAGTGTAGAACTTTGTGGTACATTCAGCCACTCTCTCATTGGTTGAACCGCTAATTGCCTTGCTATCATTGGTTGAACTCCTAATTGTGATGGACAGTCAGGATCAGTCGATGAGTGTAAATTTTTGGATCTCTCTCATTGGTCAAACTGCTACTTGTAATTGCCTTGCTATCATTGGTCAACTTGCTAATTGCCTTGCTGGCATTGGTTGAACTGCTAATTGTGATGGACAGCCTTGGCTCATGTGTGTTCCATGCCTCCCACAGTTGACAGAGCTAACCCAGGAGAACATGTTCTACGGACCACAGAAGTTGATCTTTAAGCCATATCTAAGACTGGAACAGGATGGTTCAGCGCTGGAGATACTCATGAGAGGGGAGACCTTCTTTGACGCTCAGATCGGATTCACCAAGTTCCAACTGACTTGTATGGACGAGGAGGAAACAACCACTAGAGAAATGGTGGGTGGGAAAATATAAGTACAGTGTATTATAATTCTTGCTACAAAGATTTGGTGCAATGGCCAAGTGGGTAATATATATACTAGTAGAGTGCTCACCCTGCATTCCATAGGTCGTGAGTTCGAACCCCGGCCAAGTCATACCAAAGACTTTAAAAATAGTACCTACATGTACTACATGCTTTCTCTGCTTAGCACTCAGCACTTGGGAAAGAGTATGGGGACTAGCCCCCTGCTGTAGTGACTGGGCCACAACAAAATAGTGAGTCACAGTGAAATGGTAGAAAGTATGAAGACAGTTTTCTTGTGGCACAACCTACATGTAAAGGCAAATAAACTATTCTGCAAATTATAACTTAAGTAATGATTTTTAAAATCATTCTCTCCCCACAGGATCCATGTTTTCTTCAGTCAGGAGAGCCAGTGGAAAACAAGACCAGCAGCCATTTCTTCTCACTGTCTTTGTTTGATGAGAGAAGTCCTGAAAACAACAGGTCAGCACGTACATTTCTTATCATGTTTAAAGTTAAAACTTTTGGTCCAACACAAGAAGTTCTCTCACCTAGAGCTTTCGACCAGTCACTCTGGTCTTCCTCAGTAGACTGACCCAGTGAGCCTCACTGGGTCAGTCTACTGAGGAAGACCAGAGTGACTGGTCGAAAGCTCTAGGTGAAAGAATTTTAGTGTTGGACCAAAAGTTTTAACTTTGAACATGTAACTACCAACACAGATGAGCTTTCATGATAACATTTCTTATCATATTTTCATGTCAAATCCTCATTGAAATGATATTATAATAGATTTAGGTGTCTCATTAATAGATTTCACTTTGTAGTATACTCTCCAAGCAAAGGTTTGGGCTTCAACTTATTTTTCTGTGCGTTTTGGTGGGGCTCTTTTTTTTTTGACTGGTATCTTTCTTTACACACTTTGGGTGGCAAACAATAACTGCCTGGCGAATGGCCAACGAAAGATCTGCTTGGAGATTACTACTTGTATTCCTGCATGCATCTTTATAACTTATTACTACATAAATACATAAATGGATTGTCGTTTTTCCTTTTGATAAATAACGATCATTGTTCATTAATAATGATAGTCATGTGTCCTTTTTTCTGCAGGGTTCCCCCTGACTTTGTACTTGATGTAGAGATGCACCAAAGATTGTACAATGAGACGGCCATGTTACAGAGATATGGGGCCTTTTGGATGGACTATCTGTACACCATGGAGATAGAGGACAGGATTGGTCAGATATAAAATGTTTTATATTATAGCACATACTACTGTCAAACCTGTGTGGGGTCATGTGGTGTAGCGGTAGCGTGTTCGGCCTTGAACCAAGAGGTTCCGGGTTCGAATCCTACCTTGTCACCGATCTTGTGCCCTTGGGAAAGGCACTTAACACAACTTTCCTCACTTCACTCAGGTGAAATTGAGTACCTAGCTTTGGATAGGGACCTTTGCAGATCTAAAAACGTATTGCTTCTGCTCTGTCTCCTCTTCCTCTTCTTCTTCTTCTCCAAACAAATACTAGTAAGGTCAATGACCTGAACCAGCCCGTCTGTCACCATGGTAACTACATGTAGTGTTGGGCTACATCATGTTGCAATTTATAGCAGAAAGGATTTAGACTCCTGTCACCATATATAAGAATGTGCTTGACTGAGAATTAACAAAGTAGACTATTTGCAAAGTAAACATTTCACAGTTTGCTTAGTTTGCAAATGTTACCTTAAAGTTTCTAGTAATAGGTTTACCGAAGGAAAACATTTGTTTTTGCTCTGTTTCTTCCTCTTCTTCTTCTCCAAACAGTGACCTCTGACCTGACCAATGACATGATTTGTTGACGTCTGTCACCATGGTGACTGGTGTTGGGTTACATAATGTTGTAATTTCATGGTCTGCTCTGCTCCCGTGCTTACATTATATATATATAATATGTGAAATGTGTTTGAGTGAGAATTAACAAAGGGGACCATGTCCGAAGGTACATTTTGTAAGAAAGCATTTTCTTTTTCCCCATGCAGTCTCAGAGAGTGGTTCAGATGCTGGTTCCCACAGTAGTCAGGACATGTCTACCGTCAGGGAGTCCTCATCCAAAAGGTTCCTGTTTGCCCCCGGCCAGGCTACCGTCACCAGCGAGGTCATACAGAAACTGCTCAAGTTCCAAGAGTGTGCCAACAACCACGAATATGAACCCTACAGCCAGCCCAAACCTGGTCGGTTATCACAATTAATGTCATACACCTAGGCCATGATAACGTTTGACACAGGTGTTCCGGCCCATGTGATAACTTATTTTTATGTCATACCTGGACCGCCATTATGTTCGATACTGGTGTTCCGGCCCGTGTGATAACTAGCGGTACAACCCGGGGGGTTTTAACGCGTACAGCCTGGGCTTCCAAATGTTCCATAGAACGATTTGAACGTGTTTCCCCCTAACTGCGTGCACCGCTTTCGAAAATTCGAAGCCCGTGTGATAACCATTAGTACCCATGTGATACGGCTTAGTTATCACATGCCCTGGAACACCTGTATGGAATTATATTATAATTAGAGCAATTTAGTTTACTTTGATGTCTAACCTTCATCGATATACAAACAAATAAGACGTCAGAGACTCTAAATATTTAACAGAGGTATGATGTCTTCGAACTCTTGTTGCAGTGGTTGTTGATGAGAGTCGACCGCGCCCGACTCAGGAGGAGGTTGCAGCCATGGAGGAGTTCATTCCCACACGGTCCATGCACGTGACCTTCCTGTCAATCACTGCGTACGTGTGCGGGGCCGAGAGACTGGAGACGGCATCACCTGATGTACAGGAACCCAGGAAAGGGAGGAGAGTCTCCAGACAGGTTAGGGGTGGTACATTTTTGGCAACGTCTCAGGGGCGGAGGCTTTGGAATTATTACTCTGATTGAGTTGAAAATATTCTAAGAATTCTACTAATGCATTCCCTATGGAATCAAATATTGTCAACAAGATAACTCAAGAACGGCTCGATGGATTGGTTTCATACTTAGTGGGTTGGTAAGGTGTGACTAAATCTAGACATGATGAGATTTTGGGCCCCGTAGTGGCTTCCCTTGGTACTGCAACGGAACTTCTGGTCTTGATATCTCACGATCTGGACATGCTAGGGTCATGAATTTTGGATGGTAAGTAGCTCTTGTGCTTGAAAAGAAGTCACACGAGTAAAGGCCCCCCAGCAGCTTGTTATGGAACTGCAGGATGATTTCTTTAAAGAATATTCAAGAGAGGATAACTAAAAAACTGGTGGACCCAGTGCAAAAATATTTCAAAACAGAATTAGCAAGAAATTTAAGATAAATTCACAGAAGCAAAAATATTTCACAGAGGTATGACATCTTGATGTCTTTTTTATGATGTCATTGTTTTCCAACAGGATTCCAAACAGAAGTTGTTGGAGCCCCCAAAACAACGGGACCAAGTGTTCCCCCTCCCCACTGTAGTGTTCCAGGCTGACAGGATAGACATACAGAACACTGTACCCATGTACAGGTACAACCTGGTACCAGCTGTCAGCTGTCTGCTACAACCCTCCGGCAACCTACTACATCACTGTTACTCACACATATATGTCAAGGTAAGAATGTCTGTTACAACCTACACTACATCACTGATAAATATGTCTGTTACAACCTACTACATCACTGTTACTCACACATATATGTCAAGGTAAGAATGTCTGTTACAACCTACACTACATCACTGATAAATATGTCTGTTACAACCTACTACATCACTGTTACTCACACATACATGTCAAGGTAAGGATGTCTGTTACAACCTACTACAACACTTTACATGTGTCTGTTACAACCTACATGCACTACAACACCATTACACATGTCTGTTACAACCTACTAACTGTACACTGTTACACATGTCTGTTACAACCTACTACAACACCATTACACATGTCTGTTACAACAAGGAGGTTAAATACTTGGTTACAACCTACTACAACACTGTTAAACGTCTGTTACAACCTACATTGTACTACAACACTGTTACACATATAATATTATGTCAAGGTAAGGCTGCACCTACATGTACATGTACCCGGTATTTTTGAAATCAAAATTTTTGTGTTTTGCTAATCTAGATTTTTTTTTCTGCAGGTATTTGGGTTTCAGGTTGGGTTGACCACCATGGATCCTTCCAACCCATCACCTGCACCACTGACAGTACTGCCCCCTTGCAGCACTGCTGTGTACTACAAGACACTCTTGCTTCCCATGTATTGGTAAGAACCAGTTACCAATTTACAATATACATAGTACTTAATAAATGAGAGTTTATGTTTAAATACGTATTTAAGATATGTCTGTTTCTTCCTTCCGTCAAGAGAATTTTGATACATTTAAGTTGTTTGTATAATAGTGTCTGGTTGGTTCCATGACAAAACGTCAAAACAAAACGTACTTCGTAAATATTAACAAAATTTAATTTTTTATGTACTTACAGCATTTTAGCTCTGGGAAACAGAAACATTGGTTTTGTTTTTCTCTTTTATTCCAAAATGAATTTTTATTTCATTCTAATGTACAGGATAGAATTTTGCAAAATGGTCACACTTGTCCAATTAACAACAAACTGGTGTCTGTGCAGGAGAGACCCCTTGCAGTCTCAGACAGAAGTGCTACTGGAGCTTCCAGGTGTCGTCTGCACCCTGACCCAGCCGCAGCTGCAGCTGCTGCACCTGATACAGCTGAGCTGGGCCGGCCAGCCGGGAGGGTTCCACAGGACAAGTCTGGTGGAAGATGTCTTTAATCCATCTGGTGTGTGTTGTTACGTGTACTTGATGTTTTTTATGTCTGTTTGTTTGCTTGTGTGTCCATGGTTATTTTGAATAAAGTAGCATCAGAGGAAGTGAGGGGCTGACAGGCTGTTTTTGGGGTCAAATGGTCTCCACAAGGTTGGAGGAAGTAAGTATACAAGGAGGGGAAATGCCATAACCGCAGACTGACAGGAAATTTAGAATGGGGGTCAAAACAGTTCCCTCAGACTGGAAGGAAGTGAACTGTATGTTATCATCATCATCATCTGATAAAGTTACTCCAATACACCCTGTCCTTCATGGTGCACACTAGAGCAGACCCTAGAGACAAGTGTAGAGTATGGTAAAGAAACATATTAAGGCTTTCCTGACCAAGAGGGAGTAAACAGTAGTGGTAGAGGGGAAGCCGTCGGCTCCGGTTAAAGTAGCATCTGGGGTCCCACAAGGAATCGGCCTGGGACCATTGCTCTTCCTCTTTAAATAAAACAGGAAATTCACAGCTTCTCTAAGTATTTTATCAAGGTGTGAAATGTTTAATATTTTGTTTTGTCTTACAGCTAAGGCGTTCCCAGCAGGCCAGCCAATGGTGGAAGTGTCCCTGACTGGTCTGGAGTGGAAGTTAGTGGAGACCTCCAGTCTCAGAGCTGTGTCAGGAACTGTGGGGGGGCTGAAGGTCAACGTCCACTCTATCGGTAGGTTTGGAACCCTGTTGTGCATCATTCATTGCAGGGTTCTCACCAGGACTTTTTCACAGCATAGGGGTCAGGCTCAGAGGGACAACTTTTGTGGTGCAAGTCGTACAATGAGCGAAAATATGTGAAACTCATAACCCCCTGAGACACTATTTCTCACTTATTGAGGGACAGATTTTGTGAAGTTAATGTTTTCCCTATGCTATAGCTTCATTCTAAAGTTATATTTTCATTTTTTTATAAGATTTATGAAGGTTCTCCCTCAAAAAACACCCCTATGCTGGTTGAGAGGCAGCATAGAAGTCCAAATCACAGCATATAATTACATAGGGGGTCCAAATCACTGCATAGGGGGCCCCTATGCTCAAAAGGCCTGCCGAGAACACTGCATTGCAGAAACTTTATTTCTGACCCTTTTTACATGTTTAAAATGTTTTTCACTTAAAATGTTTTAAATGTGGGTGTTCTTGTTGTTTGTTAACTTAGAATCCAAAGGTTCTGGGTTTAAATCCCGAGCAGTTTCCATGGCCAATGTTGTGCAATTTGGAAAGGCCCTTTACACATAAACAAGAATATGTCATCTTTTGTAAAATCATGTGAATCATAAATATTTCATATTATTAATATTAAGTGTAGCTAATATTAAGGTTAGTGTGAACACCAATCAGCACCAAGGACAGGTACCTAGTTGTGACAATTTAAGAGATTTTCTCATTGGTTAGTGTGAACACCAATCAGCACCAAGGACAGGAACCTAGTTGTGACAATTTAAGAGATTTTCTCATTGGTTAGTGTGAACACCAATCAGCACCAAGGACAGGTACTTAGTTGTGATAATTTAAGAGATTTTCTCATTGGTTAGTGTGAACACCAATCAGCACCAAGGACAGGTACCTAGTTGTGACAATTTAAGAGATTTTCTCATTGGTTAGTGTGAACACCAATCAGCTCCAAGGACAGGTACCTAGTTGTGACAATAGGTTAGTGTGAACACCAATCAGCACCAAGGACAGGTACCTAGTTGTGACAATTTAAGGGATTTTCTCATAGAATGCATGATGTCTGTTCCAAGCCAAAGTTTGTGTTTGCATACATTTGTCTATCTTGGTTTTCAGAGAATGGCAGAGAAGCTATCACCCCCATTGTGGAAGGGCCAGTGGACTCTTCCCAGGTCCACAACACAAAGTTCTTCACCATGGTAACAGAGGAGGCCACGCCTGGCAACCTGACCTCTGACCTCCTGACTCTCACCCTGCAAATAGGAAAGGATGATAGTTTAAAGCCAGGTACACAACATTGTGACTCATGCATTTTCTAAGTCCATATTTGTTTGAACTATATTATTATTATAATATTATACTAGTTTTTGAATCCTTAGTCATATGAACAAATGAATGGCATTCAATGAAATTTCAGGGTAGCAAAACAAACAATATTCTGGATAAGGAAATCTGTCTGACATTTCCTGCCATTTCTTAGCACATTTTTGTCATCATTTCAAACTTGAGGATTTTGAAATAATACAAAAGCAAGCTACGTGAGGAGTCCCTTAGTTTGTTTTTTGGTACCACCAATAAATAGCTAGAACCAGCCTAGGGCATGGAAAGTGCAAACATTTTTGTCAGCAACATAATGTATTTTTGCCTCACAGTCAGATATCAGTATGCTATGGGATAGGGTTGATTCAGCTTACTACATTGGAAAAATTACCATGATATTGAGTTATTGTAATAGGCTTTGCTTATGAAAGAAGAGGTCTTGGTCTGTTTGTGTACAAACCTCTAAATACATGCATTAAATGAAATAAATCTCTATAATAAATCAAATCTGAATACAACAATTAAAATGATATATCAATGGTCATCTCTTCCAGGACATAGCCTGGTTCTGCTGGATATCCAGGGTGTGTCGTGCTGTTTAGATCCTGTACTGCTGACATGGCTGTCGTACCGCCCGCAGCCGGTATGGTGTAAGGCCAGCAGTCCTCACCAGACACACAGACAGTCATCTGTCATCACTACTGTCTCCACACAGTCTGCTAACAGGCACAGACACTCTTCTCAAGGTGGGTCCTTGTTGTCATGTTTACCAAAGGAAAACTAGATAAGTAACATTTTGCATTTAGCAAATGCATAATGTTTACCTTCAGACATGGTCTGCTCTGTTAATTCTTACTCATACACATTCACATACATGTACTACTAGTATATGGTGACAGGAGCAGAGCAGACCATGAAATTGCAACATTATGTAACCCAACACCAGTCACCATGGTGACAGATGTAAACAAATCATGTCATTGGTCAGGTCAGAGGTCACTGTTTGGAGAAGAAGAAGAGGAAGACATTGAGCAAAAACAATATTGTTTTCCTTCGGGAAACATTAAAAAAATGATATTTGCTCAGTTTCCTTTTCCTCTTCTTCTGCTCCAAACACTAACCTCTGACCTGGCCAATGACCTGATTTGCTGACTTTGTTAAATGTTGCATTGTAGCTGGTGTTGGGTTACATAATGTTGCAATTTTATAGTGGAAGGGATTTAAACTCCTGTCATATACATGTATGAATGAATGAATGACTGTTTATTTTCGTGCCATTGCGATCAAATGTCGCCCAGCCCATATGGGCTTATAAGGCACCGACAAAATACAAAATCAAGACAACTCAAAAGGTACAGAGAATCAGATGTAACATAAATTATAACTTAACATAATATATAATAAATACAGGAAATTACAGGAATACATGTATGTGAATGTGTTTATTAACTAAGAATTAAAAGAGCAGACCATATGTGAAGGCAAACATTATGCCTTTGCTTTGCAAATGTTAGTACAGTAGTTTTTTTTTAGTTTTACTTTTTAGAACTGCTGATTTTGAACTTCTGGTGCTATTTCTGGTTTATTTCAGGATCGGGGAAATCTGAGTCGAAGCAGCGGTCGCGTACACGTACCAGCAGCCAGCCAATCCCCATAGCCCAGCAGACCTCGCCACAGGAGCCTCCCAAAGCGGAGGAGAGGAAACCAGACGGCACTCTGGTCATCAAGAAATGGTTACACGATGTGTTTCCTGTTGTCAGGCAACTTCAAGTTCAGGTCAGAAAAATACTTGTCAATGAATGTTTATAATCAAACCAGTCTCTTGTGGTCACTCAAGGGACAGAGCAAAGTTGACCACCATGGACAGGGGATTAGTATCTTTTTTCATTGGTGTCACATTTTTAAAGCGTTCGACTGTAAGTCAGCAGACAACCATTGGGAGTAAGTCAGCAGTGTTCGGGAGTTAAATTTTACTCAAATTTTAGAGATAGATTTGATCTGCTCACATCTGGAAGGACCCCCACTCTTATTGATAAGAGTATAGTTCATCTTTGTTGTTACATGTTTAAAGTTAATTTACTTTTGGTCCAACTTTCCTCAGTAGACTGACCCAGTGAAGCTTGTGTTTGTATTGTTGGTTCTTAAAGTCCCTGATAGTGGCTATCCTCTTGTTTAGTGTCCCATTCAAAAGACTGCAACTCCTTTCAGCAGCATAAGCATTGGATGAGCAACTGTTACTGTTAACTACAGCTTCTAAAATTCAATTGTTACGGTAACTTAGTAAAATAAAGCAAGATTTGATATCTCTTACAGGTGGACCTCCAGCCTTTAACCATTTTCTTCCCAACGGACCACATCAGCACGATGCCACAGTCTTCTGGCAGTCTCCTCTCCCGTCTGCAGATGTATTACACCACAGCTGACAAACCCCACTCCATGCTGGCTGTGTGCCTGCCCAGAATAGGGGTCTGCAGTACCGGGCACAAACACATGGAGGCGCTGCAGGATGTACCCTACAGTCCCGATAGGCCGTTTTTGGAAACAGGTGCAGTACAAGGATTTTTGGCTCCATGGTGGGGGTTTTGTTTTTGGTGTGTTTGTCTGTTTGTTTGTATGTCCAGAGTCATTTGAATAGAGTTATTTGAGTTACAGGAATTGGGGGGGAATGATGTGTCCATAGATTGACAGGAAGGTTAGGCAGTGGGGGAAAATTCATGTAAATTAAAACAATCTGAATTTTAGAAATTCACAATAATTATTATATTGAATAAAACCTTAAGTTTATTAAATGAAGAAATTTCCTAACTAATCTTTTTTACTGTTGGAATATTCTGGACGTAAGTCTCCATTATTTCTGAAAACACTTAAGGAAAACAATAGCCTTAACTTGTTTTTCCTTTTGTTTTAGACCTTCTTCCATGGAACATTAGCCTTGAGAAGTGCAGTATCTACTCAGTACACGACTCCCAGGGGGTGTACTACCTACTGGAACCAACAGCTGTGACTTCAGTGCTGGCCGTTACGTGTTCTGGCAGCCCTCCCTCTGGAGGTTACACATCCCTGGGCATCTGTTTCCACACAGATTTGCAGCCAGTGGCTCTGAACTGTTCTAAACAACAGGTAGGATAGGCTAGTTACCTCCATGAAAAATGGAGGTATTGTTTTTGGTGTGTCTGACAGTGTGCGTGCGTGTGTGTGTGTTTCCACACATCTGTAGTCAGCACAAATTCAGAACGCCTTTGTGGATTGTGATGATATTTGGTAGGTCATAAGAAGACAAAGGTCAAGGTCAAATACGTGCCCGCACCAACTTTGATGTGAGATAACGTCCAAACGGCTTGTGCTAGGGCCACCAAACTGGTGACTTTTCCTAACATATTGTTGCCAACAATTTCATAGCAATAGGTTAACTTATTAATTTTTCGTGTTGCCATGGCAATGGGTTTCTGACAGGCATTTTTTGCAAAAATCAGTAATTTTTACTTAAACAATAAAATTTTCATGCTTTAATAACATCTTGTATAATTTCATGTAATTTTTATCAATTATTATGCATAATTTACAGGTACAGTTACTGTCTTCGCTTGCTGAGGTGGGGCTGAACGTCCTTGAAGATCTCCAGTCAAGGTCAGCCAACACAGGACCTTCTGCCGCTGGGGTCAAACCACCAGAGACAGTGTCCACTGCCATGTCCAGTCCCAGCCGCTCTCCTACTAAACACCTACAGAGCATCAGTGATTCCAGTGAGCTAGAGGACTTAGGTACATGTATGTTCTCATGTCTTCATACTAAGGCCACACCAATTTGATTTGTTGTTTCTCAGATTTTTTCATAAAAAATATGAAGCAACAGGGCGAAAAAATAAAAAAACAGTTAGACATCCTATGAATCTTAAACCTCTTAATCTTAAAGCTCTCCTTACTAAAATAAAGACAATTAAATGTATAATAATTCCACTTGGATTCTGAAAAATTGAACTTCAAGGTAAGAATGGTAAAATGCATCTGCCAAGCACACAATTTAGCTGTACATGAAGACATATGATCATACAATTTAAAGACTTATTCTATGCAGACATGGATACAGTACACGCATGATTTTATACACTGTACAGTTGCCTATGGCTCTTCCAAATGTTTTATCTCTCACTGAAGTTTGGTTCAAATTCCAATTTCCTTATACAGGCAGTGGTACGTCTACTGATGAGACTGTAATTTCTGCTAAAGACGGGGAGGCCAGTCAGGAGTCTAACGTAGGGAAGGTCTCCCTCTGGTTACAATGGGCTCTTCCAAAAGTCAAGGTGACGCTCTATGGACAGGACCATCTCAATATCAAACAAGGTGACGTGTGATAAAAGTATTATTTTATGATTACCTATGGTATATAGAAGGAATGTTTCCTTTAGTAGCTAAGTTGGCTTTTTTAGATGAATAATTAATAAAACATTGAACATCCAAGGTAGCCTGAGATTCCCAGCTTCCTGAATTCCCCCATATCATCCACTTATTCCCAATTGCTGCCAGCCCGATTCTGAAACCCTACTTCCTGTGTCTGACCTTTTGATCTGTCATTCTGCCTGTCAATCTCCCCCACCCACATGTTGTCAATATATGCTATCTGGACAAACAGAATCCACAGCTTATTAACCACCCAAAATAGTAATTCTGTACCCAAAAGTAAAAATCATACCACAAACATTTTTGATGTTTTCAAAAAGGATTTGATGTTTGAAAGTGAGTAATTATCTTACAATGGAAGTAACGGATCTCTTGAACTTGATGTTTTGTCCTAGATGTGAAGATTTGCACAGAAGTGGAAGATCTCAGTGCCTCCATTGATGTACAAGAGGTCTACACCAAGGTCAAATGCAAGGTCGGAAGTCTCAATGTCAACCACAAGGTCAAAAAGTAAGGGTAATTGTTGTGGCCTTAAATCTATGCTTTTATAACACCAGCAAGTGAAATAAAGTAAACAACATAAATGTCCCATGATTCTGTATTGTTATAATTATAATTAGTTTTCAATCCTGCTATTTATTAGTATATTCAGGCAAGGATAACTTACAATTTTTAAAAAAATTTTCCTCCCTTCCTCAGACCTCAGACGTATGACTGGGCACCAGGTCCCTTCAACGGTATCGTCCTCTCGTGTTCCGAGAAGCTTTCCAACCTTACCCAGCTGCCGGCCTTCCAGTCCCGCGAGACCAGAACCAACCCGTTCTTCCCCGAGTTCGCCAAGCTCGCCGAGACCGCCAAGCCCCACGGCTTCCTGAGCATCACGTTTACTCGCGCTCTCACCACCTGCGTACGCAAGAAGATCGCAAAACGAGAACGCGGCGAGAAAGCGTCCAAGGAAAAGAGCTGGGAAACTGACACGCAGTACATGAACGAAATATGCCTCACGGTCGAGCCTTGCGACGTCATCTTCTGGTGTCCTCTTGTTGCGTCCGCGCTGAAAATATTTCAGCTTGAGAACTGCGGAAGCCAAATTGAGAAACCTAAAGCCAGCGTTGTCGGCACGAAGTCGACGCATGCGCTGATGATTGCAACAAGCAGTCTACCGTTGTTGCATTTCAACTGTAGCAACTTCAGGTTGTTCATTCCAGTGGATGAAAGTCCGAAGGGCAAGCCGCTACAATCTGACTTGATGTTGCTTCACGTTAACTCAGTTTCCCTCACCCCTCAAGCTGACAACCCTCTCCCCAGGCTGGTGGTTAGGAAAGACATGTACAGGAGAGCTGTGCATGCTGGGAAAATGCAGACACCGGGGTCTGAGGTGGAGGACAGGCAGTACCAGCTGGATGTGAATGGGCTGGGCCTCTGCTCGGCATTGTGGGAGGAAGTGGCGAGAAGCATGGAACAGGGTAGACAGGTGGAGACAGAGGAGGAGCTGCTGATATCCCAGAATCCTGCAGTGGAGTGGAATAGAGCTGACAAGTAGGTATCATCACAGAAAAATGTGCAACAGTTACGATTTTCTGACATGAGCTTACAGAATTTTTGACTTGAGTCCTCTGCTCTTTTTAATTAAGTCTGACGTGAGACAATGTGTTGGTCAAAGGTGGTTGGAAGCTGATACCATCCCCCTTTTATGATGTAAAGTTTTGTGTTTGTGTCATAACTAATAATATAATTGAATCAATGATCTGATTAAAAATTTAACCTAAAACTAGACTAAGTTATTAAATATTCACTATCTACCCTTCAGCATGAGTTTAAACTTAAGATAGTTATTACCCAACAATATACCGTTTTCAGCAATTCATATTTTTTTAAAAAGGACAATAAATGACTAACTATTGTAATCATTTTAACCCCCAGACAGCCCCACCATCAAGAGCCAGTCCACCTGACTCCTATTGTGATGGACTACGACATGAGAGTGGTCGTGGCTCCTGCCGTCATTGTCAACAGGCACTCAGCACAGGACAGCCATGCGAGACAGGTGGGCCTCGCCTTATATGGTGTCTAATGGTCATCTATTAACAGGTGTAAGAGAGTAGCATGTGGAGGAATTCAGGAAGTGGTGAAATAACCCCCGGCCATGCAGTCCCCGGCCCACTGCATTCCCCATACATCGGTCTTCGAAAATCCACTCAACACTTCCTAGAGGTCTGTGAGCTTGAAGGTCACAAAAACCCAAAATACGTCTTGGAAATCTAAAATCTTTGATTTTTTGTGTCATATTGAATCAATTTTTCATTTCACTTCATTTTTAATTCCACATTCTTTGTTAAATTGTGATTATTATTCCCAATCCAATTCACAGAGGTCTGTTAGCTTAAAAGTCACAAAAACCCAAAATATTACTTCTTGGAAGTCTGAAATCTCTGATATCTTGTGACTGTCATGATTTTTAAACATTTTTTGTTAAATCGTGTTGATGGTTTCCACAGCCTGTGATAGTGTGTGGGCACTCCCTGGAAGTGAACGTGACCTCTGACCTGGATTTCTACGTCAGTACGGAGCAGGTGCAGCTCCTGCACCACTTGATTGACAGGAACCTGTCGGCCATGTTGGGAGGGGCGGGGCCAGAGGGGCCCAAGAGTCGCAGCAACAGTGACGAGTCAAGCAGAGGTGCGGGGGCTGGGACCAGACCACCTGCGTCAGAAGACAGTGGCATTGGTAGGACTACACTAGTTTTACACAATACATCTAGTAACCATTATGACATTGTCAATCTAGTATTTTAGCCCTATATGTTGCCCTCGCGGGAGGAAAACGTATTGTTTTTGCTCAGCTTCTTCCTCTTCTTTTCCAAACACATAAGGTCAATGACCTGGACCAGATGGGTATTACCATGGTACTAGGTGCTGTAGCAGGCACCCTGTGGTGTTGGAATACATTGTGTAGCAAGGGGCTGGTCCTCATGTGTTTCGCAATAAACAGAGCAGTAGTTTTGTCAATAATTTGTATCAGAATTTTGCCTGTTGCAGGGGATACATGTATCTTCTTCAACACTGTGACAACATTAGATGGGATGTCATCTTTTTATACATGAAATGAGACATTCTGACAAATTTGTGCTGTGCTCATGATATACATTACAATGCACATACATAGGGTCTGTCTTTTCTGTCATAACCAATGGAAGATTAGCATTTTGTAAGCTAAACTGGTTTAGGGTCACTCTCTCTTAAACTTTCTTTATTTCATTAATTTTCAGGGAGCGACAGCACCTTGATTCCTATCTCAGCCACTATAGAGAGGCAGTCGGCCGAGTTACACCCCAGTCTGTTGGAGAAACAAACCAAAACCTTGGAACGTTCCACAGAAATCATGCCCATGGACATCCTCCTTACAGCCGGCAAAATCTCCTTAATGTTGTACTCAAGTTCCTTAAAGAAAGAAGACTCCTCCTCAAGTCAAGTTTCGCAGCCTACGAAACTGGTTTCACCTTTCGTACCGATGGGTCTTTCTGCCATCTTCCCATCATCCTTTGTACAAGAGAGCATGCTGGGAAAGAGGGTGTTGAAGCCATTTGTGCATGCGGTGTTCTCTCAGCCATCGACTATCATTAATGTCCAATCAACAAGTCAGAAGCTTGAGGTGTCATGCTATGATGTCAGTCTAAAAGGGGTACCGGTGGACTTAACAATCACAGGTATGAACAAAGTATGATTACTATGAAATATTATATTTAGTAAAAGTTATGTATTGGGCTAAAATTAAACACTCACTGTTACAGTTTCTTCCTCTAGTAATGTTAGTAGAAAGATTTTGATAAGTTGTCACTGCTCTTTGATTGGTCAATTAATTGAATTATGAACATACTGTGATTGCTGTGTGGTTACATGTACTTTCATTCATTGAATGCTGGCCATATTGTTTCTGCTCTGTTTCTTCTTCCATTCCAAACACTGACCCCTGACTTAGTCAATAACCTGAACCAAACTGTCTCTCACCATGATAGTAACTGGTGTTGGGTTACATAATGTTGCAATTTTATTGCAGGAGGGATTTAGACTCCTGTCACCATATTATAGTGAATGTGTTTGAGTAATTAACAGAGCAGACCATATGCGAAGGTAAACATTATGCATTTGCTTTTGCAAATGTTACCTTTCCAGTTAATTTGTTCTTGATTTTTTTAAAGATGGCTCCAAGTTGCTGCCAGTAGCGGGTGATTTCAGTGTGCCGTGGGTCCAGACAGCCATGGGAGAGCCTGACCCTCGCAGTGGGGTTCCTCCTGCTGTATACACCTTCACTGTCACTGACTTCCTCTCTGAACAAGGTAAGGCCGCACCAATTTGATTTGTCGGTTCTCAGATTTTTCAGAAAAAGATGAAGCAAAAGGGAAGAAAAAACAAGCTTAGGCATCATATTATAGCCCTAGATGTTAAAATAAATATAAATTATAGGAGCCATGAAATCAGCACACCAGGCTGGTTTATAATTCAGACAATAAATTAAAATTTTAATCCAACCACTGCGTTGGCAGATGGAAAAAATGTTGTAACATTGTTGTAACAGTTGTTTTTTTGGTTACTTGGACGATTTTCACCACAAAACAAGGCTCATTATTTAGTACATTTTTTGGGTTACAGCACTGGCTGTGAAGACAGATGTTGAAAATTTGGTCAGTCTACATGATTGTATTTCCTATTGACACACACTAAACTTACTGTTCACAGCAAATATCTGCCTGGATGTCGGCAGACCGATCAAGGTCAACTTCAGCATCACCAAGGTCAAACAAGCCATGGGTCTCCTGAAACTGCTCACTCCTACCAAACAGTACGAAATCCAAGGCAAAATTTCCCCAACTATTCCTCGAAAAGACTCCACGAGTCTTGAAACAACAACAACGACAGCATCAAAGATAGAGAAAACAACATCGATGGCGTCAACTGAGTTGTCAGCTTTGTTGACAAGGCTGCGGTCTGCCAGCCTCGCCATTGGTCAGGTGGTTGTTGCCATGGAGACAGTGCCACACCCACAGAACCCCAAAACAGTGTTGTCCCTGACTGGCATTAACAGTAAAGTGGAGATCACACTTGCAGAAAATCATAGTAAGACGTGATTCAATATTTATATTTAATAGTTTACAGTCAGTATTTCTGAAATTCATATCGTTACGATAATAATTGTAGTTCTAATTGCTGTTATTACAACTATCATGTTCAAAAACAAGACCAAGAAACATTTATTAAAATTTTGTCGTGCTGATAATTAAAAATATGACTTGTTTTTCACCACGTTATGATGGCATGATTGTTATGCTTGACTTCATAGCAAGAAAACATATTGTTTTAGGTTAATTTCTTCTTCTGAATCAATTATAATAATTTATAGCAAGAGGGCTTTAGGCTTGTTGAATTCAATGTGTTTGAGTACGAATAAACAGGGTTTTGTTACTATTTCTATTCAGATATATTCTTGGGATAAAGCATGTATTACTAAATGTTTGTACTCTGTATAAAACATTTAAGAAAAGTGTTTTTTTGATTCCTTTAGGTGACTTGTCAGCAATTACATGTAACACAACCATCAAAGACTTCTTGGTGAAAACCTCCCTACACGACAAAATGCGACCTTTGCTTGGACCTCTGACCTCTGAACTGTCCCTGGTCTGTGATTGGTCGATCCACAGCGGCAGCCAAAGCGATCCTCATCTTCCCAAAGTGAATGCTGGGATACATCTGGGCATTGTGAGGGTTTTTGTTGGACAAGAACATCTGAACTGTGCCCAGTTAATGGCAGAACATATGCAGGAGTTTATAAGTGAGATGACAGGAAAAACCAAGGTAAGGCTTCTAGAAAGTTCTACACTCTCAATCCTGCCTGTCCATCCCAATTGGCAGATCAACCAATGAGAGAATGCCAATTAGCATTTCAACCAATGACAGAGTGGCTGTATGTCCAAAAGTTTTCACTGAGTCTCATAGACCTATCTTGACAGTCCATCAAACTTAGCAGTTCATTGAATGATAGCATGGCAATTAACTGTTCAACCAATAATAGCATGGCAGTTAGCAGTTCAACCAATCACAGCATGCCAATTAGTAGTTCGACCAATGACAGAATGTCTACATGTCCCAAAGTTCTATCCTGACTGTCCATCTCAATTAGTAGTTCAACCAATGATAGCATGGCAGTTATCAGTTCGACCAATGACAGAATGTCTACATGTCCCAAAGTTCTCTACTCCTAGACCAACATCCTGACTGTCCATTTCAAATAACAGGTCAGCCAATGATAGCATGGCAATTATGAATTCAATGGGAGCTGCATGTGACCAAACAGTTACTGTTAATCATGGCAAACAGATAATAACAAATGAGTACCGATGTTAAGGAAAGCTCTAATGCAATTTTTTGGTCCAGGACTCAAAGAGACCTGAGCCAGATGCATCGCCAGCGACAATGCAGACTGACAATCCTCCAGTTGCCAAAGATACCATCTCCATGGAAACTGTCATCAGTTCAAGAGATGACCTCAGAGTAGGAACATTCCAGTACATCTCTAACAGAGGTATGGGAAGATTTTTGGCGACGCCTCAGAGGCGAATGCATTTAGTAGTTCAATTCTTACTGAAGTCAGTGAAAATATTTCAAATATTGTACTTGAATGGATGCTTTGTACTAGGATACATGTACTTAGATTTCAAATTGGCTTCCTTTAAAATAGTGTTAACTGGTCAAACTGGTGCAATGACCAAGTTGCCTTGCATTCGGTAGATCATGAGTTCGATCCCCGGCCAAGTCATACCAAAGACTTACATGTAAAAATGGTACATACTGCTTTCTCTGCTTAGCACCCAGCCTTTTGAAAAGAGTATGGGAGTTGAGCACACACCACTACAACATGTATACTAGTGGACTTGCCCCCTGCTGTAGTGATGGCTTTGCTGTGTGGCCCAGGGCAACTGAAACGGAGATGGGCGCCGCCCTATGCGTCACTTGATGTGGGAAGGAAGTTATTAACTAAAAATTAAAATTGTCCTGTTCTGTAGATGGTGGTGAGAGACTGCCCAGCCCTGGTCAGATTGTGTTTACGAAGGAGAGAGGAGGCCAGCCCGGCACCATGGCGTGGTGTTACCACAAGCCCCGCGTCCTGACGTACATCCACGTGACTCCCGTTCCCTTCCACACCATGGACGATCCTGATATCAGCTTCACAGAGCTGGAGGAATTCGTAGAGGTCAGTCCATAGATTTTGTCTTAGTTTTGAGGTTATTGAGGGTATCTGATACCATGTATTGAAATCACAGAAGAATTTTGTTGAATTTTAGCTGGTTTACCGGATTTGGTGATTTAGAGATAATTCTAATTCAAGATGTTGCTCTTCTTAAATACTAGCCTGGTATCCAGCCTTGTTAGCTTTAGTCCGCGGGGAGCGGATCTTGGGTAGCGGACTAAAGCTAACAAGGCTGGATACCAGGCTACTTAAACACAGGACCTACATTTAACGTCCTATCTGCCTTTCCCAAGGGCACAAGATCATAGCTTCTTGAGTCATGCTGTACATATACAAACTGCAAAGTGCATAAAAAGCCAACTGCAGTACCGTTAGAAAACACCAGGTGAACCATGTTCGAACTTGACCTTCGTTTCCACATCACTTTACTCACCTATCAAATATCATGAAGCTTCTCGAGTTATGCTGTCGACATTCACACAGACCCTCACCACAGCCACTCCACCATGGCCAAAGTGAAAACATAGTAGTTACCCTTCCGGCAAAGGCAATCAATAGAATTATTAATGATTATTTTCAGGTGCCATGTTCTCTCCAATACTGGGATGAAGTGAGAAAGGCCTTTGTCCTGTTCCACAAGTTCAAACTGTCAGCTAGCAGGTCCTACCATGTCAGGTTTGCTGACATTGCCATGGCAACAGCCAATCAGGTGGTGGCAGCCCAACTGTGGCAGGTGGTGGTGCATTCTGGGACAGAAGTTCAGGGGGAGACAGAGTAAGTAGAGTTTTTTGGTTGTTTGTTTTTTTGTTTCTGCATATAACTTGTGAACAACCTCCAAACATAAGACACCAGTTTTGTTCAGTAAGTAATTGAACCTGATTTTTCACAAAAGTTGTGTGCATGTTACTGTTTAGCAATGATGAGTCTTTGACGTTTTTTGCTAATAATGATAATAATCTTGCAGTTTTAGCTTCAGTTGTTAATTGCTGCTTTAACCTTCTTACTACTACATGTAGTACTACGCCTAACACATAATCAATGGAGAATCAGTAACAGTATGCTAAAGTTTAACTTTAAGTTAGTAGCATTTTCTAATGGAATATCCCCTGCTGTATTGCTGTATAATTGCTGGCTGTGTGGCTAAACCTTCCCATCATCCCTCCATGCAAGCTTTGTGTTTGTTTCTGGAAGTGGCGACGCCGGTACCAGTCCGACCGATCGCGAGGAGGAAAGTGACCCGCTCCTGTCTCCGATGGCGTTGGCCGCCTGCATGCGCGTGGACTCATGTTTCGCGCCCAAGTTTGTACCGGCCGTGTCGACATCGCTGTCAGCAAATGGAGTGCAAATCAGCATCAGTAACCATATGGAGCATCTTGGGAAAGGTAAGAATCTAATAAAACCTCTTTTTTAGGCGTTGTGTAAATTGTGAAATTCGTGGATGCTATTCTCCTGTTTATCCCATCAGTTTTGTTTTTAAAAAATATTTTTTCTGCCATGTTTACAAACTTTAAGATGAAATTTTGAAGGTTTTGTATATTTTTAATACAAACCACAATACATGTAAAAGAAAACTATTATATTTATTCAGGTATTTTAACTACTAAAATTTCTCAATGATACAATTTCATCATATATTTTGACTTCGATTCAGCCTCTTGGTTGCCATTGTTGAACAGTGTTCCTCAAAAACAGTATTGATAATATACATGCATATGATTGTATACAATTAAGTAAAATTCAAAACAGCTTAATATCAACTTGACATGCCATGTATATTGCTGGGACTATTCTGAACTTTTTCATGATCTCCATTTTGTATACATTTTGTACTCTGATGAATGGTGGACATCCAGTTTAATAACTTGATACTTGTTTTTTTCCACAGGTGGTATTGGAAAGTTGAAGCCTTTTACGTTTGATGACTCCATGCCGAATGATCAGGAGTTTCTGGTTGTGTCTATGGAGAAACCACTTCTACACTTCAAACACTGGCATGGGGACAGGGACTGGTCCTCTGTGCAGGTCAGTTATATACATGGCATGTATTATAGGGCTTAGCCTTTAATGGAAACTACAACTACATTGTATTCAGCACCATGGAAACAACCAATTGGGGCTAACTGGGATACCTACACATGCAGGGCTCGAAATACTAGGTACATGTGCACCTTAGTGCACCCAAAATTGGAGCTGTGCACCCAATTCTTTTCTGTGGGTGCACTGGTGCACCCAAATTTTTTTGTAGGTATTTTTGTACATATTAAATAATAGTATGCAGGATATTCTTGGCATCTAAGCATCAGAAAAAATAATAAAATCTTTGTCGTAGTTCTTGTGTAAGATTTTGAAGTTAGCTCCCATTTCATATTCAAACTTAGAAGAGGAGCAGTAAGATGTGTAATTAGGTTTTGTTTTATAATGAATGAAGACCTTTATTGTACATTTTGCCCCACTGGGCTAAAGACAGGTCACATATTGACAAAGTACATCATCAATGTTGATAATAAAACTGCTATAGTACACAAGTACTTTCAACTTCCTCTCGCTTACTGGTAATCTTATAAATGTAGTTGGCAGTATGAGTAGTTAGAGCTGGTTTGTTAAAGGCTACAAGGAATATAAATTTCTCTATACTATTCAAATACTTTATATGTTGCACCCAAAAAAATTTTTGTGCACCTAATTTTTTAGCTTGGGTGCACCAGTGCACCTATTCCCAAAAATGAATTTCGAGCCCTGGAACGGCTTTTGGTACTGTAGCCATTCAAGAACTGAACAGCAGACATCCTTGAAAATATCATGTGTTGCCTCCCTCTTCTATCCCAAACTATAGATGGAAGGGTCCATCGGTACAGATGTATTGGAGTACAGGAACTTGACTATGCAGCCTTTGGTCGAACCATTCAAGCTACAGGGGGAGGTCATGTACAGGAAAGAAGCTGGTGTGGTGGGTATTGTTTCCCAAACTTTGCTCTAAAGTAAATCCTACAGTTTCACATAGGAAGTGAAAATATGCTTTAGGTCGTATAATAGATTTATGTTAGAATGTATAAGAATGACATTTAGATAAATATTATTATATAATAAGTAGATGGCCTAGTTCTTTTCTTATTAAGTGTAAAAGACTGGAATTTCACTTGGTTATACATGTATGAATTTTGGTTTACACATGTTTCAACGATAACCTTGTACTACATTTTTTTAATAGTTTTTAGTTTAGTGAGAACTTTAAGTTTAATAAGAATCCCAAGTGAAATTAATAAATAAAGATTTCAAATGTCTGCAGTGGTCTTTTTTAAGTCTGTTGCTTTTATTTCAGACACATGTGGACACTCGAGTTTCTACAGATTCAATCCAGCTACGAGTTGCCCAGGGCACAGTCCACACACTAACCATGGCTCAGAGACTATGGGCACAGGTAGCTTTATGTCTGCTATAAATTTTGGGCCAAAATTCAGGGATAAAGTCAGATTGAAATTTTTCCTACCAACCTTTGTTTTCATGTTGTACTTTTGTTGTTTACTAAGGCCACACCAATTTGATTTGATGGCTCTGATTTTTTCAGAAATAGTATGAAGCAACAGGGTGGAAAAAAACAATAAATAAAAACAGACCTACTAGTAGGCATCCTATGATAGCCATAAATGCTATGATTACATATAGGAGCCATGAAGTCAACATACCAGACTGGTTTGTAATTCAAACAATGAATTTCTGCTATATAATTTTGCATTCATCTTGATAGATAGAAAAACTGTAACAACACTCTGAAGAGAAGGCTGAATAATTTTTTGGTGTTTTTGCAAATCACAAAAAAATGAAGTGGGCAAATCCATGAACCAACAAATTAACTTGGTGTGGCCTAACTAATAGTATACAATACAAACAAAAACGAATTTCCTATTCTTTCTTCCAGAATTTTTCCCCCACAAAGATAGAGGATGAACAGCTCCTCCTCAACTACTTTGTGATCTGTAATGACACCCAGGAGACAATCCGGTTTGGACAGGTGGACACGGATGAGAACATCCTCCTGTGCAGCCGGCGCATGCACGGCTACAGCTGGCGCACACACAAACAAGTTCAGGTTGGCAGGGTTTGTATCTGTCTGTAAACATCAGGTGGGAGGAGGTGGAAGTAGCAAAATGTCTCAGTTAGAGCTGTGAACCAGTACACAGTACCGGTTCTGTACCAGAAGAAAGGATGATTAGGCACAGGTCCAAAATACCTAATCCACAAGTACCAGACGTACAGTACCTAAATTTGTGACCAAAAGGCTTAAATAGCTGGTCCCCCATGGGTCCCAAAGTAAGGACAGCATGATAAACTTTGTGTTACAGACTGACAGTGTTAACTAGTACTCTGAAAGATCTGTTGCATCTTAGTTATGCTCCCTCTAGATGTCACTTTGGTCAGGTCTGTGTTGCACGAAGCCACTTTTATAGAGTAGGAGATTAGAACTGAAACATAAGTTTTTTGCCCATAAAATGTACATGTATTTAAGACTTTTCCATAGACAACTTAACTGTCAAGTTTTTTATCATGTTTCTGTCATGATTATAGAAAGAGTTCAGAAGAACATGTTAATTTCTCAAAATGTTCAGGTACAGTTTCAGGTCTGGACCTGTACCTAAACCTGTGCCTAGAATTCATTTAGTATCCTACAAATACGGTAGAAGTAATTTTACTCATAAGTAGGCAACAGTTAGCTATAATAGACAAAACACAAATTCTGCAAATCTTAATGTTTGACCCCTTCCAGATGCTGCATGCGTGTTTTGAGGGGTGGGGAAACTGGCGCTGGTCGGAGCCGTTTAACATCGACACCCCGGGGTCGTTTGTACGAACCATCCAACATCAGGGACACGCAACATCACTGATCGTCAAGGTGCAACCAATCACACCACTACAGAAACAGGTAACGGATGTACATGTAGTAGTATAGACTGGTTTACTAGATGTAGTTTGAAACTTGCGAAGGTTTTAGAATCCCAACCAACCTTGTCCAATTTGTTTCAAATCAATGTTTCTATGTTGACTTAAGTTATGTGTCCTATCTTTATAATTATAGAAAGTTGTAGGAAACAAAAGTCTTCTACATGTAAACTGTCATGCAAGAAATGATCAAATTTGACATTCAACGAGTAGAAATTCCAGGAAAGCTTTGTTTTAAATCTAATGTTAATGTTGACTTGAATACAGTGTATGTCTCCTATCTTAAAAAGAAACTGTCACTGTGACAGTAGCATATTCAAGTCCTCTATGTAAACTGTTGTGCAAGAAATGATCAAATTTGAGATACAACAAGCATAAATTCTGCTGCAATATCAAGGAAAGTCACCAGGGGGTGATAACGTTAAATCTATCAAGTTCTTTGATTGGCCAAGACCTAATCACTCATCAAAAATCATCTTAATTTTCCGTAGATCATTTTATGTGGTCGACAAGTCTTCACCAACCACTTGTCCAAGGACCTCCTTCTGGAGATTGTCCAAGTGCGGAAATCCCAGCCTGCCTTGCCTCGAGACTTGACCTGTGACCTCCCCGCCAGAACCACGCTGCCGTCCTTCGTTCTGGAGGACGACATGATTCGCGGGATCCGACTCAGGGCGAGGGGAGAATTCACCGTTTGGTCAGGGGAGGTGGACGTGGGGTCACGCAAACAGAAGGAAACATCTCATGTACAGGTGAAAACTGGTGTTTGTTCGTTTGTTTTGAATAACTGGTAAACACATTTAGATCTGACACAACAGTTTTTTTACAGTAGGTTCAGGCTACGTAAGGGCAGTCCGTAAGGTTTAAAGGCATCCAATGCAGTTTGTAAGGCTTTGAAACAAGATATTTCAAAGTCAACATTCTAGTCACTTATCTACATACTGAGTTGAAAGAACAGTGACTATATACATGTACATCCCTGGACCAATGTATATTGACATTCATGGAACAGAAAGACCGAAAATTCTGATCAGCTTCGCAGGCACGCGGCACAGTGGCAGCTGGCTACAATTCACATCAAACGACATGTTACACCTAACCCTTGAACATCTAACATTGTTTAAAGCTATGTAATAATAATGCCCTACTGTACTTGGTAACAGCGGTTTCCACTCTGCGATGATACTTATAATTGTACAATTTGAATGTTATTCCCCATGCAGATCTCGTGTGAGGATGGCAGTGTGTTACAGGTCCTGTGTACCGTCTACAACCTCCAACCCTCAACCCCACAACACATGCCGGCATGGGCACTGCCTGGACAGAGGGTGGTCAGTATCACGCTTGTTTGTTTGTGTGCATATGTGTGTCATCCTCCCATGGCAGGGGCAGCGGCTCCGAATTCCTTCTCCACCCCTACCCCTGCCGTATAACATGGCATCTTCTACTCTGCGACCCGATTCCAGGGACACGCTCTCAGCCAATCACGTATCACAGAGAAAATCTTCAACGCACTTTACATTAATATTTATGAGATGCGCTAGCTATCGGAACCAATCATGTCGGCTATTCAGTGACAAATAAAAACAAACATGGCGTCGTCTCGGGAAGAGAACTTTTGCGATGCAGGCCGCTGCGGGCGTCGGCGGGGCGCTAGCGTGTGCTGGAGGCTGCGCGCGGATCCCGCCGAGCACGGGGAAGGTGTTAATTCGGTGACTTTGCCCCGCACGGCCTCCCCAACGCGTTAACGGGCTCGTCACCGGGCGGCGGCGGAGTCGCCGGCGGGGAGGGTGACGTCCCTTCGCCGCCCAAGTCAGAAATGGGGTCATGCCAAATAAGGCAAGCTCATGAATATTAATATTCCTTGGTTCGTAGAGTAGAAGATGCCATGTTATACGGCAGGGGTAGGGGTGGAGAAGGAATTCGGAGCCGCTGCCCCTGCCATGGGAGGATGATGTGTGTGTGTGTATGTGTTTGGGTTTGCATGTGTGTGTGTGTGTGCGTGTGTGTGTGTGTGTGTGTGTGTACATATGTGTATGTGTGTGTGTATGTGTGTGTGTGTTTGTGTGTACATTTGTACATGACATGATTGTGTGCATGTGTGTTCCCATTCCGTGTCCATGTCCCCAGATTGTGCTGAGCCCAGTGTTTGTAGTTCGGAGCTGGATCCCCGGCCCACTGCTCATGAACCTGGAGACACGCAACCTGGGTGAGAGGCACCAGTACCAGGTCATGGGGAAGGGCAAAGGTCATGACCTCTACAACATCGAACCTGAACTCTCACATCATGTCACCTTCCAGTTTGGGTGAGTAGCCTCCCGGATTATCGATGAAAATGTTTTAGGAAGACTTTTCCTCAGTAGACTGTCCCAGTGAGGCTTAACTTGTCACGTGGCTTCTTTGAAGTGTGATGTCAACACTGGGTCAAAGGTACATGTATCTGGTAAACGATGTCGGCCTCCATTGCGGTTCAGTGAAGGGTGGTGGGCCCTGATGTATATTAGCCTCCTTCACCCCTCTCAAGAAATAGTCTTGTTCAGTGTCCAAAATCGTTTGTACATGTACTCTATTATGATTGTATTATTTTCTCCATGTAGGAAGACTGGTGAGCCGTCCAGCCCCACCATCCGTCTGAACTCTGACCTGATCGGTGATGTGGACAGGAAACCCTCCCTGCCTACAGTGGAGAAACTCTGCAGCATGGCAGAGGGGAGGGACAGGGACATGGGAGAAGCCTGGCCCTTCTCTGGCCATGCTACAAAAGAGTAAGATTTGCAGTAACTGCCATGCAGCATCATTGTAGAATGTTAAAAATATGTTACATACAGCAACGTTAGGGAGTGTATCCTTGCAGGTGTGGACCTGTTAGACAGAGATGCTTCACAACTACTGTGTTCAAAAGCTGGAAAAACAGATGTCATCCATGATTGTTTACATTCTGGTACATGTAGTTTGAGGTGGCACAACAAACTGAGTGTGCCTTGTGTGGGCTGGTTTATAAAAATTAGCGCCAACCATAAATGTAAGAAATATGAGATAAATGCACAACTATGTGAATTTAGTAAATGACAATCACACAAAGATTTTTCATTCAAAATTTGGTGCCAAAATGTAAGTTACATAATGCCCTGTAAAATTGGGAAATAGAATGATGCATAAAATTATGTTATACAATGTAGCTACGTACCTTGTCAATTGCAAGGTTTGGGAGACTGTAACAGATTTTGATCTTTTTTTTATATTTAACTGAATACTTGTTTCATAAACAGTGACTCGGATGCACACCAGGACGTGGTGGTGTTCCAGCCAACCACAGAGCTGAAGGTGACCTTCGCAGAACACTCGCCGTACGTCGACACCCTCCTGCTGAACGTCGCACCCTGGTGCCTGCTGGGAAACGACACGTCCATCCACCTGGCCCTGGTGTTGGCTGGTGGGGAGACCTTGGATCTGCCTGCGGGCCAGGCTATTGCTCCACCAAAATTTAGGGTAAGAACAGGTCCAGACAAGACTGGCAATGAAAACATACATTGCCATGGCGACGGTGGTTGCTGTTAGGGTTATTGTTTGCATGGCACTGCCTCATTTCATGATTTTGAGGAAGACTTGGTACGTACCTGTTAAGTCTAGACAGATACAGTGTACTCCTCCCCTGAGTGTATACAAAAATGTAGTGAACGAGCCCCAGGGTCACAGAAAGTAGGGCCCGGGGCAGAGAGGTCTTCCCAAGGGTTTCCAGGAATGTGGGCATAGATGTGGGTCAGAGACATGCCTGTGGACATTCTGCATTCCTGTGGACAAAATGCCTGTACCATCCTAGAATTTTTGCAAACTGCACACAATACTGTACCATTAGGCTCCTCCCTGAGACGTCGCCAAAAAAGCCACTAGTGAAGACCCCACGGCTTGTAATACTTTTTCTGCATCTGGTGCAGGTAGTATTAAAACTGACCCGGATCATACTTAAAACTGTTCATAAACCATTTATTGATAGATAGTCAATACAACTAAATTGGATAAAAATCCACGTTCACCTACATTTGTGTGTAAACCCCACACATAGACATAAGGTCAATGACCAGGACCAGATGTCTGTCTCCATGGTAACTAGTGATGTACATGTAGCAGACACCCTGTGGGATACATTATGTAGCAAGTTGCAGGACAGAACCATAGGGGCAGGTCACTATATACATTGTACATAATAAAATCATTATGTTTGAGTAAGAATAAACAGTGATGTACAGTGTGGGACTAGACAATGTGTTATACATATTCTTTGGAAATGTTACATTCTAGTTCAAAATATGAATTCTCTTTGCAGGGAGAGTTCTGTATCAGTGTGAAGCTGCCTTGTTCAGCTGAAGACAACACGTCGAGTCTGCCCCAGTCCCTCCCCATCCTACTGGAGACAGAAGACCTGTTGTCTGTTGCTAAGTATGGAGAACGACTGGTCATGCCACGGGAGGGACTAGGGCTGCTCAACATTGTCATACCACCACAGCAGATAGGGGGCGCCACTAAGGTGGGACTGACTATGACTTTGTAGCACTCTTCATGAACTAAGATGTACAGGCTAATATATATAATTTTTAAAGAAAAGTCATAGTATGTATTATGTATAAGGTCCTGAAATCACTGTGGGAAAACAAGCCAATATCACGAAGGACAGGTATATTGTTTATTTTGATGAATTATCATATACAGGTTCTTGAAATCATTACTGTAACAAACAAATGTGAAAATTGATGCATATGAAAGCAAATGTCCTCCTCTTTCCCAATACTAGTATTTTTCCAATTATCGATAGTCATCATGTCTTTATCAGAATGCAATGCACTCTGCTACTGCTAGGGGGCATTGAGGTAAGAATGTAGTCCTCAACATTGCAAATTCAGCTACAATGTACTTGAATTCTAGTAAAATGTTAAACTTTATTCCAACACACAGTTTACAGAGAGATCAAATTTTCAGAGACCACTGTCGCCTTCATCAGGATCATAATGAATGACCAATCACTTCACAAACCGTAACTCTCGCGAGATCACGTTGTGAAGTGATTGGTCATTAATTATCCTGATGAAGGCAACAGTGGTCACTGAAAATTTGATCTCTCTGTAGACTGTGTGTTGGAATAGAGTTTAACATTTTACTATAATTACTACCAACACAGATGAACTTTTAAGATGGCACTTGAATTGTGTCTTCCTGTAGGTGTGTTCCCTATGTGTGTCCTCTAGTGTACAACATGGCATACAGATCCTGCGACTTCAGGAGAGAGTGTTCCTCACTAACCTGAGCTCACGGCCTCTCAGAGTACAGGCTATCACTGCTGATACAGACAGCAGGAAGGTCAGTACAAACATGTGTTTTAGACATGATAGTAAAAGGTGGTCTTGTGGTTGGGATTGTTGACTTAGAATCTGAAGGTCCTGGGTTCAAATCCCTAGCACGTTTCAATGTTGTGTCCTTGGGAAAGGCACTTACATGCAGCTATTTCTTTACTCAACTCACTTCAGGTAAAAATGAGTTACGTATTGTAAATAGCTTTTATTAGGGACATTCTCAAACAAAGGTTAAAGATATCCAACACTGTATGCTTAATGTCATCAACAAAATTTTGAATTTTTTGCCAGTAGAGTACAATAAGATCATAATGATAATCCAATTTTTCGAATTGTTTTAGGGGGGTCTCCAGGACTATGAACTCCAAAGCATTGAGGTTACCATGGCAACATCTAAGAACAAGGACACCATGACACCCATAGCATTATGGGATGCCATCGGAGCTGACCAATCAGAAAGCAGTAAGGATGCCAGGTGGTTTGACAGAGGTGTGCAGTACATCAGGTTCTCTCTGGCCAATCAGGAGGGTGCTTCCACTCCAGAAGGTGAGTTTGGCAGCTGTTACACTCAGTCTGATTGGTCACTTTTTGGTCATTGGTCATGTTTTATTCATAGGTATGAATGTACAATAAAGGTTATCATGATTATTATCCAGGAAATTCCAAAAAGGAGACTTGGAGCCCTGCCTACAGACTTGGTTCTCACCTGAGATACTCGCTGTCTGTCCCTGACTGGGCTCCTGATGGGACCTGCCAGTCTGTTGCCATGGTAACCACCGTGAACGAGTCACAGGGCCAGCTGTACGTGGTGCTAGATGAGGACCCCAGTCCCAGGTTCATCCTCCATAATAACTGCACCTGGATGCTGCACTTTGGAGAAGAAGCTACAGAAGAACAGAAACTAGGTGACTATCATAGTGTACTAACCAATTTTCTTATTATAATAAACAAAAAGTATATTTTCTAAAAATTCAACAACAGGAAAATTGCAGAAAACTAATAATGTGCCCAAAAATTGTTATTCATAATTGTTTATAACTTTGGTCTATACCTGTGTCTATAATTTATCATCAACTGTGTTTTTATCTTTTAGATGGTATTCCAGTCAAAGAAGAGCTACTTCTGTCAGGAGTTCCCACAATTCCTCCAAACAGCAACACCTGCTATTACCCAGAGACCCTTGCAGCATCATTCCCAGAATTCACCGAGGCATCAAACCTGAGCAGCCATGTTCGCATCCGTCTGGCCGGAGAGTACTACGGAGCAGAGTGGAGCGAAGACGAGGGGTTTCTATTCGAAGGTCTTCTCTGGACCCAAGCCATCGACATCTGTGAGAAAAAGGAGCACCAGATTGGGCTCCCAGGATTCGGGGAGGTGAGAGTTCGAATCAGCAGCGTGGGAATGTGCAGACATGTTTACATCGACCCAGTGAAGAGAGAAGAGATTGGCAGCGACTTGGAGTTTGTAGAGTTCGATGACGTATCAGAGGAGGTTAAAGAGGGAAAGAACGGTAAAGCACCATCCAAACACACAGTTTCCCTGAGCGCCAAGCAAGGAAATTCCTCAGAAGCAAACAAAACCCCTCCCTCAAGCAAGCTTGCCTTGCAGTGTGCCGTTTTCCTTTCAGAAGCGTGTTTGATTCTCGTTGACGAAGTGTCGAACCCTTCTCTAGCCACAGAGCTGTTGAGGATAACAGCCGACAAGTGCTACGTTGCCTACCATCCCATCAGCGCAGATACAGAAATGTCAGAGGAGCTTCTTCAAGTGAGTGCTTGGAGATTGCAGGTAGATAATCAGATTTTTCACAGGGGGAACTATGACTTCGCAGTCTTGTTATGTTCAGAGAACCAAGAGGACGAAGGGCTTCAACACAGGAGAATGTGGTCCATCGAAAAGACCGCCGACTTCTGGGCGTACCATAGCATGGTCGTCGCCAAAGTCGGTTTGAACAGAACGTTGTCCGACAACAAAATGGCGGTCGGGTTTGTGAAGCTTACGCAGCGACCGGTGACGGTTTACATCGAGGACACCTTCATCTATGACATCCTCAACCTGATTGGTTCCTTTTCCATCCCTGCCGCATCCGACAGCACAAATCAACCAATGAGGACGCAGGTACTACCACGAGAAGTGAAGGAAGCAGCGGCATCTCTGATTGGCCCAGTGAGCATCCCAGAACTGACGATAGAAGAGATGACGATGCTTGTAAGCGTCCATGCCTCGATGAAAGTGTTCATTTCCTCAGACCACACGCGTCTGACGTTCAAACACTTCTCCCGCACTCCTGTCTTTACTGTATCCAGGAACCTGGTTCAAGATCTGGCCTTGCACTACGGCTCTGGAGCTCTTTTCAGGGCAGGTAATACTCTTTTAGCCAGTTATTAAATTAAAAGAAACTCAACAAATAAGTTTTACCGCACAGATTTCACACCATTTGGCAATAATTTCCTGATTATGTCAACTTCGAATTCCTTAAACTCATCATTTTCCTGATAAACAGAATCATACAAATACATGTAAGTCAATTGATACAATTTTGCATTTCTGTGTAGTAGTAGACACAATATAGTGCAGCTCATATCTCTCACTTTAATTGTAATCACTCAAAATGGTCAGAGTAGACAGGTAGCCATTATAGTAAACATGATTCATAATGTCAAAAGAAAAAATAATCTGACATCAGAGACTACCAGAAAGTTGTTGCAATGGTAAGGTAGTCCTTATAATATACATATATATGTACCAGTAATATATAATAATGTGGCTCCTACAAATGCATACACAATTTACCTAAGACTCTAGATTTGACTGTATCCTATAGCTAAGAGATTTGAAAAGAAATTCCTCACTGTCACCTTTCAGGTTGGGTGCTTGGTTCCCTGGACATCCTGGGCAGTCCTGCCAGTTTACTGGGCAGTATCAGCAGTGGGATATCTGACTTCTTCCGCCTGCCGTATGAAGGGCTGACCAGGGGACCCGGGGCTTTTGTGTCAGGGGTCACCAAAGGTGCCTCCTCACTGGTCAGACATGTGTCAGCAGGTAAGGTACTCAACGACACTGTATGTATCATGAAAGTTCATCTGTGTTGGTAGTTAAAATGTTTAAAGGTAAAACTTTTGGTCCAACACAAAAAATTCTCTCACCTAGAGCTTTCGACCAGTCACTCTGGTCTTCCTCAGAAGACTGACCCGGTGAAGCTTGTCATGTTATAACAAGACTATTCCTTGAGAGGGGTGAAGGAAGCCATATACATCAGGGCCCATCATCCTTCATTGAACCACGATGGCCGCGGGGGCCGACATCGTCTACCAGATACCTTTGACCCAGTGTTGACATCACACTTCAAGGAAGCCACCTGACAAGTCTCACTGGGTCAGTCTACTGAGGAAAAAGACCAGAGTGACTGGTCGAAAGCTCTAGGTGAGAGAATTCTTTGTGTTGGACCAAAAGTTTTAAGTGCAGCCATAACACTGTAAGGTTTGTACCACTCTTAACATTACTTTTTTCGATAAGTATGGTGGGTTCGTAAATGTTGTGTGACCTCCAGTTAATGTCCTATTCGAATGACGTCCCTAAATGAAACTGGGTACTCGTTTTCACCTGAGTAAAGTGAGGAAAATTGTGTAAAGTGCCTTTCCCAAGGCCACAAGATTGGTGAAATGGTAGGATTCGAACCTGGGATGTCTTAGTTCTGAGCCAAACCCCCTGACGTTAACACGGCCCTTCACAATTATAACAACAAGAATCATGTGTATGTCTTCTCCCCCAGGTACGCTGACGTCCATCGTGAACCTGGCCAATAGCATCTCCCGTAACATGGACCGGTTGTCGCTGGACCAGGACCACGCCCACCGTAACCAGGAGTGGCGGCGGCGGCTGCCGGCTGGGGTCACCACCGGCCTGGTGCAGGGGCTGTCTGGGCTGGGACTCAGTCTGCTGGGTGAGGAAGAACACAGCTGCTTAAAGATACACAATCTCATTTGCTTATGAAGCAAGTTTAAACTGTGATTGCTGACACAAATAAAAATAGACTTATCAAAAGTTTATCTTGAAAGTTCATCTCGGTTTGTAGAACTTGTGAGGCAAGTTTGAACACTCAGTAATTTCCAACACAATCAATATTGTGTAACTCCAGTCCCTATAAAGGAGCAATTCACTGCTTTTGCGACATCACATTATGCACATGACACGTGACTCAGGAGCATATATAGGTTGCAGGAACTCTGTTGTGCTCCCATCTTTGTTGAGGGATTGTTGTGATGCCCTGAGGTACATGTAGATGGCCCCTTTGATACCTAATGAGACCAAATGCTCAGCCGATTCTATTATATGTTGAAAATTTGGGTCCAACTTCTTGTGTAGGGAAAAGATTTGCTTCAAAATGACTTAGTAATACAGATGAAACTTTCAAGATAAAATCTTCAAGTTGGTTTTTGACGAAAATTTGCTATTTTCCCATCCGCCCTGTTTAGGTGCGATCGCAGGTGTAGTGGACCAGCCCATCCAGAGTATCCAGTATGCCATGGACAGCTCGGAGCAGACCGTGACCCAGCGAGCCACAGGGGTCATCTCAGGGGTCGGGAAGGGCTTAGTGGGCGTGGTGGCCAAACCCATCGGAGGGGCGGCCGAGTTCGTGGCTCAGACTGGACAAGGTAAGATTTGCAATGTTCACTGTTGACTATATTATACAAAAATTAATGTATGTCTTTAAGACATTAAAGATATTACATTTGAACAAGTCATTCTATGTAATGTAGCTAGCTGCTGCCGCACCACGTGCTTGCAAAGCTGGTGTGTTGTGCCATAGGGCGGTTATAACCGCTATACAGATACAGACACAGAAAAATATGAACATTTAAAAAAGCTTCGATAGCGAGACAGGGATTGTCTATGAATAATTGGGAATGAGGCAGAGAGATATTCTGCTGTGCTTAATTTCTTCATTTGTTTTAAAGGCGTGTAACAGGTCACCTTTTGGGTAAGTTGTTGACTAAATAATCTAAAGGTTCTGGGTTCAAATCCCTAGCTGGTCCCTATGTTGTGCCCTTTCATGGGAAAAGCCCTTTTACCTTTTTCTTCATTCGACTCAGGTGAAAATGAGTGCCTGGCTTCAGGTGAAGTGCAGATCTTATGTTTGGATACAAATTTTAACCTTTTTATTGGTTTATCTGCAGGTATTCTCCAGGGAGCAGGTCTGACCCACCTCCCCAGACCCAGATGTACCCCCACCATACAGGAGGCTTGTGATGCTGAGAACGGACAAGTCAAGTACACATGGTAACATGGGACTTTTATACCTACATTGTATTGCAAGGAGAAGATGAACCATTTTTTTTTCTGGGGGCCTACAAGGCCTGGGTGCCATCTTCCATAGTTTCTGCCAGCTCCTAAGCCGTACAGTACAGATCGCGGGATAAGCATCATCGGGATTCGGGATTTTGCGGGATATCCCGCGGGAGTTTGCGGGATATCCCGCGGGAGATTGCGGGATATCCCGCGGGAGTTTGCGGGAGATCACGCGGGAGTTTGCGGGAGATCACGCGGGATTCTTTCGGGACGCCTTCGTGTCCCGCATACCGCGGAGCAGAGAGAACTTGGTGCGAGACACTGTGGGTCCTGGACACCGCCGGTGCGGCGTCGTGCCACATTTTTTTTTCGTCATGTCCGGCGCTCAGCCTGTCGATGTAGCCCCCTGACGCAGATTTGCCACACCCGCGCACGAAAGTAACGTTATCTGTACTTTCTACAATTTTTACGAAGCTGTTGTGCAGCATGAAGGACGCAATTATCATCCCACTGCGCTGCACTTGCGCTGTATTGTCGGGCACTGCTGCGATCCATTGTTTTGTTTTCGCCCTACGGCGCGCCATTTCCATTGTAGCAGGCGTGGACGGCCCGCATGCAAATGAGCCAGATCGTGACGTCATGCGCCCCCGACGCTGGCCGAGAAAGGCCGAGAACAAACCGAGTTACCAGCAGTTCCGCAGATTTCCATATATGGGACGGCGCTATCGACGAAAGGAAGGAAGATGGCGGACATTTTGATAACAACAGCATTTCGGCGATGTGCGACAAAGATGGATTTACAGGCATTTTATGAATATGTATTACTACCTGTTTTTCCGCTTCCTAAATATTAAAAAAATATTCACCACGGCACTGGCTCGCCGGACACTGCGGTAATCCATTAAATCATCGTTTTGTTTTCGCCAAATTTGTAGCAAGCAGGCGCCTGCATGCAAATGAGCCAGATCGTGACGCCATGTGCCCCCGACGCTGGCCGAGAAAGGCCGAGAACAAACCGAGTTACCAGCGGTTCCGCAGATTTCCATATATGGGACGGCGCTATCGACGAAAGGAAGCGGTGAAGGAAGGAAGATGGCGGACATTTTGATAACAACAGCATTTCGGCGATGTGCGACAAAGATGAGTTTACAGGAATTTTATGAATATGTACTTATTTTTCCGCGCCCTAAATATGAAAAATATTCACTAACGGATGTATCTATAGCAGCTTTATAACGTTTTTGTCCGGAAAAATCATACATTTTTCCTCGATAGTACAGCAGAATTTTGTCGTTGTTGATCAGCCTTGCTGTTCTCGACGCATGGATTTTGGACATTTTTTTTTATTTGTCGGTGTCTCCGTGGTTGTCTTTGACAGTTATGGGAAGTGATATTCATAAGAAGGATATCTTTAGCATTCAAGTTGAAGCTACCTGATAGATACGTAAGTCTTCTTAGTCATTATTTAAATGCTATAACGAAACTGCATATTTCTGCTTTTACCGATGTACAAGTTATAACAGTAAGTACATGCGTTGTGGACCAAGCAGATGTAATGAGAGTATGTTTTTGTTACATAAATTTGCATTTCGAGTAGTGCATTGTTTCTCTAAGTTTAATGCCGACTTTCAAGAAATTTGTAAGCAAACCCTTGATGCTTCGTAACTATAATGACTCTTTAGTTTAGCTAATGATAACATATGTTTGAAACGAGCATAGATCTGTAAAATATCTTTTTTGGGGGGACTTTTATTAATAAGATGATGATACTGATTTATAAGACAGGCTACTTTAATTAGACCTACCTTTATTTCGAGTACCTCACAGTTTTCTGGGGGTTTTTCCAACCAATGTTTTAAATGCTCAATAAGTAACTCATGCTAATAACTACATGCAATCACAAAGACTCACATAATGATTTCAAACCAACTTTATTTGTACATCCCATTTGGATTTCAACACTGAACTGTCATAGATACACAAATACACATACCATTAAGATAGAGGGACACAGTAACATATCACAGTAACATATCGTACCTGCAAGTTTTATCTGAAACACTCAGACTTTGAGAACTATGGATCCAACTGTTTAGAAATCACTGCCATTATTTTGTTTATACTTCATATATGGTAACAAAGAAAAATTCAACATACACCCACAAGGGTATGTAAACAAGTGCAGGTCAGTACAGGTAGACATCAGAAATACAATTATCTTGCTCTAGTCTAACTAAGGTGCATATATATGCAGCATCCCAGATAAAGGATTGCACATCCAAATTTATAAACAAGGCAAAACTTAACAGAGCTGTATCAGTGACATTGCAGCATGCAAAGTGTAAATTTAAGCAATGGGCATGTTTTCTTTTGCCTGGAGTGCCTTGCTTCCCCTCTTCTTCAGGTACCTTCCCCATTCATCAATCTGTTTCACGCATTGTTTCCATTCGACTTCCATGGCTTTGTCGGATAGATGGAAGTACATCTGTGTTGCTTCCCTGATCCGTCCTAGCTTTTCTTTATCATGAGCACCCTTTCCCTTTGTGCCAGAACAATTTTTTGAAAGGAACTCTTCAGGTGTGATAACCATTTTTGAAAGCTTTTGTGCAAACTGTTGAGAATAGTGACAGCGCATTCTGAGGTCCTGTAGGTCTGTGCCAAAGTATGTATCCATGTTAGATCTCCCAAGAGAAGAAGAAGCAGTAGAGAAAGAAGAAGAAGCAGTAGAGAGAGAAGAAGATGCAGTAGAGAGAGAAGGGGAAGCAGCAGGGAGAGAAGAGGAAGCAGCAAGGAGAGAAGATGCAGTAGAGAAAGAAGAAGAAGCAGTAGAGAGAGAAGAAGATGCAGTAGAGAGAGAAGAGGAAGCAGCAGGGAGAGAAGAGGAAGCAGCAGGGCGAGAAGGCTCAGTCCAAGAAGAAGAAGAAGAAGAGGATAGATTGGAAGAATTGGAAGATTGTGTGGTGATGTTGCGTGTCTTTGTGATCAGAGACAGAAGCAGGTCGACCTTTTTCTCAAGGCCGAGCAGCCGGTCGACCTTGCTTCTCATCTCTGACATGTCGTGCTGAAGTGCGTCAAGTCTGTCGCTGTTCATAGTGTCCATGACATCTGTGAATAGTATGTCTTCGAGGTCTGTTGTATTTTGCAGAATTGGTGATGCTGGTGCATGTTTGTCGATGTCCTCCTCACCATCACGACGCACTGGACTGGATGCCATGAAGTTAAGTCGGAGAGGGGATTGTGTGGGAGGTAGGTGGGGAGGGGTACTGTGTACTGAGGTTGGTGTCTCTTTGCTGTTGTTGTTTGTTGGTGGTGTGGAAGCATGAACATCATGTGTGTGTTTATAATTACTTGTGGTTTCTGTTGTCGTGTTGACAGTCTGCTTTGTTGTTTCTGTTGTCGCGTTGACAGTCCCTTCTGTAGGTTGTGTTGTCGCGTTGACAGTCCCTTCTGTAGGTTGTGTTGTCGCGTTGACAGTCCCTTCTGTAGGTTGTGTTGTCGCGTTGACAGTCCCTTCTGTAGGTTGTGTTGTCGCGTTGACAGTCCCTTCTGTAGGTTGTGTTGTCGCGTTGACAGTCCCTTCTGTAGGTTGTGTTGCCGGGGTGGATTGTGGCCGAGGAGCAGCGGGAGCCCGAGACACCACAGTGAATGACTGTAGGAAAGAAAACAATGGTTGAGTACATTGGCAGATTTTTTTTAAAAAATGAGTGTGTTTAAAACATAATGACCGTTTATGGGCTATGAGTGCATACCTCAAGCTATTTTGATAGATTTTCTGCTGACAACAATTGTGTAGTACTCTATATATTACAGTGCATTTTCCCCAAGAATACTAGAAATACATGTATAACCAGCCATGTGTGATTCTTAGATACTTGATGATTATGATTACAGTTTTGTTTCTTACTTTATAAAGGTACTAGTATTACTTTTTGAACGACCATTATACATGTAAGTGGTGATATTTCTTACTTCTTTTTCTTTCTTCTTAGCAAAGGCATCGATGTCCGGCACCTCTTCGTCATTGCAGTCCAGATTAAATACCTGAGCTGTCTCCTCTGAGCCTGTTTGATGACAGAAAGAGTAAAGCAGCTCAGTCAAGCATTTATTCATACACACATTAGATTTAGCTCCAAGATGACGTCATTAACTAATTATCGATAAAAATACTAATCCTAATTATTACACATGAATAAAGGAAATTTTTGTTCATGGGAAATACGATTTTACAGGAAACATTTCATGTTATCAGAGTAAAGAATGATAGTTCCATGTCCACTCGATAGCTAACCTTGCTATTCATTGACTCAACAACAAACAATTGCTCTAGTTGAGTTACATACAACAGATAAAATCATGATGATGATCATAGACAATTGACTTACGTCCAATCTTCATGAGACGCCCATCCACCATTCGTTTGGCATACGTCGCGGTGACAAGGTCTCCCTCTTCTGCCGTCTTCCATCCGGCGACGTCCGCGGCCAGTACTTGAATCATCCGCCCTCCCACACTGATGATGGCCTTTTTAGGGGACTGAAAGAAATGGGATCAGCAACTGATTGTCACCAAGCTTGTGCCGAAGAATTATAGATTATAGTTTTGCGCCTGATTTCGAAACTAAACAGGCTGTAAAATATCTGTAAGTTACACCAGCTGATTGGGGACATGCAGATCAGCCGGGTGAATATAAAAATAAAACATGCCTATGTAAAAGAACAAGATGTCAGGTTAACTTAATGTTGAAAACAATGTAGAAAATGTAATGTAGAAAACAACGTACCGGTGCCACCTCTCCCTCTGTTGGCTGTTGTTTCGGTTGCCTCTTTCTCTTCTTTCTCGGTTCGTTTTCTTGTGTGTGTTGTGATTCATTGTGGTTGTTCCTTTCCTGGTGCGTCTCTGCTTCCCACTCTCCTTCCCAGAATTTCTGCCCTGGCGTATACTCTGTTGGTAGTCTTTCGCAGTCAACGTTGTCCAGGATCTTTGTTACCGCCGGTCGCGAGGCTAAGGAAAAAATTGATGGCCCAACGTTACTAATGATGTTTCTAATCTACGACCCACCGTATTGTCTGCCTGTGAAAATCACTCCCCCAACCCCTCCGCTATTCAATCATCACGGGCATTTTTGCGGGCTATCCCAAATGTATGTAGGGGTGCTTCTGAAACATTACATTGACCACGAAAACGGCTACGGTAAAAATAATACGTGCATCATCACAAGCCTGCTTGCAGACAACGTATAAAATTACATGCCGATTAAACAAATGGAACCCTGTGTTTTAGCTGCGAACGCGAAAAAACGACTAATCACAATACTCCTAGTCATACAGGAGGGACATATCCTTCACGGAGTAATGAGTAACTATACGTAGCGATATAAAGTGCCAAGATGTTAGCCTACACCGCGGTACCGGGCTTCGGCAGGAAAGGGTAGAAGATATTGTCCAAATAGATAACATGCCAGGCGTCCGGTCCGCTCAAGAGTACATTTCAGTAAATTACTAAATGTATAAAATCAACCTCACCTCCTAATGCCAGGATTAATCCTGGAACATCTTCGCCATCCCAGTTGACAGTTACCCACTGTTTAATGGACAGCGGACCGTCGTCCCGGACGACTTTTTTGGTTTCTCCAACTCCAGTTTGACGGTCTCCAGGGAACCAGAAAAGGCACACGTTGGGTCTGAGGACATGGCGCGAGGGCTGAGTCCGTGTAGGGCGCCGATTAGAAGACGTGGGCGTCTCTTCTGGCGAGCCGGACATGGTTCGGTTTGACGTGAAGTCAGGGACAGAACGACTGATTTTCTCCGCAGTTCCTAGAGTACCTTTTATGCCCAAAGCCCCGCCCATACGTGGATCGGCGCGTTTCTCAAGTTCGGAGACTGTTGGGTAGCATTGTTCGCGATTTGATTGAAGAACAACAGGAACCTGGCCTCCCCTGGTTGAGAAACTTTTTTTTTTTTGCTGACAAAAAAGGCGGACAAAGACTCGCTTCACACCTGCAATAGAGTCACGCTGGAAAATAACTCGTCGAGCGAGGCGCGGGAGAGTACTGAACTTCAAAGACTGTTGTTATAGCATTGTTCACGATTTGATTGAAGAAAAATAGGACCTTGGTCTCCCCTGGCTGGGAAACTTTTTTTTTGCTGACAAACAAATAAGTAGCTTCTCACCTTGTACCCACAGTAAGAGTCACCCTGGAAAAAAGGCGGGGTGTTGGAATAGCACATTGTTCACGATTTGGTTGAAGTAGGGTTTGTCCCCGGGTGCATTATAAATCACGGAGGCGATCAATTACAATAGTTTTATATATATAAGTAAAGTGCCGGAGAGATATTAATCGAACGATGAAACGACTTCCAGATTTGTCGATTCATCGCATTGTGACACTCCGTAAGCAGGGTATGAGACCTGGGGCAATAGCTAAAACACTAGCTAATGAGGGACTGCCTGGATGTCGCACAGCGGTGGAAAAACATGTCCGTAATCTGGATAAGGGCATGCCCATCATCTATCGCCCACCGAAGGTCCGAGGACTGGTCAAGATGACAGTGGAGCATGATAAATTCATCCATGCACAGCTCTGTGAGAACGGCGAGCTTACGTCAGTCGACCTTCAGAGAATGTTACATGACACGTGAGTAGTAATTGCACAAATATCGTCATCAAAATAATGTCGGTTGTATATGTCTTTTAGGGCAAAACGCAACGGTTGAGACTGTAGAAAGATTTGGAATTTATTGCATTTGTCAGGTATGGCTTCTCTTGGTACTCTGCTTTTTATCTACTAGTATTTTTTTCGTTATGTTCGTGTTTCTATGCATAGCTAAACTGTCCGCCAAGTAACAATACAAGTAGGCTTGTTTCTGTTTATATTAATACCCGACAAAAGTACTAGTACCCTCCCCACCAGGCCTCACTGCAAATTTGTGTGGAGTACCAACTCAAGATAAATATAATAAGTAGTGACGATTTCTCTACCAGCCTAAACAGTTTATAAAAAAAAAAGAACAAATCGAAAGCTAAGAAGAAATGGTTTTCGGAGACTTGTCAAACTGATGGGCGAAACCTTAGTCAGCTAGGTAAGCTGCTGTCCAAAAATCCCTGAGATCCTTTTATTAGAGGACAATATTTCAAATATAAAAAAGAATATACAAGATTGAATCGAGAAACTAAACTAGACCACAAAAACATTTTTCAACAATCTAGGCCTGGGTAGTCCATGGTGGTTAGCGACAAAACTCTGGCTGCCGAAGCTCCAAGACCCAAGAACTCAGTACACTCGTACGTCGAGTGCAGATTCAAAAATTCCGCAAAAAGCCAGCATGTGCCGGCTTGTCGTATACGTCGCTATATACTGCTTCAAATTCACAATACCAGCTTTGCATTTCTGTGGTTAAGTTGCATTTCATTTTTGGCCGGAATTTTTTTTTATTCGCCCGCGCGCACTAGTTTGGGGGTCTTCAGAGGATGTCATCCATAAAATTAAGTCGCTGTTTTTCCTGTATTAGTGAACGTTTTTCCTTGAATGTACGGACCCTTTTGTTTACATTCCTGATCTTATCTAGTCCGTGTCTGTTTGTATTTTTTTGCAAAAAAAAGAAGCTTGGCACGTTGTGTTTGTTTCTTGGGGCTTCAGTTTAAAACACAGTAAATTATATCGAACACCCGCTCGCGCTAGTGTGTAACGATACATTCAAGCAAAGGTCACTCAAAATCACTCCAAACTTGCTCCAAACAATGTGCCCGTCGCCCGGTCGCGGCATCGTAAATTTTGTAACAATAGCGGGGGCCGCTCGCGGGCGCTCTGTATTTATGTAAATCAAGGGGTAATCGGCATATAGCTTATATGTGTCAATTGTTTTTTCACACGAGTCGAACGTTGCTGAATAATGTCCTTGCTCTATGCAAATGATGTCGTAATTTTCTCGGAAACAGAGAAAGGACTTCAATGTGCCATTGACTAAAACACTTTCTGTGCAAAATGGAAATCCCAAGTTAACCTGAAAAACACCGAAGTTGTATTTTTTAACAAAACAGGGCGCATATACAGAAATACAAGATTTTATAGACATCTGAAACCAAGGAGGTTGCTGAAACCTGTATACACAATGGAACGTTATTCACTTTCGCAGCCTACAAAAAACTGCATTTCGGCGATTTCATACTCCACTGCACACGGAAATCAAAGTTAGCAATAACTACAAATTTATATCTAAAGTAGCATGTGCATTACTTATTATCTAGTAATAGGGCCGGACAAACCCCTCGGGCTCAACTCCCCCGTAGCGGTAATTTAGATAGGCGGGGGAAGGGTTCTTGGCTGCCGAGGGAAAACGGCTAACGGCCCAATACTAGTTTGGCATCCATGGTATTTTAGGTTAGGCGTGGTTGAACAAAAGCTACTGGATTCGATAAGCTATTGAATGATATATTCTGATATATTCTTTTCGTATTTCTGTAGGTTCGAGTTGGACGTCAGCCTATCGGTGATTAAGAAGCACCGATATGCCCTTGGCTGGGTTAAATCTGGGCCTCGGTACTGTCAGGCTATTCGCGAAGACAACAAGGGTATACGGCTTGAGTGGTGTAAATCGATGAGAGATAGCGGCGATACATTTGATGACGTAATCTTTACAGGTCAGTATGCGTTTTGTCCTTCGTTCTGGGCATGCTAACAGTTTTCTGATGAAATAGTTCGTTCCCTATTGCAATTTTGTACTACAAGTTCATTTGCAAGGGTGATTGGCATTTTGCGACTATAATTCGTAAAGGTGGAAGACAATTATCACCTCTCGCCTGTTTATTGAAGTGCCACTTTTCACACGTCTTTATTCAAATGCTACCTTGCCGAAAAGATTTATATTTTTTTTCTTCTTTCTTTCTATTTTGTTCAGATGAGTCTCTAATCATGTTGGATACCCACGCGAGGCTTTGCTTCCGGAACAGATGGCACAAGGTGCTGAAGGACGAATTGAAGCCAAGAGTTAAGCATCCAGTGAAGGTACATATATTTCGTTACAGTTTACTTTCGCACCACCGTGTTGGCGTATTTTAGCTTACTCTCTTAGTCTCTATAGACATAAGTTGTTCACGATTTGATTGAAGAATAATAGGCACCCACAGTAATCGCTTTACGGCGGCCGGCCCCTGCCGGGAGGGGCAACTACAGGCCGAGGACGGCAGAGTTTGCGTTACACAGACTATCAATTCGCCTGCTCTCCTTTCATTTCTTTCGCAGGAAAGCAAACATATGATGTATTTTTTCTTTCTTTTTCTAGATCGAAAATCTTTGGCATGAGTTAAAACACAACCTGCGGAAGTATGTGAAACCCAGGAACCGGGCACAGCTGGTCGAAGGGATTGAGCAGTTCTGGTCGCGTGTTGACGTGGAGAAGTGCCAGCGATACATCCGCCACATACATAAAGTGATACCTAGAGTAATAGAGATGGATGGAGGAGCTTCTGGATTCTAAGGCTACTAGCTGACAAGACAAACCTATCTTCTGAATCACTTCGATGACTGCTATAAGTAGTAAAAAGCATTCACAGATTAAATTGAGAGCAAAATGTGCACATGAAGTTAATGACGCCAATATCTACTAGTTAATTAGATGTGTTGTGGCGGGGCGCTCGAAAGGGGGCATTCCTGATTTTTAGGAACGACAAACAAAAGCATGAAATAACAGGGCGATAGTTAAAAGTAATGTTTATTAGTTACGACAATATTTTCTAGGCATGGCGAGTACGCTTGATTCTCTACAATTTCCACAAAAAATATTACGGCCCCGCGCGGTCCTGAAGCCCCTTGATTGCAAATGAGATTTAGTACGCATAGATTTGGTAATGTTGTGGGCGAGAAGACGAAGGGCGCAGAGTTTAAAGTATAAAGTACTAGTATTCATTTGTTTGACAAACATCACTAGATGACAAATAAAAATTGGTAGAAATGAGGAAATGTGTACATTGTGTTAGTGCATATATCTGAATTAGAATGAATTCTTTGACGCTATGACATGGCTGTCACCGATTCGGCAACGTAAACATCGTAAACATGGCATTGTCATTTAATGATTAATTGCACGGGCACACACTTTTGCTAATGTACGATTGTCGAGCAATGAAGTTCATTTATTTATGTTATACTTTTGAAAATAAAACACTCTAAAACTGCAAAACCAATGTTCTTGACATGAATGAATGTATTATATGATACAGTCTACAACCAAGCTCCTTGCTACAACAGACCCTTCCCCTCTGCAGAAAAAAAGAACATTTATAGAACTAGCTAAATATTGATCTGCAGACGACAGCTGGATTCTACTATAGTTTTGTTTTGGCGCGTTATCCATTTAATATTCAATAGCCAGAGAAGTTGGTGGGGGTAGCGACAAAACAAACGACCATATATAAAAAGCTAACGATCATTCCCCCACAACCTCTGCATGGAGAGTAGATAAAAGCACTACATTGTGCCGACAGATCGACGAGTCTCGGGAACGGAGTACTAGCAGTATCACGTGCAGTATCACAGTGTAGCAGTATCAAGCTTTCAAATCTTGTCGTGGGCGGGTTCCCGTCTGTGCGCTATGATTGGCGAGCCGCGGCGTGCCGACACATGTAGCTGCCTGTCTGCTGCCTTCGTGTCGTTGCCATGGGAACCACCCAACAGCGTGGCAGGCGAAGCCTATCAAATTCCTGATCGGCATAAACAAAGGCCCAGGGCCGCGGCGTAAAGAACTGTTGCTTTGCAACGTTCTCTTATCTGTATTATATAGTTGATCTCTCTTCGTGCGTCACCCGTGGTTACATGGAGAAAAAAAAAGAAGAAGAACATCTCGAGTGGTGACACGGCCACGGCACCGACAACATCAAAAGCAGCAGCGGCCGGTCGGGCTCCGCACGGTCGGACACAAAGCATTGTCGTAACAAGGTTATATTATTTTTCTGTTGTTGAATTTGCTCTAAAATTAAGCCACCAAATTTTCCGATATCCATAAATATTTGTTCTACTACTAGTATATTTTCACGCAATAGAATCGAACACGTGCCGCTTCGCCGGTTCGTAAAAAAAAAAAAAACAAGAAGGCGCCAGCGCTTTCCCGGATCGATAAACCGCCCGCGTAAGACTTCAGTCTCACACCGAAGTTTGGGTTGCGGGAGACGATCAACGTACCGTAGAAAGCCTGCGGGATCTCCCGCAAACTCCCGCGGGACATCCCGCAAACTCCCGCGTGATCTCCCGCAAACTCCCGCGTGATCTCCCGCAAACTCCCGCGTGATCTCCCGCAAACTCCCGCGTGATTTCCCGCGGGACTTGATGCTTATCCCGAGATCTGTACTGTAGTTTTCTTGTTTTCTGTCTTATCGCCATGCTTTTTGTATATTATTAATAATAAGAAGACCACTTGTCTAAGACTACTTTTCCTTAGTCCCATGGGTCTTAAACAAGTTTGACTGACAGTGTGTAGGTTGATATTTTGTAGTTACTGTAACAGTTACAGTAGTGATGTTTCAATTGTGTTTGAACCAATCATCTTGTCAGGAGTACTACAAATTTTGACGTTGAATTTCTCTTCTGTGTTCCAGGAAAATGCTGCAGGCATTGTCTCTTCCTGACATCTACCTGCACCTGCCAGGCTCCATGGTGACACCTGCGGGACAGCTGCACCCGGTCGTGCTGCTCCTCACACCGCTGGTGAGAGCTGCTAGTCATTGCTTTCCTCAAGTCAATCCTAACTGTCCATCACAATTAGCAGTTCAACCAAATTTATTTATCTATTTCATCATAAGACGGCTGGGTAGCCCCATTCAGCTTGCATTACCTGTTTTCCAGAGGCCCCAGCAAAATTACACTACAAGACATTGTTACATACAGTAAGACAAGAGTGGACAACATACAGTAAACATAAAAGTCTGATGCGTCAAAACAGAGGCATAGTCCTATACTCAAAGTCCTAGCCGTTCAAAGGTCAAAAACACGGAATGGATCCGGAGGTCAGAGGTCAGGTTTCATGCGACATACAATGTACGTTTCAAGCCAGCTTTAAACTGAGATAGAGTTAGTACATGTCTTAGGTCTGCTGGAAATATACAGGCAATTAGTGGATGAATGAAAGAAAGAGTGTGTTGGTAAATGTTAGACATCCAGGTAATAAGATACGCCAAAAATCAGTTACTCAAGCAACTGGATATATTTCCAAAATCATTATCCAGTTGCTTGAGTAAATGCTTTTTTGGTGAGAGTGGCTACATTTCCATCAAAAATTTGCTTTTTGTATGTTTTTATTTTTTGTATTATTTTCTACAATTTGGTGGGCAGGGCTATATGGGATCAGTCTATTTGGCAAGAAGATTATGTTCCACAGTCATGCAATTCATTGTCCAATTCACTGGCAGACATACTAGCTTAGAACACTGCTGTAAACCCTTTTCCATCGACCTTATAGCAAGGACAAAGTTTTAACATCAGTTTTTTTCTGAAACAATGACGTTAAAGACTTGGTTTGTTTCCTTTCCAGGTGCTGTTTGTTGTGAGTGTCGCTGACGACACCCAACAACAGGCTTTGTCCATCCTGGACATCGAGGTCAAAAGGTCATCACATGACCCGGGGTCAATCAAGGTCAAGGTCAGCCCACAGAAGGCACCAACTGCCAGAGAGGTCAGTCTTTACTTAACAGTTGCTGTTACAGATATCAGTCCTCCTTCACAAAATTTACTGGCAAGTTTCTACCAACTTGCAAGAAGGAAAAAATAATTATAACTTTTTTTAATTCTAAAATATCATGCTTTCATTATAGTATGGAAATATCATAAGATAAACCATTTTAGTCTTAGGAAGATGTGAAAGAGTTCTTGGTTTTTTGAATTATTAAATGTTAACTTGAATGTTCATTTGGTTCAGAATGAACATCTTACATCAACATGGGTTGCCCTATTTTAGTTGCAATCATTTTGAACCTTTATCCTAGAATTGTGAATGGCAGAAGTATTAAATGTGTAATACTGATCCTTTAGCCTCTACTGGGCTTTGGGAGGTGGCTGGAAAGAGTAGAAACTGACCAAGTAGAGAGATAACATACCAGGGGAGTTGATCTGCTTGAGAGTACAGTTTTTTTTTGGGGGGGGGGGGGCGGCAAACTGTACTCTCTGTCTTGTTATCTCTCTATTTGGCCAATTTCTACTTCTTGCCTTCCAAAGCCTGGTAGAGGCTACATTTGTACTGATCCCAAGCATTTGAACATTTTCTCACTAAATGACTTTTCTACAGAAAGAAGAACAAAAGGAGAGAGTTTCAGAGTTCATCGACATGACACTGGGCCTCCCTAACCCCAGCCCTAGCAACGCCGAATCAGACACACCTAGCGACGTGTCTGCCATGCCCACTCCTGACTTCCCTACAACCTGCTACAAGTTTGAACTGAGGGAACAGTACAGGGACCTGTTTGTGTCCATGTTTCAACAGGCCAAGAAAAAGGCTCAAAGGAAGGGCTTCTACTGAAAACTTTTTTTTTTCATGCTAAGCTTTGTGTACAATCTTGCAGTTTGAAAGGGAAAACATTTCAGAAACATGAGATTTTTTGTGACAAAAGATTAAAAACTAGAGAACAGTATACAGGGACCTGTTTGTGTCCCTGTTCCAACAGGCCAAGAAAAAGGCTCAAAGGAAGGGCTTCTACTGAAAACTTTTTTTTTTCATGCTAAGCTTTGTGTACAATCTTGCAGTTTGAAAGGGAAAACATTTCAGAAACATGAGATTTTTTGTGACAAAAGATTAAAAACTAGAGAACAGTACAGGGACCTGTTTGTGTCCATGTTCCAACAGGCCAAGAAAAAGGCTCAAAGGAAGGGCTTCTACTGAAAACGTTTTTTTCTTGCTTTGTGAGAATAAAAGAAACCATCAACTTTGAAAGGGAAAAATATCTGTCAGAAACATAATTATATAAGATTTCTTGTTTGAAAGAAAATGATTCATTTTGCATAGTCACCATAGTCTTCCTTGAAGTTTTATAATTCTGATGCAATACAAATGCTTGCCTGAAACAAGTGACTGGCCTGTTCCTATAACTGTCAAATAAACCACCGAGTGAGTGAAGTGAAACAGGAGGTTTATGAGCTGGTTAGTGAATGTAATATATTGAATTTCTGCATTTCATGTACATTGTATGTCTGCTACTTTCTAGGACAGATTATGTGTACAAGGTGGGTGGTTATGTCCAATATTGATAGATTACTAGTATCTTTGGAGATGGAAGGATATACTACAATAGATGAATATTATGCCACACGTGCATGTGTCAGAATGTGCATTGTACATCAAGGTAAATATTTTTACTATTAGAAGGTTTAATACAAACATTGTAATTGAGATATGTGCACTGAACATCTGCTTTATAAATTGATGTAAAATATTTTGTCCCATGTCTAGCTTAATATTTAAACCCTGTATAAAAAGCCATGACTATCAAAAGCTGCACAATACTTGTCAAATAGACATTTAGAAGCTACTTGCACAGATATTAACTACAATACAGTAACTGTTGTATTTACATGTATGATTCGTTAAGATGTGATACAAAATTTAAAGAGTGAATCATTCTCAAAGAAATATTTAGTGGTTGCTCTAGATGATCGACATGTGCATACTGTTAAATTTCTATTGAAAAGTCGACATGAATGACTTGCAATAGTACTGTATATTACATACAAAGAGACGTATTTAACATATTGCCAAGAGACCAAAGTGCCTTAATATATGTATTCTTGCTATTTGTAAGAACTGATGTCTGTGCTATATAATAAAAAATTGTCGGTAAAAAAGTGACTCTGTGCTCTCTTGTAAGGGTAAATTGACTGTAAATCCTGCCTTTATATAAATGTTATGTTATATCATGTTATATATATATATATATATATATATATATATATATATATATATATATATATATATGTGTGTGTGTGTGTGTGTGTGTATTTATAAATATGTATATATACATATGTATATACTATAGATATATGTACTTATAAATATATACATATATCTCTATATATGTACATATGTATATATGTACAAATATATAGATATATGTACATATATATGCATATATGTGTGTGTGTTTACATATATATATGTATATACGTATACATATAAATGTATATACGTAAACATATACGTATATACGTATAGGTATATACGTAAACATGTTAATACGTAAACGTATACGTATATACATATACGTATATACATATATACGTATATACATATATACATATACGTTTATACGTGTATACATATACGTATATACGTATACGTATATTTTTATGTACGTATATGTATGTGTACGTATACGTATTGGTATATGTACGTATACGTATTTACGAATACGTATACGTAGATACGTATACGTATAAGCGTGTATACGTATACATATCTACGTATATGTATATACGTATACATATATATATGTATATACGTTAACGTATACGTATATGTATATACGTGTACGTATACGTATACGTACATATACGTATACCTACATATACATATACGCACATATGTATATACGTATATGTATAAACATATGCGGATACGCATATGTACGTATACGTATATGTACATAATTTACGTATATAGATAAACGTATGTACGTGTATACATATACGTATACGTATATGTTGGTTAGTATCCTTCGTAATAAGATAATAAAATCGTTCTTCTTCTACACATATAAGTGCCTGGCACCGAAACGGGCCGTCATTGGTCGTCATAATTAGATTTTCAACTTCACATTAGTTATGTACGGCAGTTCTGCGCACCTGTGTAAAAACACAGTTTGGTATGGTCCCTTCAAAATGGCGATTTCGTACGACGGGAATACTCTGGGCTGATTTTTTCACAACTTTCTAGGTACTTTTAGACATTTTCGTTGATAGAATGTCTTCGTAAGTGTGCAGCAGAATGTCTGGGAGTTTGTGCTGTGGATTTGTGCCGTTCTGTTGATGTTTTGAGGAGAACATGCGGATTTCGTGACCTGGCGAATTTTGGAGAAGACAAAAATGGCGAGACATTTGGGAAGAGTAAGGTTAGCGTGGTATGGAGATGACTTCACTTATTGTTGCAGGTAAACCAGTACATTGTTTGGCTGACATTATTCCTTAGCAACTAGTACGAACATGTCAACATATTCCGTAAGAAATTAACTATTTCTGTATTAGGCAGCGACCGTTCTTAATTTTACAAAGACTTAGAAAAGTCCCTCGAATTGCCGCGTTTTCAACAACATTTTCAATGTGTGGTGCGCTTATAAAGTGTTCAATGTATGTGCATGCATATGTCTCTTTAGTCAGTTGTTCAGCGTTTTAAGGTTATATTTGTTGAAAGAAATTGTGTATCGACCAAACATTTTTCTTTATCTCCACGTGGTTCAAAACACCTGTTGGAATGTGGTCGTGTACATAATCAGTTATTTTTCCCGCTAAGAATTTGCGTAAACAAGATGGGGGCCTCAAAGCTTCAGGACGCCGAAATGAATACGATACAAAACGGTTAAAAACTAGTTATGTCGAGGTGACCATACTTTCGTTCTTTATTATCCTTTGCAATGTATTATGTATAATTTAAAAGCTTGTTCGTTTCCAGTTTAGAGCAATTCAGTAAATAGTAATGACCAAGCCCAAGTATTTCTGGCGCAAACACTACAGTTGATTATGCTTGAAGGTAGCAATTCCTGATTTCAAAACATTTTGCGCCGAGTGTTTTCGTATTCCCCATAAAGCATATTCCACTAACCTACAGTGGGTGTCACTGGAAGACAGAAGAAAAATGTTAAGATAGACTATGCATGATGTACAAAATGACTAATAAACTGGAAATAACGTTAACCATGCCTTCAAGTACCAGAGTTATCAACCAAGGATCGAGGTGTTCAAGAATTCATTCTTTCCTGGAACTATCGCAGAGTGGAATTCGCTGTCACCAAGTACAGTAGGGGCATTGTCATTAGATAGCTTTAAACAATGTCTAGAGTTAGATGTTCAAGGGTTAGGTGTAACAAGTCAGTCGGTGTAATGTAGCCAGCTGCCGCCGCGTCGCGTGCCTGCGAAGCTGGTGTGTCACGCCGAAAGGCGGTTATACCGGCTATACAGATACAGATTATGTACAGTTTTCGTCGAGGTATGTGCTTGTATTAAGAAAAAAGTAAAGATATTATATATAAATTTAAGGTGTGTGTGTGCTTTGCTAGTTTTTAATTTGAGAGAAGTGTTCAACTTATAATGTATGTATAGTTAGATGATGGCTGATGCAGTAGTGCTAACTTTTGTCTGAACCTGACAAGACAGATTGGACCAATAATTTGAAGACCGAAGAGGAATATCAGGTGAGAAAAATCTGAATTGTGCATTTTACCTACAGTTAATTTGAGTTGAGACAAGTGTGTAACTTCAAATGTCTGCCTATAGTTAGGTGATGACTGATGCAGTAGTGAGGATTTACACTGTCTGAACCTGACGAGGCAGATTGGACCAGATCAGATGATTTGAAGACTCAAGAGGAATATCAGGTGAGAAAAATTCCAATTCTTCATTTTACCCACTATTTACTTGGTATTATTTGAAACAAGTGTAAAACGTTTAATGTCTGCATAGTTAGATGGCTACCGACTTATATGAGTGAGGACTACTGTCTGAACCTGACGAGAGAAGATTGGATCACATGATTTAAAGACCCAAGAGGAATATCAGGTAAGAAAAATCACAATTCTGCATTTTACCTACAGCTATTTGATGTTATTTGAGACAAGTGTGTAACTTCTAATGTCCGTATAGTTAGGTGGCTGCTGACTGATGCAGTAGTGGTGAATTCCTCGTAAACCTGGCAAGTTTAGACCAGACCAGGTGATTTGAAGACCGACGATGGGTCTCAGGTAAGAAAAATCTGAATTTTGCATTCAACCTACTATTTACTTTGTTATTTGAGACGCTGTATTGAAGACTACTGTCTGGACCTGACAAGAGAAGATTGGACCAGATCGGGTGATTTAGAGACACAAGAGCAAGATGACAACAACAACATTCACAGGTGAGATAATGATTACTTTTGAAGATCTGTTTGACTCTAGCACTCTCTCTTATGTCTTACACTTCATAAAAATAACTCACATGTAGCAAAACATCTTTCACATTAATTTTGTATTGCCTTTAACTTGAATAAATGACTAGTATATTTAGACTTCTTGAGCCCTTCTCAACATTTCTAGGAAGAGGCAAAGTAAAAGGTCGCATACAAGAGTTCATCTTTACCTGGTCGCTAGTTAGTCATTCACATACGATAGCCATTACCTGGCATCAATTGTTCTTTTATAATTATATAGGTATACTAGGGTCAGCAGTCCTGATGTTCCTGTCCAAATCAGGCTAGATGAGACAGCTGACTTTGAAGTTGAAGACAAAGTGAAGAGTTTGTACAGGTGAGACAATGCTTTCCAACTTTATATTTTTTCTGTGTGTTAAGAACTGAGAGGCAATAAGAAGCTACTTTTAACACTTTGTACATATCTAAGCAATCAATCAACCGCAAGCATCATCTAAACATTGAGATAGTTAAAGTGCAGGGTTTTATCATTATCTTTCTTAGTCACCTAGTTGCCTGGAAATTTTTGGGGGAGCATCACACATCACACTAATTATTTATTATATTAGTTAGGTGTGTCCTGACGTTCCTGTCCTGAATGGGAAAAAACTGCGATGAAGGCTGAGCAAACCAGTTGACCTGAAGATGCAGAAGGAAACGAAGACAGCAAAGCAGTGAGAGAAGACAGTGGGCACATGCAGTTGTAACTTGTAAGTATAGTTTATTTATTCAGCAACACACCCAGGCTAATAAATGTCAATACTATAATCCAATGATCCGGTCACTAAAGCTTTCACTGCTTTTAATGCATAGTATGTCACACTTTTCTAGACTCCTTTTCACATCTTCAAACAATTAGTCTGACAAAAGAGGTTACATTGTATAATCTGTCCAGTATAACCTCCTTGGTCCCACATTGCACTTTTAGTCATTTGAGATATAGCACATCACCCTTTTTGCACTGTGCATTGGACCTTTACAGGCAGCATTTAGCTCCATTCTTACTGCCATAAACTTGCATGTTGTGTGACATAATATCTTGAATTAGTTAGGCCAATTGCTGTTGTCAATACAATGACTTTTGTTTCTCTGTCTTCAAGATGCGGACCCGGACACTGGACTGCAGCAGGAGGAAGAACCAGACTTTTGTAGGCAGGGCTGCGTGGAAGAAGATGGGGAGGAGTGAGTATGGTTTCTTTAACACGAGACAACACTCCACATGCACACACCTGCACTCACATTTCTCTTTTTTCATTTAACGTTTATTGTAGCCGGCGACTTCAATTTCATGTTAAGCAACACTGAAAAATTCTTCATATTGTATGGTTGAATGCCAAATTGC
>NW_017803987.1:1686089-1699220 GCF_001625305.1 Branchiostoma belcheri
CAGACCTTTTACACTTAAATTCTCCCTCCGAAAAACTTCGCATCTAAGCCAGCTGCATGAATTCCACGTTGTTATCCTCTTCATATTGTATGAATCCCAAATTGCCCCCAAAATTGTCGCTTTGGACCTGTACACTTAAATTCTCTCGCAGAAAAACTTTGAATCTTAGCCGGCCGCATGAATTCCGTAGTCATCGTATGCATCCCAAATTACCCCCAAAACTGCCGCTTTAGACCTTTTACACTTAAATTTTCCCACCGAAAATCTTTGAATCTTAGCTGGCCGCATTAATTCCTTAGTCATCCTCTTCATATCGTATGCATCCCAAATTACCCCCAAAATTGTCGCTTTAGACCTTTCTTTACACTTAAATTCTCCCGCCAAAAACTTGTCTATCTTTGTATTAATTCCAGGCTAATTCCTTGTTTAGTCCATTTTCCCCGCCAAAAAAAATTAATTGGTACCCTCACCTGGTTAATTAATTGGATTAAGTTTTCCCGCCAAAAAACTTATATATAGAGCACTCTAGCCTTGAACTTGTGCCCCCCTCCCTACTCTTCCTGCCCACCTCCCACACTTTTTCCACAACTCGAGTATGTTACACTGTTCTCTAGACTTCTTCGAACATGTAGTCACCACACTCTGCTACACAAACACTTTATTGATCAAGTGCAGTTTTTCCACCACTTAGAGTTTAGAATAATCTCTCGCTCTCCTGGTCGGTCAATGCACTAAGTGTACTCCCCGGGGGATGTCTTTTCGGAGACATTGATGCTTCGACACATCAGTATACCAGTGCAATTGACCGACCAGGAGAGCGAGAGATTATTCTAAAGTCTAAGTGGTGGAAAAACTGCACTTGATCAACAAAGTGTTTGTGTAGAAGAGTGGTGACTACATGTTCGAAGAAGTCTAGAGAACAGTGTAACACACTCTGAGTTGTGGAAGAAGTGTGGGAGGTGGGCAGGAAGAGTAGGGAGGGGGGCACAAGTTCAAGGTTAGAGTGCTCTATATACTAAGTTTTTTTGGCGGGGAAACTTAATCCAATTAATTAACCAGGTGAGGGTGCCAATTAATTTTTTTTGGCGGGGAAAATGGACTGAACAAGGAATTAGCCTGGAATAGATAGACAAGTTTTTGGCGGGAGAATTTAAGTGTAAAGAAAGGTCTAAAGCGACAATTTTGGGGGTAATTTGGGATGCATACGATATGAAGAGGATGACTAAGGAATTAATGCGGCCAGCTAAGATTCAAAGATTTTCGATGAGAGAATTTAAGTGTAAAAGGTCTAAAGCGACAATTTTGGGGGTAATTTGGGATGCATACGATGACTACGGAATTCATGCGGCCGGCAAAGATTCAAAGTTTTTCTGCGAGAGAATTTAAGTGTACAGGTCCAAAGCGACAATTTTGGGGGCAATTTGGGATTCATACAATATAAAGAGGATAACAACGTGGAATTCATGCAGCTGGCTTAGATGCGAAGTTTTTCGGAGGGAGAATTTAAGTGTAAAGGTCTGAAACAACAATTTAGGGGCAATTTGGCATTCAACCATACAATATGAAGAATTTTTCAGTGTTGCTTAACATGAAATTGAAGTCGCCGGCTACAATAAACGTTAAATGAAAAAAGAGAAATGTGAGTGCAGGTGTGTGCATGTGGAGTGTTGTCTCGTGTTAAAGAAACCATACTCACTCCTCCCATCTTCTTCCACGCAGCCCTGCCTACAAAAGTCTGGTTCTTCCTCCTGCTGCAGTCCAGTCTCCGGGTCCGCATCTTGAAGACAGAGAAACAAAATTCATTGTATTGACAACAGCAATTGGCCTAACTAATTCAAGATATTATGTCACACAACATGCAAGTTTATGACAGTAAGAATGGAGATAAATGCTGCCTGTAAAGGTCCAATGCACATTGCAAAAAGTGTGATGTGCTATATCTCAAATGACTAAAAGTGCAATGTGGGACCAAGGAGGTTATACTGGAGACATTATACAATGTATTCTCTTTTGTCAGACTAATTGTTTGAAGATGTGAAAAGGAGTCTAGAAAAGTGTGACATACTATGCATTAAAGGCAATGAAAGCTTTGGTGACCGGATCATTGGATTATAGGATTGAAATTTATTAGCCTGGGTGTGTTGCTGAACAAATAAACTATACTTACAAGTTACAACTGTGCCCACTGTCTTCTCTCACTGCTTTGCTGTCTTCGTTTCCTTCTGCATCTTCAGGTCAACTGGTTTGCTCAGCCTTCATCGCAGTTTTTCCCATTCAGGACAGGAACGTCAGGACACACCTAACTATATATAATAAATAATTAGTGTGATGTGTGATGCTCCCCCAAAAATTTCCAGGTAACTAGGTGACTAAGAAAGATAATGATAAAATCCTGCACTTTAACAATCTCAATGCTTAGATGATGCTTGCGGTTGATTGATTGCTTAGATATGTACAAAGTGTTAAAAGTAGCTTCTTATTGCCTCTCAGTTCTTAACACACAGAAAAATATAAAGTTGGAAAGCATTGTCTCACCTGTACAAACTCTTCACTTTGTCTTCAACTTCAAAGTCAGCTGTCTCATCTAGCCTGGTTTGGACAGGAACATCAGGACTGCTGACCCTATTATACCTATATAATTATAAAAGAACAATTGATGCCAGATAATGGCTATTGTATGTGAATGACTAACTAGCTACCAGGTAAAGATGAACTCTTGTATGCGACCTTTTACTTTGCCTCTTCCTAGAAATGTTGAGAAGGGCTCAAGAAGTCTAAATATACTAGTCATTTATTCAAATCAAAGGCAATCCAAAATTAATGTGAAAGATGTTTTGCTACATGTGAGTTATTTTTATAAAGTGTAAGACATAAGAGAAGAGTGCTAGAGTCAAACAGATCTTCAAAAGCAATCATTTTCTCACCTGTGAATGTTGTTGTTGTCATATTGCTCTTGTGTCTCTAAATCACCCGATCTGGTCCAATCTTCTCTTGTCAGGTCCAGACAGTAGTCTTCAATACAGCATCAGTTAGCAGCCACCTAACTATACAAACATTAGAAGTTACACACTTGTCTCAAATAACGAAGTAAATAGTAGGTTGAATGCAAAATTCAGATTTTTCTCACCCGAGAGTCATCTTCGGTCTTCAAATCACCTGGTCTGGTCCAATCTTGTCAGGTTTACGAGGAATTCACCACTACTGCATCAGTCAGCAGCCACCTAACTATACGGACATTAGAAGTTACACACTTGTCTCAAATAACATCAAATAGCTGTAGGTAAGATGCAGAATTGTGATTTTTCTTACCTGATATTCCTCTTGGGTCTTCAAATCATTTGGTCTGGTCCAGTCTGTCTTGTCAGGTACAGGCATGCAGTAGTCCCCACTACTAGTACTGCATCAGTCAGTATCCACCTACAGTACATGTAACTACAATGTGTACAGGCATTAAAAGTTACACAGTTGTCTCAAATAATGCCAAGTTAAAATGCAGAATATGAATTTTTCTCACCTGATATTCCTCTTGGGTCATCGAATCATCGATATCTGATCTGGTCCAATCTGTCTTGTCAGCTTCAGACAGTGGTCTTCACTCCTATATAAGTCGGCAGCCACCTAACTATGCAGACATTAAACGTTATACACTTGTTTCAAATAATACCAAGTAAATGGTTGGTAAAATGAAGAATTGGAATTTTTCTCACCTGGTAATCCTCTTGAGTCTTCAAATCATCTGATGTGGTCCAATCTGTCTTGTTAGGTTCAGACAGTGTAAGTCCTCACTACTGCATCAGTCACCACCTAACTATATACAGACATTTGAAGTTACACACTTGTCTCAATTCAAATTAACTGTAGGTAAAATGCACAATTCAGATTTTTCTCACCTGATATTCCTCTTCGGTCTTCAAATCATTGGTCCAATCTGTCTTGTCAGGTTCAGACAAAAGTTGTCACTACTGCATCAGCCATCATCTAACTATATATGTCATACATTATAAGTTGAACACTTCTCTCAAATTAAAAACTAGCAAAGCACACACACACACACACACACACACACACACACCTTAAATTTATATATAATATCTTTACTTTAATACAAGCACATACCTCGACGAAAACTGTACATAATCTGTATCTGTATAGCCGGTATAACAGCCTTTCGGCGTGACACACCAGCTTCGCAGGCACGCGACGCGGCGGCAGCTGGCTACATTACACCGACTGACTTGTTACACCTAACTCTTGAACATCTAACTCTAGACATTGTTTAAAGCTATCTAATGACAATGCCCCTACTGTACTTGGTGACAGCAAATTCCACTCTGCGATAGTTCCAGGAAAGAATGAATTCTTGAACACCTCGATCCTTGGTTGATAACTCTGGTACTTGAAGGCATGGTTATTTCCAGTTTATTAGTCATTTTGTACACCATGCATAGTCTTAACATTTTTCTTCTGTCTTCCAGTGACACCCACTGTAGGTTAGTGGAATATGCTTTATGGGGAATACGAAAACACTCGGCGCAAAATGTTTTGAAATCAGGAATTGCTACCTTCAAGCATAATCAACTGTAGTGTTTGCGCCAGAAATACTTGGGCTTGGTCATTACTATTTACTGAATTGCTCTAAAATGGAAACGAACAAGCTTTTAAGTTATACATAATACATTGCAAATGATAATAAAGAACGAAAGTATGGTCGCCTCGACGTAACTAGTTTTTAACCGTTTTGTATCTTATTTATTTCGGCGCCCTGAAGCTTTGAGGCCCCCATCTTGTTCACGCAAACTTTTAGCGGGAAAAAGAACTAATTATGTACTCGGCCACATTCCAACGGGTGTTTTGAACCACGTGGAGATAAAGAAAAATGTTTGGTCGATACACAATTTCTTTCAACAGACATAACCTCAAAACGCTTAACAACTGACTAAAAAGACATTTTATATATACTCTACAAGCGCACCACACATTGAAAATGTTGTTGAAAACGCGGCAACTTGAAAGACTTTTTCTAAGCCTGTATAAAATTAGGAACGGCCGCTCCCTAATACAGAAATAGATCATTTCTTACGTAATATAACTTGACATGTTCGTACTAGTGTCAGCCAAATAATGTACTGGTTTACCTGCAACACTAAGGGAAGTCGTCTCTATACCACGCTACTCTTCCCAACTGTCTCGCCATTTTTGTCTTCTCCAAAATTCGCCAGGTCAGGAAATAGGCATTTTCTCCTCAAAACATCAACAGAACGGCACGAATCCTCGGCGAACACTCCCAGACATTCTGCTGCACACTTACTAAGACATTCTACCGACGAAAACGTCTAAAAAGTACCCGGCAAGTTTGAAGTCTTCCTGGGCGGAATTTGTACCCGTTCCTTCTCTCCTTTCATGCACACCCGCCATCTTGGAAAGGCGTGTTTCAAGTACAGGTGCTGTGTCACATGTAAATCATGAGCAAAATTTGCATTCGATAATCAAGTTCACATTAGATTAACGACAAGGAAATAGGCAATCATCACACATACAGGCCTGAAAAAATACGATGATTTAATTATGGATTTCATCTTACGAATTCAAATGTCTCAATTTTTCTATCCTCATCATTCAACTTAAGGAGAAAACATTTTTCAATAAATGATCATTGTTTGACCCAGGCCATTTATCTATAAACAAAAAATAAAATCAGTCAATAGGGAAAATAATAGCCTATGATAAATTTAGCCTGCGTAGAGTTCATTTGCACGTCATAGGGGGAAATTATAATCTCCAATCAGATCCTAGGGTGGCAAGAAGACAGTATCAAATTGGCCAGGTAGTATCCATTGGCCAGAGAGGGTCCAATATGCCACCAAGGTGGTGGTAGCGACAAAAAAATACAGGAAATATGTAAAAAGGTAACGATCTTCCCCAATCAACCTCTGCTTGGATAGTAGGGAAATTAACCCTCTCGCAGACTGTCTCTCCTGGCCAAATATTTCTCTTTTTTACCGAATTCTAGGATCCGTGCCTCCGGAAGGCCTGGTGGAGGTTAGAGTAAACTGCACGCTTGATGAAATCTTGTGGGCATTCTGCCCAGCAATGCCACTTGTTTAGACTGAAAGACTACCTCGTGCTGAGAGGCAAAGAAGCTTTATCTGTTCGTCTGGGGCGAACGTTTAGGCCACACCGCCTTAATTTTATGGATGACATCCACGCGCGCATTAATTTTCGCCTGTCGCCATTAAAAAAAAAAAAAAAGGTCACGTCCACCAAGGCTCTGGCCTGGCTCAAGGTTTGGGTAGTACATGGTAGTTAGCACCCAGGTTACCGAAGCTCCACGACTCAAAAACTCAGTACATAAGAGCACAGTACCGATTTATAAATGCCGCAAAAAGACAGCATGTGCCAGCTTTGTATTCCTGTGGTTTAGTAGCATTTTTATTTTTGGCCGGAGTTTTTTTTTATTCGCCCGCGCCCACTAGTTTGGGGGTGTTCAGAGGATCTCAATCATAAAATAAAATCGGTGTGGCCTTATATGTTATTACATGCGGTAACGAGCATAGCTTTCCTCCGAGACAACGATAAAAATGGTACTCCAGACAACCCAATAACGTGGTACATGGTCTCTACGTATATACATATATAGGTATACAAGTATATATGTATATAAATAAACGTTTGAGTATATACATATACCTTTACGTATATACATATACGTATACGTAGATGCATCAACGTATATACGTCTACGCATATATACGTGTACGTAAACGAATATGTATATACGTATATATATACGTAAACGTATAAATTTATATATATATAATATGTATATACGTATACGTATATGTACACATGTATACGCATATACGTACGTTTACGTATATGCATATACCTATACGTATATACACAAATACGTATATGCATATTTATACGTATATACATATATACATATACGTATACGTATATACATATATACATATACGTATACGTATATACATATATACGTATGGGTATATACATATATACGTATACGTATATGTACGTATATACATATACGTATATACGTATGGGTGTCTGTATATGTACGTATATGTATAAACGTATACGTGTATGTATATGTATGTATACGTATATGTTTATGTACATATCGGTATTAACGAATACGTATACGAAGACACGTATACGTATATACGTGTATAGGTATACATTTCTACGTATACGTATGTGTATATATACGTATACATATATATGTGCATACGTATACGTATATATGTATATACGTTAACGTATATGTATATACCTTTACGTATATGTATACAACTATACGTATATGTATCTACGTATACGTATACTTTGTACGTATACGTATATACATATATACGAATACGTATATACATGTATACGTAAACGTATATACATATAAACGTATATACATATATACATATACGTTTACGTTTATACCTATATACATATAAGAATAAAAATATACGTATATATGTACGTATACGTATGTGTATATACGTATACGTACATATACAATACATATACGTACAAGTACATATACATATATATATATATATATATATATGTACGTATACGTATATGTATATACGTATATGTATATGTACGTATACGTACAAGTACATGTACGTATACGTATATACATAAACGTATACGTATATACATATATGCGTATATGTATATGCGTAAGTACGTATACGTATATGTATACATATACATATACGTATAGGTATATACATATAAGTAAAAACATATACCTTACGTATATACATGTATACGTATACGTACATACATATATACGTATACTACATATAGATATACGTATACGTAGATATGAATACGTATACGCGTATATACGTATACGTATCTACATATACGTATTCGTTCATACGTATACGTACATATACGTATACCTATACGTACATATACATATACGTATATACATAAACGTATGCGTACATATACACATACGTATACGTTTATATGTATATACGTTCACGTATACATGTATATACGTATTCGTATATATGTATATACGTATACGTACAAAGTATACGTATACGTATATACATATACGTATAGTTGTATACATATACGTAAAGGTATATACATATACGTTAACGTATATACATATATACGTATACGTATGCACACATATATATATACGTATATATACACATACGTATACGTAGAAATGTATACCTATACACGTATATACGTATACGTGTCTTCGTATACGTATTCGTTAATACCGACATGTACATAAACATATACGTATACGTACATATACATACACGTATACGTATATACATATACATATACGTACATATACAGACACCCATACGTATATACGTATATGTATATACGTATACGTATATATGTATATACCCATACGTATATATGTATATACGTATACGTATATGTATATATGTATATACGTATACGTATATGTATATATGTATATACGTATGTATATACGTATACATAAAAATGTATATACGTATACATAAATATGCATATACGTATAAATAGGCATATACATATTTGTGTATATACGTATAGGTATATGCATATACGTAAACGTACGTATATGCGTATACATGTGTACATATACGTATACGTATATACATATTATATATATATAAATATATACGTTTACGTATATATATACGTATATACATATTCGTTTACGTACACGTATATATGCGTAGACGAATATACGTTGATGCATCTACGTATACGTAAGTATATACGTATACGTATATACATATACGTATACGTATATAGATATATAAGTGTATACGTATATATGTCTACGTATATACACATATACGTATATGTATATTCGTATGTACGTATACGTATATACATATACATATACGTAGATATGTATTCGTACACACGTATATACGTTAACGTATCTACGTATACGTTTTCGTACATACGTATATACGTATACGTAGATATGTATACGTATACACATATATACGTTTACGTATCTACGTATACTTATTCGTATATACGTATACGTACATACGCATACGTATATGTATGTACACACACACACACAATAAACATATATATATGTATCCATTGAGACGATATATGTAATACTATATATTAAACGTACATACGTATGCGTATATATACACATACATATGGTATATACATGTATACATATATGTGATATATACATACAGACGATATATCTAATACTACATATAGAGCGACAGACAGAGAGACGATATACATAATCATTATACTGTACATATTTGGTGGTAAACAAAACCGATATTTAACCAATCACGTTACAGTGTCTTTCACATGACTATTCAATCCCTTCGCCATATGCCTCCACGCATACATGCGACTCCAGACCAATGCATATCATTAACAGAAATATCTTATTTATATGACGTTCCTCCCTGTATATTCTCAGTACCCAGAGCGGACACGTTGGTGGTTTTTCTGAGCAGGATGTTTTGGCTGCTACGTTCCCCACCCCCCGGGCGGACCCCCTATATCCTGGGGATCGCCTTGTTGCTGTTCCTCCCTGCGATCACCCTCCCCGGGGAAGCTACCGATCCTGGAGCAAGGTAAAAATTTTTAGATTTTTTAAAGTTGATATTCTATTCTAAAATTTATTTAGGGAGCTTTACCCCGTTCCGTTTTTTGAATGACATAACATATCATCCTTTTAAAATGTCAGACCTGAGACCAGACTGTAAGGGTTGAACCACTCACACCGGGAAGGACCCCTGCTCTTTTTATAATATGGTAGGATCAATGTACGTGTGTGGCCCTCACGGAACATTCGCTTTACATCCAATTTGAGAGGACAGCCCTGTTCGAAGCCAGGTACTAATTTTCACCCGAGTTAGGAAATAGGTGCCTTTCCCAAGGATACAACAGTGGAGCCTGCCAAGGATTCGAACCCTGAACCTTCAGATTCTGAGATAAGAGCGCTGACCACATGTTTGGAAAACATTGAAGAAAAGCCATTAGGTGTGGTGTTGCCATTAGGTGTTGTGCCATAGCTGAGCAAAAAGTGTGCACTGAAATGAAATGTGTTGAACCGAACCCAAATAAAAAATTGCTACTTCAACGACCATAAAGAAAGGGCCTGTTTGAAAAGGCCAACGAATTCCATCCTAATTTCTCCACGTTTACAGACGTGTGGGTTTTGTAATGTTAAGTACAAAAAGAAAACTACTCTCCTCTTAACATTACAAAACCCACACATTATAGAAAAGGTGGGATCATTCGTCTTCCACTGTGTCGGAAAAAGAAGTCAAACCCAACAAAATAGAATAATTTAGACTTAGAGTAACAAATACTATTACTGTTATTTATTGTCCGTCCTTTTTAGTTTCATGTTGCTTGTATTTAGCCTTCGAGAAATTACTTGCAATAAACTTTTCAATTAATTTATTAAGATGAACTAAACTCAAGAAGTAAATTTGTGAGAGAAAAACAACAATGGTTTGTCTAGCTTGCTATCGTGGCACATCTCTACATGTATCATAGTCATTTGTTGTTGTTTTCTTTGGGGGGGGGGGCGAGACAATCAGTCCAAAAAATGATTATTCATTGACTGCAACAGTTGTTTTCTGAATATGCTCTCAGTACCAAAATGCACGTACACCGTGGTAAAGAAAAAGCACACAACAGTTTTGCGCATCTTTTCTTTTCAAATTATGATAACAGCAATTCTCCACCGAAATCAGTTGATTTCTGCAAAGCTGAAATGATCAATTATCACTAATGATCAGTTTTTAGTTTTATTTTCTCAGATTTTGTGTCTTTGGCGTTTTATTGGTTTTTTTTTGCGATTGCTCTTATGCAATAATCTGAACGACTTTTTATTCATTCATTCATCCATCCATTCATTAATTCGTTCATTCCTTTTTACCTTTTATTCATTCATTCATCCATTCATTCATTCGTTCGTTCATTCTTTGCTACCTTTTATTCATTCATTCATGCATCCATCCATCTATCCTTTCATTCGTTCGTTCATTCCTTTTTATTTTCATTGATTCATTCATCAATTCATTCGTTCATCCATTTACCTTTTATTCATTCATTCATTCGTTCATTCCTTTTTTACCTTTTATTCATTCATCTATTCATTCATTCGTTCGTTCATTCCTTTTTACTTTTATTCATTCATCAATCCATTCGTTCATTCCTTTTTAAACTTTTATTCATTTATTCGTTTATTCCTTTTTTTACCTTTTATTCATCCATTCGTTCATTCCTTTTTTACCTTTTATTCATTCATTCGTTCATTCCTTTACACTTGACCTGCAGCACCAACGTCAACGCTACCGACGCGCCAAGCATGAAGGTCCTGCCGACCATCAGAGTCATTTCCGGGAACAAGGTAAGGTTATCTTTAACACAAACTGCGACAATAGTTTGGACAGATTGCAACAAAATGGACAATATGTATTTGATTATCAGGCATGGTTCATTCTTAGTCATCAGTATACAGCAAAACAAAATAAATAGACAGGCAAAGTATCAAAAAGTATGATAACACCAACAACTTCATGATGAGCTGCAATGTGCATAAATTTCGCTTGAGGACGTATCATTATGTGTGACTGTTGTGTGAAAGATGGCGGTTCAGCACTAAGGACAGTGCTGATCACGTTCTTATGCTGAAAAGGATATCAGGAAGAGTCCCTTTATTTTTTGTTACCAAACCAAAGCCACCAGAACCAGACTACAATACGAAACAATTGACCATTTCCGTGAGCGACATACAGATATTAGAAAAGACTATGGGATATCGTTAATTAAATTTACTGTATCTAAAATTGTCCAAAAAAATTGATCTTGAAAATCCCAGTTTTAACATCGTGACATCGCGTCGGTTGCCTTCAACTTTCTCCTCAACTATTTGCGCCCCCTGTAGGGTGAAACGAATGTGCAGGACGGCAAGAACATCACCTTCGAGCCGGGCGAACCCAGCGGCAACATCTACTTCGGGGAAACTTGCATGGACGACGTCATCAAGGTACGGACCACGCACTTGCGCCACCCTGCGGCATGAGTTGAAACTGCTGATATGACTTGTGATTAGAATTCTGCACCTGCTTTATATCTATCTTATGATCAGATGATATCACTCTATGGCACAATATTGAGATTGAAACCCCAAAATGATTTCATCAGCCAACGTCATTTTTTTTTATTTTTCAGGTGACCGAAATGACGAAAATGCTAAATCAGGTTGGCTTTTCTACCCGTAAGCCGTAAGAGGCCGACTAAAGCCAGCATGTGGAAAATGAGTTCCACTGTTCTCAAGTATAATCCTGAACAGAGTTGGCTCTGTTGTAGTGTACGTGAGTCAGTTGGTTAGTTGAAAAGAGCTGACGAGAAGCCGATATTTCTTCCAAGGAATATCATGGCTACATTCTGTGCTGTGAGTCACAGTCTGAAGAAGTAGCAGAAACAGTCGTTTGTACAAGACGAAGGAAAATTTGTACTGATTAAACTGTTTTAAGGAGCCACGTGATTCAAGTGTTGTTTTTGATAGAACTTCTGTCATGTTGTGATACATATAAGTAAATACAAAGACGTATACGTATATACATAAAAACGTATATGTTTATACGTATACGAATATGTATATTCGAATACTTATGTACATATACGTTTAGGTATATACATACACGTATACATATATACATATATACATATACATATATACGTATACGTCAACACAAATACGTATATACATATACGTATACGTATATACATACGTATATGAGTATACGTATACGTATATAAGTATAGGTATTTGTATATATATATACATATACGTATACGTATATACGTATACATATACGTATATGTATAGGTATATACATATACGTATGCGTATAAACATATACGTATGCGTATAAACATATACGTATATGTATATGTATACGTATATACATTTACGTGTTCATATACGTATATGTATACGTATATACATATACGTATACGCATATGTATACACGTACACATATACGTATACATATACGTATATGGGTATACGTATACATATACGTATACGTATATTATGAGTTATACATACACGTATATGAATACGTATATATA
>NW_017803987.1:1699572-1754393 GCF_001625305.1 Branchiostoma belcheri
ACGTATATACACATCTATACATATATACATATGTATACGTATATACATATATACGTATATTCATATACGTTTACGTATATACATATACGTAAATGTATATAAAGATACTTATAACACCCTGAATTGAGTACCATTTGTCACATAAAAAATTAGAGACAATACATGGACATCTTAATAAGGTACACACAAAGACATATACAAAGTAATTAAAATATACACAAAGTCCATACTGATTGCATCCAGTCAAGTCAGGTTCAGTTTATATTGAAGGTCAGTTATTGTAAAGTCTGATGGCGCAATACAGGAAAGACTGCCGCAATCGTTTGGTTCTTGCATAGGGAACTGAGATGTTATGACCGTTCCTCAGTGCTCTTCCTGTCTCTGGGCAGGAATACATATACATATATATGTATACGTATGCTTTGATACGTATATGTATATATGTATATGTATATCCGTGTATATGTATATACGTATATATATATATGTGTGTGTGTGTGCGTTTGTGTGTATATATATATACCTATTATACATATATGAACATATACACATATATGTTATAAGACGATATATGTCATACTATATATACAGAGAGAGAGAGACAGAGAGACGATAGATATAATCATTATACTGTACATATTTGGTGGAAAACAAAACCGATACATAACCAATCGCGTTACAGTGCCTTTTACATGACTATTCAATCCCTTCGCCATATGCCTCCACGTATACATGCCACTCCAGACCAATGCATATCATTTACAGAAATATCTTATTTATATGACGTTCCTCCCTGTATATTCTCAGTACCCAGAGCGGACACGTTGGTGTTTTTTCTGAGCAGGATGTTTCGGCTGTTACGTTCCCCACCCCCCGGGCGGACCCCCTATATCCTGGGGATCGCCTTGTTGATGTTCCTCCCTGCGATCACCCTTCCCGGGGAAGCTACCGATCCTGGAGCAAGGTGAAAATTTTTGATTTTTTTCTATTTTAAAATTCATTTAGGAAGCTTTACCCCGTTCCGTTGGTGGCAAGAATGGACATAACAGGTGACTATCATCCTTTTCAATGTCAAACCTGAGACCAGACTGTAAGGTTTGAACCACTCACACCGGGAAGGACCCCTGCTGTTTTTAAGTATGGTAGAATCTTTAACGTGCTTCAATGTACACGTGTGGCCCTCACGGAACATTCGCTTTACATCCCATTTGAGAGGACGGCCCTGTTCGAAGCTTGGTACTCATTTTCACCCGAGTTAGGAAATAGGTGCCTTTCCCAAGGATACAACAGTGGAGCCTGCCTGAGGGATTCGAACCCTGAACCTTTAGATTCTGAGATAAGAACGCTGACCACAAGTTTAGAAAACGTGGAAGAAAAGCCGCCTGTTGTGTTGCCATTGGGTGTGGTGCCATATCTGAGCTAGAAGTGTGCACTGAAATGAAATGTGTTGAACCTAACCCAAATAAAAAAAAATTGCTACTTCAACGATCATAAAGAAAGGACCTGTTTGAAAAGGCCAACGAATTCCATCCTAATTTCTCCACGTTTACAGACAAAAAGGAAACTACTTTCCTCTTAAAATTACAAAACCCACACATTATAGAAAAGGTGGGATCATTCGTCGTCCACTGTGTCCGAAAAAGAAGTCAAACCCAACAAAATAGAATAATTTAGACTTAGAGTAACCAAATACTATTACTGTTATTTATTGTCTGTCCTTTTTATTTTCATGTTGCTTGTATTTAGCCTTCGAGAAATTACTTGCAATAAACTTTTCAATTAATTTATTAAGATGAACTAAACTCAAGAAGTAAATTTGTGAGAGAAAAACAACAATGAGACCATGAAATATTTGCCTAGCTTGCTATCGTGGCACATTTCTACATGCATCATAGTCATTTGTTGTTGTTGTTTTTTTTTGGGGGGGGGGGCGCCAGACAATCAGTCCAAAAAATGATTATTCATTGACTGCAACAGTTGTTTTCTGAATATGCTCTCAGTACCAAAATGCACATACGCTGTGGTAAAGAAAAAGCACACAACAGTTTTGCGCATCTTTTTTTTTCAAATTATGATAACAGCAATTCTCCACCGAAATCATAGTTGATTTCTGCAAAGCTGAAATGATCAATTATCACTAATTATCAGTTTTTAGTTTTATTTTCTCAGATTTTGTGTCTTTGGTGTTTTATTGTTTTTTTATTGTTTTTTTGCGATTGCTCTTATGCAATAATCTGATATCTGAGTATTTATATGCTTGTTTTCGCGACCTTTTTTAAATATATCTGAATGAGATAGAATAATAGACTTATCTTAGTTAAAGAATCGTTCGCTCTGTACATCTGTAGTGTATTTCATTTTTATTTTTGTATTTTTGTTTAGTTTTAGTTGATTATTTATTTATTACAATTCACCACATACACATGTACATGTAATGCATGGTGGAACAGGTAGACCTAAGTACACCTTTTCAAGGCCACCATGCCACATTATGTCAATATGTACTTCTGTTCTCTTGCATTCTGTATCGTGTATTTTGTATTTTCGTTTTGTGTCTTGTTAACAACACACAGATTGTGTGTTTACCTTTTATTCATTCATTCATTCATTCGTTCATTCATTTACCTTTTATTCATTCATCCATTCATTCGTTTTCTTTTTACCTTTTATTCATTCGTTCATTTCTTTTTTTACCTTTCATTCATTCATCCATCCATTCATTCGTTCGTTCATTCCTTTTAACCTTTTATTCATTCATCCATTCATTCATTCGTTCGTTCATTGCTTTTTACTTTTATTCATTCATTCATCCATCGATTCGTTCATTCCTTTTTTACCTTTTATTCATTCGTTCGTTCATTCCTTTTTTACCTTTTATTCATTCATTCGTTCATTCCTTTACACATGACCTGCAGCACCAACGTCAACGCTACCGACGCGCCAAGCATGAAGGTCCTGCCGACCATCAGAGTCATTTCCGGGAACAAGGTAAGGTTATTTTTAACACAAACTGCGACAATAGTTTGGAGAGATTGCAACAAAATGGACAATATGTATTAGATTATCAGGCATGGTTCATTCTTAGTCATCAGTATACAGCAAAACAAAACAAACAGACATGGCAAAGTAACAAAATGTATGATAACACCAACAACATCATGATGAGCTGCAATGTGCATAAATTTCGCTTGGGGCGTAACCTTATGTGTGACTGTTGTGTGGAAAGATGGCGGTTCAGCACTAAGGACAGCACTGATAACATTCTTTTGCTGAAAAGAACTATTATCAGGAAGAGTATCTTTATACCGTTACCACTAAAAAAGCCACCAGAACCAACCTACAATACGAAACAATTTCCGTCAGCGACACAGATGTTAGAAAAGACTATGGTATAGGTTTTATTAAACTTACTACATCTACTAGAAATTAGCCAGAAAAATTGATCTTGAAAATCCAGTTTTATCATCCTGAAATCGCTTCGGTCACCTTCAATCCTTCCCTCAACTATTTGCGCCCCCTGTAGGTTGAAGTGAAAGTGCAGGACGGCAAGAACATCACGTTCGAGCCGGGGGACCCCATTGGAAAAATCTACTTCGGGGAAACCTCCATGGACGACGTCACCAAGGTACCACGCACTCACGCCACCTTGCGGCATGAGTTGATATTGCTGATATGACTTGTGATTAGAATTTTTTACCTGCTTTATATCTATCTTATGATAAGATGATATCACTCTATGCCACAATATTGAGATTGAAACCCCAAAAGACTGGATCTGGATTGATTTCCAGTGATTTCTTCAGCAGTTGATTGTAATTTCTGTTTGTTTGGATGCCTTATTTTTCACAGTATTGAATTCTGAAACGATTCGATGCTCAATCCGAATCGATTTTTAGTGTGAACGGGGTCTATTTGGCCTTTTAAATTTTGGAGACGCGTCGACGATCTTGCCACAATATATTTTGCTTTGGTAAAGAATTGCGCATACTTCATTCTGAAAGTGCATAATGAAAAAAAGACGTGGCACATTCATGAATAAAGGAGTCGAGAAGCGTTTTCATGACATGTTTGTTTGCTTGTTTGTTTGTTTACTGTGTCCAGGCGACTGACGCAATGTCCAGCAAGGTAAAGGAGCTGCATGAAAAGACCGGGCCGAAATCTGAAACCGTAACCATGGTGAGGATGAAAACAAGCCTTCATTTACAGAATATTTTGTTAGTTATGAAAGCATAAGCCTTCTGGTTACCCCCTACATGTGGTCCGACACCCGTATGTTCCGAAAACCCTATTTTCTAACACCCCTGTTCTGACACTTCTATGTTACGACCCCCTATGTCCCGACACCCCTTATGTCCCGACACCCCTATATTCCGACACCCCTATGTTCTAACACCCCTATGTTCTAACACCCCTATCTTACGGCACCCCTATGTCCCGACACCCCTATGTTGTAACAGCCTGTTCTGGCACCCCTATAACGGTTCCGACACCCCTATCTTACGGCACCCCTATGCCCCGACACCCCTTGTTCCGACACCCCTATGTTCTGACACCCCTATGTCCCGACACCCCTATGTCCCGACACCCCATGTTCTGACACCCCTATGTCCCGACACCCCTTGTTCCGACACCCCTCTTCCGGAACATGTTCTATGTTTGGAGGAAGACCGACAATCTGATGTTACGTTATTCACAACTATAGACTATATTATATCATGTTTTATGCTACTTCTGTGTGTGTTGATAGATAAATCTAATGCTTAGAGAAATTGCATTTCTGTGTTTTCAAGGGTGGCACTACTCAGTGACCTACCACTACTGGTTTTTAGAGTGGTCCTGGGCACCTCTTATTGTCAAGTATGAAATCCAGATATTTTTCAGACGCCAACTCCAACTTTTTTTTATTTTTCAGCTGACCCAAATGAACGAAATGCTAAATCAGCTTGGCTTTTCTACCCGTAAGCCGTAAGAGGCCGACTTAAGCCAGCATGTGGAAAATGAGTTCCACTGTTCTCAAGTATAATCCTGAACAGAGTAACAAAGCTCTGTCGTAGTGTACGTGCGTCAGTTGGTTAGTTGAAGAGAGCTGACGAGAAGCCGGTATTTCTTCCAAGGAATATCATGGCTACATTCTGTGCCCTGAGTCACAGTCTGAAGAAGTAGAGGAAACAGTCGTTTGTACAAGACGAAGGAAAATTTGTACTGATTAAACTGTTTTAAGGAGCCACGTGATTCAAGTGTTGTTTTTGATAGAACTTCTCATGCTGTGTGTTGTGTGGGGAGGGCGCATGTTCACAGTAAATAGAGACAAGAGTATAATTTTACAATACACTTTCAAACAAGTATGCTTATAAGCAATGAGTACACAAGCGACCCCCCCCCCCTGGCACATATAGCCAAATATGGGCTCCCGAACTTGGTTGGTGGTCGAGGGAAGGGTCTGAATGTGTGACAAGGGCTTACGAAAAAAAGCTGGAATGAATTATTAAGATAAATATAACTGAATTGATTTACCTGCCATGGTTTCTGTAGTCCTCCTGTTAGCTTCCTCAGAGGTAGAATGGGAAGTTCTACAAATGACCCCCCACCCCCTTCCCGTCCATTCTAGCTCATACATGTACGTTTACAATATTCACATGCAAATCTAAGGCCATAGTAATTAAATTGGATGGTTCTCGAATTTTCAGAAAATAATATGAAGCAACAGGGCGAAAAAAAAACAGAATACATTTTCAACTTTTACTCTAAGCACTGAATTCATAGATAAAAAAATTGAGTTGAGTAAGAACGTGTTTATCATTATTTTTGTGCAAATTATGAAAAGTTAAATCTGAGGAACAATTGATTAATTTGGTATGGCCTAAATACAATTACCACTTGGGTCAGAAATGCTCAGCAACATTTTAATGTAAAATTGATAAATTAAGGTGTCTTCTAACAAGAGAACAGGACAATGACATCACAAAGAACACGACAAACCTTTGCTGCATTTATGATCCTTTTGTAATCTCATACCAAACTGCTCTTAGAGGTACATGTAATACAGTATATCTTGATCAGATACATTCTGTACATGGATCTGCTAACAAAATAAACATCTTTTTTCAATCTCTGCTATAGTATTGCCATCACATTTCGACTCAACGTTGCATATGTAATAATTTTCGGTAAGGCTACACCAAGTTAATCAACTGGTTTTCTGATTCACCCTCTTCACTTATTTCTGACTTGGATTCTGAATCAACTCCCAAACGCTCACATTTTGGTCCTAACTGTTGAAGACAGTCCCTGTCTTTAAAGCTTTTTCTCAATCTATCAAAATGAATGCAGTTGTTTCTTTAAAAGTTCAAAATTCATTTAGATTGGCATGTTGACTTCATGGCTCCTATTGTAACAATTTGGGCTATCATAAGTTGCATAGGCCTCTTTTTTTACCTGTTTAAAATCCAGGAACCAGCAAATTAAATTGGTGTGGCCTAATTTTAGTTTTCTGTCAGACCCCATGCAAAGGTAAATTTATATTTCTTGGCCAGAGTCGTTCCAATTTTTTTTTTACCAGTACAGAGGACAGAGATATTAGTTATACATAACACAAGAAATGCCAATCTTCTTATGAAATATATAATTTTGAATATTTAATGCTCAGAAACATTTGCCGATACACAATGTATCACGTTTCAACCTCTATGTAAGAATTCCTACATAATGTATTAATACATAGGGTCTGGCAGAAGACAATGAAGCAATATTAATGTGCATATGAAATACCAGTATTAAGATTCATCTTAATGTTACCAAATAGGACTGAGCAAAACACAAAAGTCTATAACCTTAATGACAGTTTAATATCTGCAGGTGGCTTTATGTTCAGTATTAAGTCAATCTGTTGAAGTTGGAATAGACATTTGGAAATAAAGTTTGACTTTCAATTATTCTATTTGCTTTCAATTAGTTCTTATGGTATTTCACAAAATTTATCATAACTGTGAAGGTTAATAATGGGGTATCTAAGAGTTTAAATGTAAATGTTGAGCAATTATGTATTATACCCTTGCCATTCGAATCACTCCTATGAAAGAAAAGTCTTAAATGTGTAGACTAAGTGATGCTTTCAGTCAATCCTAGTCCGCTGGAATATGGTGAAAGCACTAAGGAAACAGCAGGCCATATCAAATCAGTTCAGAGGTCCTAGAAATCTTATTGAGAAAAAAATTTACAAACAGTGAACATGTGTATGATAATATACCAGTGTTCATGGAAAATATATCCACCAAACTGAAAATTTGGCCATTTCATGGCTTCATAGAATATTCTACTTTGAGACCTTGAACTAAGGTGATACAGCCTGCAAAATGTTAACATCTTTTGGTCCAATCAATGAATCTAATAAATTTTTGACTTTCTAATTTACAAACAAGATTGATCCTGTCCCTCTTTGTCCTGAAAATTGAGCTTGTTTTCTTCAACCTTGCTGACATTGCCATCTAGTGATACAGTTGTCTGCTTATTGGCTTCTTCACTAAATTGTGTGTCTAACTTATGAGATACTGAGCTAGGCTTCGTTTTGGATATGCCTCCTTTCGTGGAGTCTACCTCAGTTCTAAGTCTCTTCTTTTCTGAGAGTTTTTTTGGTGTGGTATTGGTCTGCTGACTCTTCGCTGACTCCTTTTTTCTAGTTTTGGGCGAGGCGTGTTTCACAGTTACTTGTTCTCTCAGTTTTCGTTTGCGCCTTGTCTCAACTCCCTGTTTGCCAGTACGGGCCTGCCCTCTAGTGCTTGGAACTGGAACTGCACTTGTGCCAGTCTCCTCCGTGAAACCTTCCTTTTCCTCAATGCCTTTTGTCACCACCTCAGCCTCTTTTACAGACTCCAATGTTGTGAGGGTATCGCAATCAGTTTTTGTACTATCTGGTTTGGAACTAAAATCTCTCACCCCATCATTTTGCTCCCCTGTTGTCTGCTTGTGTTCATCTGTTCTCATCTGACTATCTGTCCCAGTGCTGTCCCCTACCTTGCTCTTTATATCTTTGTCTTGTGAAGGTTCCTCTATCTTGTCTTTCTCATCTCTCAATTCCTCCTGACTCATAGAGATCATTGGCTGACTTGCAACAGATTCTGCACTGGCTTCACTTGATCTTTCTGGACCCTTTTCCATACTAGGACCAGATATAGTGTTTTCCATACTGGGACCAGATAGAGTGTTTTCCATACTGGGGCCAGATAGAGTGTTTTCTGTACTGGGACCAGATAGAGTGTTTTCTGTACTGGGACCAGATATAATTTCTGCACTATCGGGTTGTTCTGATGTCGTTCTTTGTCTTTGAACTTTTTCGTCCTGCTCCAGTGCTGCTTGTCGGTTACTGTTCCTCTCGTGCGTGCTGATGTGGTACTTGTAGGACTCCTTGATGGCGTATTCCTTCTCGCACCCCTCGTACGGACACTTGAAGTTCTTCACCCCGGAGTGTCGCGTCTGGATGTGCTTGGAGACGTACCGTGCGCTCTTGAACGAGCGTTGGCAGTGCGGGCAGGTCCGTGCAGCGAGGTCGCTGCTCTGTGGACTGTAGCTACCGGGACTGATGTTGGCGAGGACGGCCGATGGCGGAGCACCGTGCACGTTCACCGAGCTTGGCGTACCCGGGGAAATTGGCGACATGGGAGGGGCTGTAACGATAAAGGGGACGGATCCTTTTGTTAAGGAGATCATCTGAAGCCTGTGTTGTGCCCCTGCTGTACTGGGCACCGCAGGAGACGGTGTTTGATGCTGCTGCGGAGGAACAGGCATGAGAAGTCCTGGTGCCGTCATGCGAGGTAAAATCTGGGGCTGCCCGGGTGTACCCAGATTTCGCGAATGGTCCTGCGGAATCAGTAACGGTTGCACGGGTAACGTCGAAGGCATGGAAACTGGGGTGCCGACGATCGCTGTCTTTCCGTCGGTCGCCATCATTTGAGGTACGATGGTGAGGGAGGGTTGCATGACGGCTCGAACGCCCGGGGAATTTGTCGGCAGGGCGGGCTGGATAGGAACGTGAGTTTTGGCCAGCCTGGGAGACAAGGGCTGTGCCTGGGCATACATGATACCAGGTAACTGCTGGAGGACTTGTCCCGATGTCTGTGGCAGGATGTAGTGTGCTGCTGGGGCCATGGAGGTAGTGGAGACCTGAAGAGGCACCATGCCTGCAGCCAACCTCATCTGGGGCGCGTACGCCTCCGTTTCTGATATGGTTCTCTCTCGAGTGAGTCTCTCAAACAGGTGTTTCTCTCGCCCCAACTTCTCTGCTTCTGTCTCTGAGATGCTTCTGATTCTACCTCGAACTGCAGCCTCCTTGTTGGACATTATAGTTGTTTGTGTTTCGCTGGTTGTTTTGCTACTAAGCGGACTAGTTTGAGGCTTTGAATCGCCATGTTGTATCGGCTCCCTCCCTGCTGTTCCCTCTGACGTGCCCACCCCCGCCTCTCCTGTGTTCTGATGCGGACCAGTTTTCCCAGTCCCGGGGCTGATCTGAACAGAACCACTGCCGTCAAGCTGAAGAATACGCTCTTGTCTCTCCACTGCATAGGCGTGACCCTTCGACCTGAGATGTTTGGCCAAGTGTCCAGGGATACGGAACGCGACCTTACACTCCTTGCACTTGAAAGGTCGCGGGTCGTTTGTGGAATCAACGACTTCGACTTCGTTCCACTCCATGAACTGAGCGTCGGCTTCCACCTTGAGGTGGTGCGTCTGCGAGCGCTCGTGTTTACTAAGATGTCCTTTGGTCCGGAACGACACGGCGCACTCCTTGCACGTGAAGGGTCGTTCCTCGACGTGGGCTCTCATGTGCTCTTTCAGCATGCGCCCCCACTGGAAAGCACGTTTGCATAGATGGCATGTATGGACCTCTTGAACCTGCCCATCTTTTCCCACAACAGCTTTTGCTTGGCCTGAGTCACCACCCTGTACGTTAGCATGCATGGCTTCCTGTACTTCCCCCTCCACCTGTTTTTCTCTCTCATGCATATCAGCATCTTTAATACTGCTGAGATTTTCAAGCTGTGGAATCGCATCCACCGTCCCCTTCCCTGATTGACTGGGCTTCTCAGCTGTTTCAACTTTGACCTTTGACTCTGTTGGTTCATCCTTGACCTGGACTTGAGTGTGATGCAGGTCAGCCTGTCTGTCTGGTCCAACTAATTGGTAAGGTACTTGCTTACACAGTGGATTGTTTGACGATGGCTTTCTTTCCATAGTGTGCTGCTTTTGCAGTGCCTTTTCTTCAGCCACTGTTGCTGGCATACTTGACATGATTAGGTGTCCCTTTTCAGCGGATGAACGGACTGGAATGGCATCTGGTTTTTGGGGCACTGCTGTCTTTCCAGCCTTCTGCCCTGGCAATGGCTGGTTGGCTGAGATTATTTGAGAGGTCACGTAGCCATGTTTGTCCAGCAATGGTGGTGGGCTAAGCAACAATGGGCTGGGAAGTGGTGGGCCTTGTGGGAACATTTTCTGTGGGGTTAGGACAGGCGGTAAGGGTGAAGACACCTGTGGTGTCAAAGATGTCGGTTTTTCCGGTGTTCGCTGCTCTGGAGGCTGTGGAGGGGGCAGCTGGAAACCTGTTGGTGGAATTACTGAGGTTTGTGGCTGTTTTAGAGATTGTGTTAACCCCCAAAACCCCATGCCAGGCTGAGTTGAGCTCATCATCAGTGGTGGTGGTACAGTCGCTGGTTTAGTTCGAACCTTCAAGGCTTCAGCCAGCAAGTCTGGTCTACTACTCTCTTGCCCTTTGGCAGCCTCCTCCTTCCCCTCCAGATCCCTCACAGTCTTCTGTACCGTCTTGGACAGCTCTTCTGGCGCGGGAAGACTTGCTGGGGGTGATGCTAGTGGAGTTGCATTCTGGGACAAACTCACCGACTTCCCATAGATAGTGCTCAGGCCTATACTGGACACAGAGAGTGAATGTGGATACATAGAGAACAGTCCTGGAGCTTGTATACTAGACGAGCTCAAAGAGACACTGCCTTGAGACATCCCGGAATCTCCTGTCTTAATTTCGACAACTTCTTCTTCCTCGTCTTCTTCCTCATTTTCATTCTCGCTCTCTGTTTCTTCGTCCTCTGCAGAGTCTGTTGTCTCAGCGTCGGAAAACTGGTGTTCCTCGACTCCAGCGTCCTGTCCCGTACTAGAGGCCGTTTCCTCCCCAGTGTCATCTACCGCCCCATCCTCTACTGGTACACCAGTCTCCAGGCACTTTTTACTGTGGGCCTTGGACTTCATATGCTTGGTTAGGTTACCTTTGGTTTTGAAGGAGAAGTTACAATACTTGCAGTGGTAGGGCCTGACGTCGGTATGGGTTCGGATGTGCTTTTTCAACATGCTCGGTTTCTTGCAGCGTATGCCGCAGTCTTCGCACACATACTTTCCCCGACCCCTACCTCTTACGTACACGTACTCCTCGTTGGATTTATAACCGCCGTCAAAGATTTTTACTCTCAGTGGCTCGTTCTTGGCTCTGATGGCCTCCTTTAGCTTTTTCCTACTGTCTGATACGTCACTGTCGGCTGTCGTCCCCTCAACTGCTTGAGTTGCAATCTCCTCTTTGGTTGGTTGTGGCGGTTGACCTTTCACCTGCAAGGATTGCTGTGTCGCTTTCGCCTTGTGTCGAGAACTCCAGAAGCTGGAGGGAGTCAGGATCCCGCCCCTCGGCTGCGTTGAATTCGCTATCGTTGTGATACCTCGCCGATACTTCCGCTTGTTGACCTGCGAGTTGTACAGGGAGAGGTTGCTGCGTACGTCAATGGAAGAGGGAACGATGTTCCACTTAGCGTACATGGAAATGGACTGGTTTGTCCCCTGCTCCAGGTGGATTGGTTGCGGCCGGTGGAGGGTACAGAACGTCAGGAGTGCGACGGGCTGAAGGCTGGCCATTACCTCCACGGTTTTGCCAAACTGGTCGGGTTTGATGGCGGCTCCTTGCATCTGCGCCCGAGCCATGGCCACCTTCTGCTGCCGCTGTCCCATCCCGATGCCCTGCATAGATGGAGTGACGACCGAGCTCTGATTGGTCGGCACCGTCTGTCCGCCAAGCGGTACTGCCATTTGGACCAGCATCCTCTGCTGCCCCCCTGCCCCTGGCAGGATGTTGGCTTTGATGATATTTCCTGTCTGCTCCAGTTTCATGCTTTGCATTTCCCTGGGCGGGGCTGGGGCAGGGACGTTGATGACTACAATATTCTCCTTCCCCCTCTCAAAGGTAACGTACGGCACCCTGTGTCTTGTCGACGTGTTAGGGTCGGCTCGTGGAGGATTGCTTTGCCTGTCGTGATGAAGTTCTTCTGGAGGTTGTGTTCTTGTCTGTGGCTGCTGTACCATGCTGTGTACGATCTGATCCTCACCTGGTGACTTTTTCAGCTGGTTTTGCATGTTTGAGGGCGAAGCGTGTTGTTGTGAGAAGGGTTCGGCACTTTGCCCCAGCTGTGAGTGGTGTTTGGGCTTTTGTAACCCTTGTGCTGTCTGATGAGAAAACTGCACAGCCAGCTGTCCTGTGTAAGGTGTCAGCTGCCCAGGAGGACCCTGAAATCCTGCTGTCTTTCCTGTTGCATCATGTCGTTGTGCTGTACTCTGGATAAACGGCACTGTACCCACTATTACTCCCTCCTTTGTACTTTGTGTTGAATGACTGACAGATTGCGGCAGGGGTTTCTTCTCCTGGGTCACAGAAACCCTTGGTGGTGAACTGAGCTGTCCAACATCTCTGGAATGCTTTTCGCTTGTAGCTGGAACTGTCAAAACTTTGACCAGCGTCACTGCCTGGTGCGACTGCTGTCCTGTAAGGTGTGACAAGGCACTGCTGCTAGAAACCTTGTGCTCGCATGAACCAGCAGGCTGGAGGAACTGATCTGACACAGCTGTGGGAACACGCCTTACTTCTAGCTGACCTTCATTGCCCTTGCTGCTTCCCTTCTCTGAAACAGCCGGAGAATGCTGCTCAGGTCTTGCTGTAGAAGGTGAAACTTCTTTGTCTCTTTCCACTGCCTGTGCGGAGGATGGTACTGCAGAATTAGGATCTGCTCCAGGAATGGAGACATCTGATTTGGTCATGAAAGCGGCTGGAGGATCCTTGATGTTTGCCAGGCGGTACAGACTCTGTAAAGGCTGTAGGACATCTACCGATACCTTCTTCACATCAGCAGCTACCATCTGCTGTGATGTAGTACTTTGTAACCCACTTGTGCCCTCCCCCATTGCCAGCCTTGCCTCTGGATTTGGACTGTGCATTCCTGTATAGAGAAGTTTCTTCTTTGGGGGAAGCTTTTCACTGGGAAGCTGAGAGAAGGTGTCGCTCTTTGCATACAGCATTGTCTTCTCCCCTTGCTGGTCCTTCACCTCCTTTTGTGCTGCAGGTTCCAAGTTGCTGTGAACTTGTTGGCCAGTCTCATTGGATGAGGGCTGGCTTGAGGTGGTTTCTAGTGGAGTGGAGCTCCCTTCGGATGGTCTGGCTGCCATGTTGGTCGCGCTGGTTGCATAATGTGGCGAGTTCTCCCTAACATTCGGAGACAGGACCCTTCCTTCCTCCAGGAAGATTTTCAGTGGAGGTCCTTCCATTGTAGACTGGCTCGCGCCTTGCTGCAGGGAGGCCATGGCCTGGCGCTGGGCCTTGGCTTGCATCTCTTCGTACAGTTTTCGCTTCTTTGGGCTGTGGAGAACCCGGTCCTCCTTCTGTATCATCCTCACTGAAGTTTGCAACTCCAGTGGATTTGCATAAATGGGATGTTTTGGGAGATCCCTCTCCGTGGACTTCTTCATCTCTGTCTGAAGCCTCCCTCTACTCAGCAGAAGCTCCTTGATCATACTGCTCCCTGTCTCCGGCCCACCTTGTGTACCAACACTGCCAGTCACTGCTGCCGTACTAGTGGAACTGACAGACGCTTGAACGCTATTTACATTTATGGGGACAAGAGGACCAGTGAACTGTGGCTCCGTCATTTTCCCTTGTGGGCCGCTCCACTTTTCCGAGGTCTCCTTGTCCGTGCCTTTCTTGGTCATTTGAAACGGGAGAATGTCAGGCCTCGTGGTCAGCTGGACGACTGGACTCGACCCCCCAGATGAACCGTTGCTAGGCGGGGTTGCAACAAAGCCTGCTGTGACCAATGGGGACGCAGGTGCTGTTGTTGCTATGGCAACCAGGCCCATGGAAGGGGAGGGTGACAGTGAGAAGGAGATGGTTGTGACTGGCGTCATCGGGGGGATCCCAGCCCCCAGAGTCTGCATTTCAGACAAGTTTCCCAGCGACCCTCTCCGACCTTGGATGCTCTGTGCGTTCAGCTGTTGGCTCACCTCTGGGCCTGTCTTCTTCATCAGGTCCAGATAGCCCATGCTGGTCGGTTTGGGTGACTCGATACTCGACCGGCGAGATCCCGACATGCGGCGCGGCTTCACGTTCTCCAGACTCTGGCTCTCAACGATCGCTTCATTCTGGTTGATGAGTTGCATGATGCGGTCGTGGAGGCTCTCTCGGTCCAGGCTCCGCTGTGACTGCTGGGAAGGGTCTTTGCTGGTGACGTTGGACATTGAGACGGACTTTGAGCCAGGTGTCAAAGGTGAAGACAGGGTTCGCACAGCGTGTTGCCTGGGAACCATGGATGTCGGTGTGGACTGCTGACCAACGTCTGGAAGCGAGGACATGGACAAAGACATCATGTTTCCACCGAAATTGCTCGTTTTCAAGGGAGGGAGGGGGGAGAGGTTGGAGATGGCCATCCGACGTTGTCGTAAGGCCTCCTGCCGTGACTTGTCGGCGAGGTTCTCCTGGGACTTTGCCGCAAGGCGCTCGCGGACGGTTTGCGCCAGCGTCTGCACCGCGGGTCTCATGTGAACCGGCATGTTGACCGGAAGCCCGCCCTGCGCCTGCGACACGGCCGGCTGAATCAGCACAAACTTGTCAGGATGCATTTGCACTTGGCTGCCCTCCCTGCCTGGCATATAGTACATCGGCTGTGATTGGTTGGGCTGTGTCGAGGGATAAGGGACTCTCATCTTGGAAGCCAGCCCCTCTGAAAGTCCCGGATCATCTGTGTTATTTCCTACTGACGACACTGACATGTGGACAGGCATCGCGTAGGAGCTTGGAATTTGCATATTGCTTACTAGGAGTTTTTGTGCATGGTCGGTGCCCTCGCTGACTTTCCCCTCGGCCGTTTCGTCTGAGTCGTCCTCGCTGTCTGTCGTGTCCACACCGTCATCTATGATGTCATCCATCGCTTCAATCTTCGAGCCATCAGGGTTAGTGACGAGGCCAGCTTTGAGAGCGTGTGCATGGGACTTGCGGTGTTTGTACAGGTTACTTTTGGTCTTGAATGCGAAGCCACACGGTACACAGGGGTACGGCCGTTCACCTGTGTGAGATCGAATGTGTTTTTTCAGCACGCTCGGTTTGGCACAGCCCCTTACCACAATAAGGGCAAACATGCCTGCCAGCCTTCTTCTGCTTCTTGTCCTGTTTGGCCAGCTCTTCTTGCTTCATGGTTTCCATCAGCTCAGCCTTGCCCATCATTTTAGATGCTCTGTACAGCATGTGGCTCTCGGCACCTCCGGATTGCTTTGTGTACAGCAGTTTCAATGCCTGCTGCTCCACTGTCTCTGGCCTTACCTGATACTGCACATCCCCCCTCCCATCATGCACTGCTCTCAGAACACCTGTTGGCATGGTGGCCACAGCTGGGTTTTCTACAGGAAGTGACCTCTGACCTGCAGGTTGCTGTGGTGGGTGGGTGTGGGCTGGGGAGGGAATGGAGGTTGCCCCGAGCCTGGGGAGCGGTCCATCTTATTCAGCTCGGAGTCTGTGATCTGTAGGAGGGCCTCCAGGGCCTCGTTTCGTGCCTGCACCTCAGAGTCGGTCATGTTGGTTTGTTCTTCTGGCTCCTTCTGGGCTCCGGCTACCACTTCACTGTTGTTGCCTTCTGGGCTGCTTTTCATCAGCTCCTTTGTTCGTTTGGAGCCGGGCTTCTCTGACACCACAGTCTTTGACTTTGGTTTCTCAACGATCTCCTTCTCCCCTTCCTTACTCGACTTGGAGTCCTCGTCGGCCAGTTCAAACTGGTCCAGCGAGTTCTCATCGTGGTTGTTGGCTTTGGGAGAGGGTAATTTCATTGAGGCCTTCGGCTGTCGCTGACCCCTACCACGACCTTTGCCCCGACCTTTGCCCTGTGTCTTCTTGGGTGCCTTCCTGCCATTCTGACTGCTTTTTGTGACCTCTGAGTCAACTTTTGGGGTGACTTTCTTAGGTTTTGTGGCCTGTTGACTCTTGTTGCCGTCCTTGCTTGCTGACCTTGTTCCTATCCGTTGTCTTTTGGGCAGTTGTGCGTCGACTTGGTCAGGCTTCCCAGCAGCCTTCACTTCTTCACCTGATAAACCAAAACAGATGTTACAAACTTTTAAAATCACATCAGTCCAAACCAATGGTAAGACTCTACATTAAACAACCCGATGACATTAATCATGTCACTAGGACTAAATAAAAACATGAGATTAAACTATTAACATTTCAATGTGAAATGAGCCCCAAAATTTGGTGACTGTACAAAATTGTAACAACTGTTGAACATTAATTCCAATGTCAGAATCCAGTACTGTAGTTGAATTTTCAAAAGTGGTGCACTTGACTTGGTTCATCCAAAACGCATTGGATCAAGCCCGGGTGATACCCTACATGTGATACGGATAGTTATTACATGGGCTAGAGCACCTGCATCAAACATTACCCAGCATGTGGCCCAGGTATGACACAAATGTAGTTAGCAGGAGACTAGAAATGAAATAGACCTTTGCCCTTCTTGACCTCCTCCTGTCCTGTGTTTGGAGCGCCGGTTTCATTCACCTTCCTCAGCAACTCCTCAGCCTCTTCTCTTTGCCCTGCAGGACAGAAACATGCAGTTTGTTTGTTTATTTTAGTCTGTCAATAATTTCATAATGTGAACCAGTCAGAATTGCCCTGGGTGCCAGACAGTCAACTATACAACTGAAACACTTGGTTGCATTAAAAAGTCTCCTATAAATTATGTTGTATAATATTCCGATTTCAACAAAAAATGACGCACTAGCTACTCTTCCTGGAGTCCACATTAGGGTGATGAATTTATTTATCACTGCGTGGCTTGTAGGAGATCTTATTAAAGTCACTGTACTTTTGTTGGGAATGAAAAATTCTCTATTTCTCATGACCATTACGCCATATTGTACCTGTGGGCTGGTATATTACAGTGGCAGTTATAGTGGCTTACAAATTCAGATAACTCTCAATAAAACCATTAAAAAACACTGTCTAAACAAATTGAAGTTCACACCTCACAATCTAGTAATCATTCAACATGATCGCAAGGCTATATACATGTAGTTGTTGTTTTTGTTGTCCTTCTATTCAGGAGCTACATCCTGTTTACAACAATCCTTTCACCTGCTGGCAAATGTGTAAACAGCACGACCTGGTGTGTTCTACTTACTGTAAACAATTGATGCTAAAATTAAACCAGTACCACAAAAAACCTCTCTACACCCCTACTTTGTGGAGCCGTTGGTACAGTCCCTGGAAGGGGATATATTTGGCAACAACAGTGGCCAGGGTAGTGACGCAGATGGCAACATGGCAGCATTTGTTGCTAAGGGAAGCCACATCCGCCACAGGCATGACTTTCTTTAAGAAATGGAGCATTTCAAAGGTTCAACCATGACACATACATGTAGCAAAATTCCATTCTTTCAATCATACTATAATTATAGCTGAATGATATAATTACCTACATGTACTTGTCCATACTGTATGTTCACGTCCTGAATCTGAGAACACATAATCTACTTATTTTCCAATCTAGGTAATAAATTTATTATTCATCTGAGAACCAAAAGTCCAATTAATTGGCCTTGATTAGTTTGGACAATTTCACTTAATGTAAATAAGGAAGTGGGACAGTTCTTGAATGATATATTTTCTTATACAAGATCGGTTGTTACTCGATTTTCCTCAGGACTACTTTAGAACCTTTGAGAAGATCCCCAGGTATCACATTCGGTGTGCAGGTAAATAATGGCCTTTCTATGACGCACATCCACCCACTGACAATGGTCCAGTTCTCCCTGGAGTATTTCAGGGTCATACACTCGATGATACATGTACTGCAGGTTTTTTTACAACTTGTAACACATTTGGATGACACGAGTCACAATTAATATTGAATTTTGATACAGCCAACTAATAGTAATAAGCATTGTTTGGGAAAGCAAAATACAAATGCAAGTAGCAAAGTTCCCAATGAAACAAAAGAAAAGGCCTTTGTAAAATTGTGTAGTTCACTTATACTATAGTTTTTAATTTTTTTTGTGTATCAAATTTGTTGCAATGATAAAAGAGAAGTCACAAAAGACACTGTCCAGCAGAAAAATACAGCAATTCCTGTTTTATAAAAAGCCAAACGACGCCCCTCCATTTTGAGCCTAATGGTGCGTTCCAACGAGCAAGGTACTTGGCCGAAATCTACCCCAGACAGAAGGCTATTTATAAATGCCCACAGTGCTACATCATTACATTGGCCGCTGGCCAACCCAGAATACTTCAAAGCTTTCCACAGCATGATGTCATCCCCTTGGAACCTGGCGCCTGATTGGTTGCTAGGGGGAATGATTGACAGGTCTAAGGGCTGATAATAGCAGCATGTGATTGCTGGTGCCAGGAGAGGGAATAATGTAGGGGAGGGTTGGGCAGCTGGGACAAAGCGGTGGCGTGTCATGTTTGGTTGGAAAGGGCAGGTGACTGGAGGGCAGTAAACAAAACGTGGCCTGATCTCCGCGCCAGGCGAGGGGGAACGTGGAACGGAGCTGACGCCATTGGATAATTGGGAATTCACAACAATAAACTAATATAGGGGGTTTTCTGGGGGACATTTTTTGGTAAACGTGGGACAAAAATGCATAGAGAATATGAGAGGAGTATCCTTACCTAAATTCCATTTTTTACCAAATTATATGAGTCTACAATAAGCCAATCCATACTTTTGAGAACAAATTCTTTGTTTCAATTGGCGTAGTCATTATTGTACTGTCTTCTTTGTTCCTCCTTTAAAAAGTAATGGATTTAGGCTACTGTTTCCCCTACCCAATATGTGAGTCTATAATACAGGTTTTAGCCTGCCAAATTGTATCAAAGTTGATATATTTTTTCTGCAAACTCAAAATTTTCAACAAATTTCAGTTGCTTATTTCAATTCAAGCCCTGGGTATGCAAAAATATTATAATTCCTACTTCCTGGAGCTTCATGTTTACATAGAAATACTGCTTTCAATCAGAATTAACTAGAAATGTTTATTGTCCTGTCCAAATGTTGGTCACAACTTAACAGGTTTTGAAACTAGTAAAAGGGCAATGAAAACAATAGTTTTAGTGGCCTATACAGGAAGTTAGAGGTATAAAAAACAATTTTTATGAGGAAGTTTTTGAAAAAAATTAAAAACAACAAAGAGGAAATATAGAAATAAACACACAACACACAAAAAAACAGGTAATCAAGATTTGACAAAAAAAATGAGTAAAAAGGCAATCCAAAAAATTGGAAGTTAGATCTTACAAAGTTAACGAAAGCCTGTGACACAAAAATGTGCACCTTGTTACATCTTTACTTAGTTTGCACTCTTACCAAAAAAGGATTACATCACTTAAGCATTCTAAAAATACCTCCCAAAATTCCTGTGTATACCATTGAGTACAGGAAGGATATTTGTATGGGTCACTGACTAACTGCCAACTCTTGAAATATCTCACCTGTACATGTGTTTAGTACTGGTTCTTCTAGTCTAGAAACAAGTCTAAGCTAGCAGTACATGTACTATTATTATAATTTATAAAACAAAAAAGGCAAGCAATTCATGTGTAACCTTCTCCTTGCTACTTTCCTACATGTAAAACAGGTTTGGTGCCAAATGGTTGCCCAATTACAATGTAGCTGGTTGGAGGCTCTTGTGGAAAAAGGTATCATCATCATACATGGATAGGCCATATTCATGTAGTATAACTATAATGTAACAAATAAAATTGCAGAAGGGAACTAGAGGTCCACAATGTCATACCTTCGCCATAAAAAATGCCCATAATGGCCAGGTGGTCCTTATGTAGAGGTGATCACTAGTGCAGGTATGACTGTATCCATTTTGTTTTCAACATTTTGATTGAAAATACATATCAGACTACAGATAGTGGCCCATAGATACATGTAAAACTAAATGCTCATTACTGATGAAAAGTAGTGGATGCTACTTGAAGTTGAAACGTTTGACAGTTTCCAAAATCTAACCAGTTGCTTGACTCCATGAGTTCTTGTGTACATAGTTAGTAGCTAGTGTGGGAAACTTCAGTGTATTCAGCACAAAAGCTTCATGGTGCTACACCATTTCTTTGTATTTAGAACTAGTAAGTAACTTGTGCAAATATCCTGTATTTGTAAGGCCCTTTAAAGTCATTTAACTGTTTTCTAGACATTTTAAGAAAAAAATCAAGACAGTTATAATTAACTAAGTACTAGTTATATTTTTCTAAACATTTATGATTGCTTTGATACACAAATGTGTATATATGCTTCCCTGTTTGTCAACGCATCACCTAGTTAAAACCAAACTTGATTAATATTTACACACTCCTTTAACCCTCTCCTTGCTTAAGTCCATCTCTGTACCCAAAATAGTATTGGCTAGAGCAGAGCTTGGCACAACAAAGGTTAATCTGAGTCAATGTTGAAAGTTAGCATTGGAGGTTACTGTGCTAAAGTCTAAAGTACAATGTACAAGTGTGCACATGTGCAGCGTCCCTACAAAAAGTGGGCGGGTAACGTTGAAGTTTATTGTAGCCTACAAGGTGGCTTTTTCTTCCAAGAGACTTCTTATTATTAAAGCTACATTATGTAACATTAGGATAATACAAAAAGTCATACTGCAAATCAATCAAATCAAATAAGTGCCATTCAGGAAGTGGAGGTGCCAAAATAGCACACCCTACAGTTAAGTTACGAGCGTGTTTAAAATCTGGGAACACAGCTGCCAGTCGTGTTTGTTTACATTCTGGCAATTTGTGGTGGTACCACAAACTGAGTGTGCCTCCTGTGGGCTGTTTAAGCCATTATAACGCCAACCACAAATGTTAGAAATGTGAGATGATTGCACATATATGCTAAAAAGTGGAAGTACGGTATACCACAATCATATTAAGATTTTTCAATTAGAATATTGCAATTTTTGGTTCAAAAAGTTCCATAAAATTGTAATATATAGACTAGTTTAAGCCTACACAAAATATTCAAATATCATTCACACAAAAACAGTGGTACTGCCACTGATGATTGACACATAGTGGGAGGGGCAAGTTGTAAGGTTTTAATACCTTTCAAGTAATTCCCATGGGACCATCCTGTTGTCTCTACCTGTACAACAGGTGACACAGTAACAGTAACAGGTACAGGTGTTTTCAACCTTTATGCAAATTAGAATAAAACCTTTTGAAAACGTATAAATAGCTCTCAAAAGGGCCAACAGAAACAGAAATTAAGGAGGAAATGTTACTTAATAAATTGCATGCAACTTCTCCATAATACAAGACCTACATGTTTCAGTGACTTTTCATTTACATGTGAAACAGTGTTTTTTGTCTACTTATGGTCTACATGAGTCACTGAACTAGAAGAAACTATGTAAAAAAAACTCATTGACTAGAGTATATGGGAACGCCTAAGTGCTAAGTGATATAATTATACAGTTTTTCTTTACACCATATGACAAATACATTACATCCAATATATTGAAGTTAAGAAATAGATTTAAGCAAGAAAAAGACTGACAACAGTATGTTTCTAGGAATCCCTTTCCTTAATTGAAGAAATCTATTTTCTGTGTGGTTTCCAGGATGTGGGACAACACTTCTGACCCAGGCTAGCTGGCCGGCTTCCATTAATTTTACATGCTCCAACATTCCGCTACCAGAACCATGACGTCAGTTTCAATAATGATTAGCAATGTACAATTCCTGCTAAAAACGGCCCAAAAACCAACCAAAAAGGTTAGAAACTGTTTCTTGTTGCTGTTTTTCTTGTTTGTGGGCGATGAGACTAAAACCAGGACAACATAATTGTCACATGACTACCTGGGCCCTGAGGAAAACAGCAAGCAGTCTAGCAACAACCTGTTCACCCCTGTCAACTCTTACAAGTGGAATCGCCCACAACGTATTTTGAGATTCCCCATTAAAAACGCCGAAACTCGCGTATTTTCGGCCACACAAGTGGACAGGGATGATGTAGTGGTCATCAGGGGTCATATCAGGGTGGTGCTGTGGTCAGAAAAGTGGTCCAAAGTGTCCATTTCGGGCGCAAACAAGCCCGAATCGAGCGCTGACCTCACAGTCATACTACTCACCACTAGCTACTCGTGAATACATAATGAGGGCAACCCCAAAACATGGCAAGGTATTTCCCCATACTTCTACCTCAAACCTTCCTCAATTTCCGCCCAAACTACCGCAAACGTGGCAAAAACATCGCCATCTGTGGAAGGCAACAAACCTAGGACGCCAAAAGTGGCGACTTTGCGGAGAATAAAGGTAGATTTGATGGGGAAATGCTTACGTTTCAACGGCTTTGGGTTGACTTGTTTCCGACGTGGCATGGTCTAACGTCCCTGGTTTCTGCGGAGCTATGGCGGAATTCCCCTCAAAGTGTGCACAGACATGTCCCCTGGACTCTCCCCGTCAACTTAGCGAGTCCCTGCCCTCCTGGTTGTGGACTAAAACCCGGTATTCCAGGTGGGAAAGTGGCGGAAAGTGCAAGTTTAACTGCCTTTCTCTCCAGACAAAAAACAAGAGCTGGGAATGACGTCATGGATCCCCCGCCACGCCCCAGAGCGAGGCTAGACGGAGATCCCGGAGTTTTACCGCCCCTAATAATTATCCTTCCGCGCTGGGTTTTCCCAGGAATTCTCCAACATTTCTCCCTTAATTTCCCCTCCTAACCTTAAAAACTACCAATACCACATCTTTCTTTACAGTATATTAAGAAAGGGATGGGTAAAACTGGTGTGAGTTGTTTTTAAGACGGGTTTGCGAGGGTGCGAAAAGGGGAAGAAACTAGTGCGGTGTTTACATGCGGAGTGATCCGGGAGCAGCCCGACCTGCGCGGGGTCACGTGACCGGATGGCCGCGCCGCCCAGGCAACAGGAGCGTGACTCATTCATGAAACTCCTGACGTCTGGCGCCAAAACCACGCGCCAAATTTAAAACGCCAGTCCGGTACTTGTTTCAAAAGGGGTGCCAGAGTATACAGTGCAATTTTACGGAATACAGTGCAATTTTACTAGTAAAATACTATTATGCGATTGCACTGTATTCCGTAAAATTGCACTGTATACTAATACGATTGCACTATATTCCATGAATTGCACTGTATACTAATACGATTGTACTGTATTCCGTAAAATTGCACTGTATTATAAAGTGTAAACTGGTATACTAATACACTGTATTCCGTAAAATTGGTCCCGAACATGTTGCAGGTGTTATAAAGTTTTTCAACACTTTTCCTGTACCACTTGAAAGTTCGCGTTTCATAATATAAGTGATAGCATATAATTTATATAATTGAAATCGATATTTAAACAGTATAGCATTTTTTAAAACTCGGGCCAAAGAGCATCAAGCTATCTCAAATTTCAAACTTTTCTTTGGATGGAATGGATTCATATATTCAAAATGGAAAGCAAATACATAATCGAAAGCAAATAACAGTATCAAATTTAATTAAGGACCTCAGTCCAACCTATCTGTATCTTGATATTTTCCTCACAAAGCAAACTGAAAAAAATTTCTTCTTTATATTTTTTTATACGTGGCACAACCATTTCTTTATCTTTATCTTGTGATTAAGGCTGCATTACCTAACTTGGCAAGCATACTAGTATCTCGTGGCTTTCGTCGTGTCACAGTCTTTTGGCGACGCTGATTACTAACGCCGTCTGGCGGATTACTGGAGTAATACAGTTTTCGAAAAGTGTGTGCATTTGTGTTTGTAACGCCTCCTTAAACTAATATGTAACGAACATTAGACAAGGTTACTTTAGGGTAAATGATTACAATGTTACCAATCGCGTACACATACAGAGAAAGAGAGAGAGGGGGAGAGAAAGAGAGAGAGAGAGAGAGAGAGAGCAAGAGCTCATAATAATAATTTTCTTTACTGTACTGTGAACAACGAAAACGTTTGCAGACTTTTGCCTAGATGTTATTCTATTCAGGGCTGTTGTAATTTGAAAAACATCACGTGCAAGTTTCAGGTGATCAATACCAAAATCAATACGTATTTAGCTGGGTAAAATGTTGGAATTGGCAAATACGATATACCCGTGACTGTTTGGGTTGAATGAGGACGGTATAATATAAAAATTTCTTTTAAACGGCGAACTCAGAGTTGCCAACCTTTTCGAAGATGTCCCAACCCCATCCAAACGTTTCAAATATAGCCTGCGCACGGGATTGGCTGATAGGAAATTATCGGTAATTTGAAAAAAAATAAACAGTCATCCGACCTTTGGTCGTCCTCAAATATCACATGGCACTGAAGTCACTATCGGGTGACCTTGGGTGATAATCTATAGTATGATGGCGTCCGCTAAAGTAGTTTCCCACCTAGCCGTGTTTCTGTTGTTGTTTACGGCGAATTATAATGACTTTTCTCGGGGCTACTCCAGTAACCTGTCCTTTAAGTCGGACGGGGAGGGACGGAAGGGTGCCTCATACGCAGGACGGTGGAAATATCTGTCTATCCTTGTCTCGGTAAGAGTGACCATGTTTTGCAGTTCTTCAAGGTTATCTAGCCTCTACCAGGCACCGCGGATCGCTGGAAAAATAGTAGAAATTGGCCGAAATAAAGGAATAATGCACCAGGGGAGGTAGCTGGCCAGATCCCGTGAGTCGCGAATTGGATCTTCTCTGTTCGGCTACCTCCTCTGGTACATTAGATCCTTTATTTCGGCCAATTTCTACTATTTTTCCAGCGATCCGCGGTGCCTGGTAGAGGCTAAAGGTTATCTACGGCCATGTTAGTATACGTAGTAGTGTGATGCAATATGTAGCTCCTTCCGTAGTTTTTCTAAGCATGACTAAAATACATGCGTTTTTATTGCGTATTTATCGTTTTTCATGTTGAGTTGAGAATACTACACATGTATAATAATGATTCTACATATATTTGGGCTGTCACCATATTTTTGCTATGCAACCCTGAAAGTGAATTGGATGTCTTTAACAACCACTTGTTTATATGTACTTCTGCTAAGTTCAATTCATGTTAGTTTTGATACTTTTTCTATCATTTAATGAAGGCACTAGTAGTCAGCACCTAACTGGCAAGTACAGTTTGATTATGTAATGTAAAATCGATTTTCAATAATCAACTTCAACATCTGCTTGGAGATTACAGAAAAAATCAACGACCGATCGAACCTTATCTTTTGCCTCCCATAACTCTTATCTGGTTCGGTCAAATCAAACGGATCGTAAATTCCCACAGACCTTTCCCCCAGTTTATTTTGGCCGGTGTGGTGTCAAAATGCGCTATAGGCCACAGCAAGTAATTTTAATGGATGACGTCGACATCAGCGCGCGCATAAATTTTTGCCTGATTTTTTTTTTTGGGGGGGGGGAGAAATTTTATTGCCCTCTGACAATGGTCAACATGACGAAAAAAAAAAGATGTCTGTTGCCATGCCGGAAGGTGGATGGCAGATAACTATAAAGAGAGGAGACAAGACAAGGTTCTGATGTAATGTTTTGTCTTTTACTTTGATGCAGTGATGTATTTAATTTCTTTCATATGTTCCCACTGAATGAAAACCATTTGTACAATGGTTGAAAACTTTGTTTTGTTGTTTCAGTGAGAAATGGATGTCGGCAGTCAACTCTTATCAAAATATAGGAAAAGTCAAAGTCAATAGCTATCATTTCTTGTTTTTGAAAAAGGGTTCATGATGTCAAAATGTAGGGATCTTGTTTTTTTTTTGGCCCGCCTTGTTTTTTTTTTACCCTATTGCGTTAGATTTGGCGTTTGCGGAATTTACTTGCTGTGGCCTAAAGTAAACTCTTTCCGAACTTTGAGCCCACGCCTTGTCTCCGGTAAAATGGCGAGTAGAGTAAGAGTGGTGACAACTGTCGTCCATGTGGCGATCCTGCTGGTGTGTGTGGTGACTGAGATTGAGTACAGTACTTATGTCATGCTGACTTTTGAGACACACAAGAAGTTTGGCGGCCGCTTTCCGTACCTGACCAACCTGAATGCGGTGAGCTTTGGAAGAAAGATTTTATGAAAAAAGATGTTGCATAGAACGTTAATACTTTTTTTAAAATTTTAGTACAAGGTGTTGTCAAACTACGTTGTGTGTTTGTGTGTGTATCAGTATTTCGGCGTAACACACCAGCTTCGCAGGCACGCGGCGCGGCGGCAGCTAGCTATATCACACCGAATAACGTCTTGTTACACTCAATCTTTGCACATTTAATTGCGTGTGTGTGTCAGTGTGTGTGTGTGTCAGTGTGTGTGAATGTCAGTGTGTGTGTGTGTGTGTGTGTGTGTGTGTGTGTGTGTGTGTGTGTGTGTGTGTGTGTGTGTGTGTGTGTGTGTGTGTGTGTGTGTGTGTGTGTCTTAGCCTCGTTCAGTCCGGTGCCCAAAGAATATACGCCAGTCACTAAAGAATCTCCGACTATTGAGTCATTGATTCACATGATTGAATTTTTCCAGGTGGCACAGATGGTTTTCTTCGGGAGCTGCGTGTTGAGTGACGTGTTTGAGGCCATCCTTGGCAGAAAACCTGGTGTGCTGAAGGCGCTCCAACGTGTCCAGGACTACCTCTTCGCCGTACTGCTGTTCCCGATGGCTATGGTAGGGGGCGTTTCTCACCAAGATAGATTGATGATGCCTGGGCGTCACCTGGCCTGGGTACTAACCTATAGGTTACCTTACTTGGTGAGAGTGAGAGTGTGTAAAGCTCCTGTCACACATTCAGAATTAAAATGAAATTAAGTTACGTGTCTCTGAAAAGACGATACAAAGACCTTGTTCTTTCTGTCTATAGGCTATATATATATTACAGTATTGTTTTTTTTTCTCCGCAGACGGTTCAGTGTCTGTTCTGGGCTATCTACGCCATCGACCGGGAGCTAGTCTACCCCAGCAAACTGGACGCCATTATTCCAACCTGGTTAAACCATGTCTGGGTATGTTTAGTCATCCATCCATCCATCCATCCATCCATCCATCCATCCATCCATCCATTCATCCATCTATCCATACATGCATCCATCCATCGATCCATCCATCCATCCATCCACCCACCCATTCATTCATTCATCCATCTTTCCCACCATCCATCCATCCATCCATCCATCCATCCATCCATCCTGTCATTATCAGTTATCGATTTATTTCAACTCAATCATTATCATTCATCCATTTTTCGTTCATTCATTCATTCATTCACTTATCGTGGTAATCAAAATATAATTTATTTCAACGTTAACTACCTCAAGTAATCATAATAGTGAACTGCACCAGTAACTTACCAATTATTACTGTTATTGCTGTCCTCAGCACACCACCACTGTGCCTGTATTGCTGCTTGAAATGTACGTGGTGCGTCGCCGTTATCCGGCACGTACCGCAGCACTGCCCGGGACAGTCTTCTTTGGAGCCGCTTACCTTATATGGTATGTGCCTAAATCACCTGATCTGTACGTGTTGCATTTATTCACGCAAACATTTAAGTTTTCTTGAGACACAAAGTTTCATCGAAGACATCGAAGTGTTCAAGAATTCATTCTTTCCTAGAACTATTGCAGTGAGGAACTCGCTGTCACAAAGTGCAGTAGGGGCATTGTCATTAGATAGCTTAAAACAATGTCGAGAGTTAGATATTCAAGGGTTAGGTGTAACAAGTCGATCGGTGTAATGTAGCCAGCTGCCACCGCGCCGCGTGCCTGCGAAGCTGGTGCGTTACGCCGATGGACGGTTATACCGGCTATAGAAATACAGATACAGACCTAATCCTAGTTTGTATTGCATCGATTGTGATAATATTCTTGGTTGTTAACTGTTGCTACATAGAAGATGAACATCGTAGGTGGGGCTCCTAGCGACTGTCCTTGGTACTGAAGCAGGCCTTCCAGTGTTCATGACACACTACGGGCTTGGTTTTCAAATCTTGGTGTTTTCCTCTCTGCCCACCGTATCACTAACGATGTTGAGAAAGCAGTTATTCGTCCGTATACGACCTAGTCCATTACATTAAAATAGATCACATTTTTTAACAGGATTCGGATCGTGGCTCACTATGGGGGTTTCTGGGTGTACCCGTTTCTGGAAGTGATGGGGCCGATAGGGACTTCCGTGTTCAACATGGCGGCTGTGGGGATGCTCTGTGTGTTCTACATGGTTGGCGAGTATGTCAACACAAAACTATGGGGTGAGAAACTTCATCATTGTAATGTTTTTTGCAGTCTTGATGTACATTGCTATGTGAAACAATTTTGTTGTGACAAACTAACATGATTCAGGGAAGGTACATCTGTGTCTTTCCCTGCCAATGTGTGTTTGAATTCGTGAGATAGAGACAATAAACAAAAACATATAATATGGTGCTATAGATTTAGGTAACATTTAGTAGTTTTATAATAGATAATAATCTATAATATTTCTGTTCACAGGTCGAGATGCTTTCGAAATTTCTTCCACAACGAGTCGTAAGAAGAGCAACAAAAGTGCATAGATAGACATGAAGAAAAGTGCGACAAGCAAAGTATCATTAATCAATTATTAATAATTAATTAGACTAAACAGTGAAAAAATTCAATTTGAAAATATCTTCTTTTCATTATAATTAACCTCCACTTTTCAACATATTTGTGCAATTATCTCACAGTTCTTACATACATGTACTTAGTGTTGTGGCCCACACAAGGGGCACTCAGTTTGTGGTACCACCACAAAATAACAGAATGTAAACAAACATGGCTGACAGCTGTGTTTCTAGCTTTAGATATATTAGTACCTCAACTTCCTGAATATCAATATCTGCAATAGTTGGTTCAACGTATTTTCTAAAGAAATACCAATAGATTTTTTGTATCGAGTATCGTCTTATTAATTGTTATATGATATAGCTTTAAGATTGACGTTTTTATGCCCCTATTACCTTTTGATGTACCACTCCTATATCAAAGAACCGGAGAGAAATTTGACTTGCCATACTGCCGATCAGATTGTAGAGACAGAAACTTGCTGCCATACACATGAAGACGAGAACAACGCACAGAACAACCATCAAAGGGAGGAGGACAGCCACAGTGTCCAGGTTGATCACACTTGGAGCTGGAGTTGCTTTATATTTCCAATCGTCCACACTACGAGCTTGTCGGCTATGTCTCGGTTGCTGCATAACAGGGCTTGCATCAACTTCAACTTGACTCTCGCGAGAAATCCCAACTCTCGCGTGATCTTGTGACACTGAATGCCCTGTCTTTGCCCATGCTTGTCTTGGGATTTTGGGATTTAAACGTGCTGCAAGCGACATTTGATAACGTGTTGCTTGCACAGCATTCTGTTTAAGTTGGCTATCTACCTGGTCATCTGCTGAATTTCTGGGACCATTGCCAGCAGCTTCAAATGCTATTTGAATGCCTTTCAAGCTTTTAGAGGGCTTGAGTCTTAACATAAAAGAATCTTGCTTAGCAGTGATCTTGAGAAATAGTAGTCCTTTCTGGTCGTCATTTTCGCCAACTGTGCTCTTGGGGGATTCGCCAAGATGGACGCCGTGTGTCGTCACTTCCGTTTCCGGTGTTGCAGGTTTGAACAGGACCAGGATCAACAAACATAGGCTGGACCGTGTGGACTTTTGCATGTCGTAGCAAATCCGCCAAGTCAACGTCGTCCTTGTGAAAGTGACACCTCTTTTTTTGGACACAGCAGCCTACAATAAGTGAAGACATGGCATGGATCACGATGGTCCATATGTATGACACATGTACGTTGGACTCTAGAATGGCAAAATATTCTGGTCTTACAAATCACTGTAAACATAGCACTGCATATCAATCCAGGCTTTGATTTTTTTGTTGCCAAACCGAAAGATTAAAAAAACACAAAGCAATAAATATAGAAGCTCAACTTGACCTTTATATTCTACATTCGGAAGAACTATAATTGGAATAGAGTCTTTACAACGGTGGTTGCTTGATAGTACAACGAATAAAAAATATTGTTAGTTGTAAAATGGGCTTTGCTCCAACACGAAGGAAACACTCAACATAAATTTACAGTCAATGTCCTCAACCTTATCATATGCGTGATTCATGATCACTGCATTGATTTTCCTTTTTGTTAGAAACAAAACTCAAATTTAAGAACTATAGATTCTTACAATAAAGATGAGCATCCATTCGAATTGTTACAATGTACTTACCTTCAATATTGTGTAGTGCTAGTTTGCCCTGAAGTCAGGAAACCCGGCGGTCGCTGTGTGAAGGCTCTACTAGTACTTTGGACGTCTAAGTCCTGTATAAACCTTCCGTTGCGTCGTTCAGCTCAAACGTTGATACTACGTGATGTAAAAACGTATATATATGGTCGAGGCCTAGGGTGCCAGAAAATGCGTCCACCCCACATATGTATGCCATGACTTGGAATACAAATGTGGGCCGTGGTTAGTGCTACTTCTAGGAAACGAGCTTTTACTGGCACTACTGTACCCCGGTGATGAGCCAAATCCTCAAGCTGCTACATACGTGTGGGGTCAGGTGTTTAGGGCTAGGTTAGGGTTGGTATTAGAGTTAGGATTAGGGCTAGGGTTAGAGTTGGAATCATTAGTTGTTCAGGGCTAGAGTTAGACTTACGATTGGGGTTAGGTTTAGGTTAAACTTTATAATCTCCCACATCACGTCCACCCTCCCACCCCTTGTCTCAGGTACTAGTATATTGGAAACCCCTAAGTAGTGTTGGAGTCGTGTATATGGCAGGATCATGTATTTGGCTTGACACGGGCAGTGACTATGTCAACGCTCGTTAATCCAAGATAGCATAAGAATACCTCCCATACTTCAACATCAAATCATTATTTTGAGAATATACATGTAAATTAAACCTTTTTTCAATACATAAAATCCTTGAATACAGCAAAAAATCATTTTACAGCAACAAACGTTGTGTGATGTTAGTTTGTATATGATATAGGCCGTGTGATGGTTTTTGATAGTGTATTACGGAGATTTCACTGTACTGTGACTTATCCCAGTGATCCGCCATTTTTGTTTGCCCAACCGAGGCTGGGCGGTTCGATCTGGAGTGTGGAATGTCCCGGATGTGTGTGGACAACAAACACCCCGCCTGTATATTTTTCACTCCGGGCGCTGTACAGATAGGTCAATGTGCTTTACATGTAGCAAAACAAATACTGTGCACACATTTTCATGGATCCAAACCAAGTTTATATTTTGAACTGTAGGTGGTGCGGTATGTGACTAAGAGACTCGCATCAGAACTGCTCAGAATCGCTCAGTTAAAAAGCGCAAAACTATAATAAGAATAAGCACAGGGTGTAGATGAAATACTTCATGGTCTTTTAAGACAGACAAATGCCTACTATATGTGACTTATAATAATAATTTTTTGTAATAAGATCATCGGTTGCTTAGAATGTCATCTGTTGAAAAAGTTTTTATTAAGCTCCAAATGCATGTATATACATCATATTGTGAAGCTAAATCTTCTAAATCTTTATTTATTGAAGCGTCATCATGCCTGTATTTTGAAACCTCATAATATTCTTGTTATGAAACATGAAATTTATAATTTATGCACTTTGTATGAATGCTATGTTTTTTATTTTTCATATAGCCTATATGTTCTTACCTTGATTTATTTACATGTACAGACAGTTTCTGGCCTAATACAACCCCCATATCATCATAACTTCGTTATCACACTGTACATGTATATAATCTTCCTCTTCTATAAAATTGCTCCTTCCCTTAGATATTTTTTTTTTATATACAAGTCATTTGTTTGATGTTTTGTTAACTTGAAAATTGCTATCGAGTCACCTATGGCATATTACGTATACCTGCTATGTTATGCTTGCTCCTGAAGCCTACGCATTGTGCTTCCTACATGTAGATCTGTATGGATATCTACAACGCCACCTCGCGGCATTAGCTTGTACTACAAAGCGCGACTTTGACGTTTGCACGTGACGTCAAAACGCCATATTGGATGGTTCAACCCAGAAGAGTCAGACCTATAAATGCCGCACATGGTTAATTTGCATGTGGCTGGTGTTAGATATACACGTTAAGATGTACTAGGTGTAACCATCCAATATGGCGGACCACGCTCACGTGTGTGCAGATTTATACTTCTCTAACGGAACTATGCAATGCAGTCGTTACATCTTACATTTGTACAGTTCTTCTTGCTCAATCTTATACTTATTTGTGCTACACAATACGGAGTAATTGCTCCGGAGCAAGTGTTATGCCTCTGGCGTAATGTACAGATTGCTTCCTAACTGCTCCTAGGTATTTATATGAAGCTATTGTTTGTGCTACACAATCCGGAACAAATAACTACTCCGGAGCACGTGTTATGCCTCTGGCATAAATGTACAGATTACTCCGTAACTGCTTTGTAACTACTCCGGAGCTTGTTTGTTCGGGAGTTGCACAAGGAGAATGCTTAAGCTTGTGCTGTACAATCCGGAGCAAATGATAACTCCGGAGTTTTTCTGAAGCTTGTTTGCAATTGTTAGGGGGTCATACAAGGAGAATGTTTGTGCTAGACAATCCGGAGCAAATAATAACTCCGGAGCAAGCGTTATGCCTCTGGAACATGCATAAATGTACAGATTGCTCCCTAACTGCTCCGGAGTTTTTCTGGAGCTTGTTCGTTCGAGGGTCACACGAGGAGAATGCTGTCGCTTTCCAGCGACTCGAGCGACTTGAGAGACCGCATCTCCCAGTACTCCCGCCGGGTAGACACGCCCGCCACCGCGTTAGCCTCCTCCGTGGACGTCGACGTGGCCCACGTCTCCCACTGCACCGTGTGGGAGTAAACTTGCCGCTGAAGAACAAAAAAGAATCAAGAATCAACAGTTTTCACCTTCTAGAGTAGAAATATGAGGAACGATAGCATCTCTAGAGATCGGAGGAGATAACAACTACGAGTTTAGATTATTCACACAAAGTCAGCTTTAATTTCCTGCTTCGCCCTTTATAACACAGACCGAAAGGAATATTGTTCAGGTTACAAAGAAAGGAAAGGAAAAAGGTCTACTGAACAGGGACGGGGGCCGATATAGACTTCCATCCGTACCTGGAATGTCGTCGTAGCTTGAGGAACGGGACTCTCTACTGCTCGGGTGGTCTCGCCGTGCGCCACGCGGCTCCTGGGCCGGATGTAGAGGAAGAAGAAGGCACATCCGGCGAATGCCAGGAAGAAGAGTCCGACCAGCGTGCCGGCTATCACCCACACCGCCAGCGTGATCGTGTTGGACTCGCCTTCCGGACTTTCGCCTTCCGGGGTGTCAGACGAGGCTGTCCCAAGAAACATAGCAGAACATTCGTGCTCAGTCTATTCTACAGTTAGCAACGCTTTGGAAGTTCTTTGTACTATAATGATCATTAAATTGAAATTCGTTTTCCATGGGTATAATTATGTTTGACTCGCACCTCCGACGATGCTGTCCCAAGAAACATAGCAGAACATTCGTGCTCAGCCTATTCGACAGTTAGCAATGCTTTGATATGTCTATGCACTATAATTATCATTACTTTAATTGAGATCCGTTTTCCATGGGTATAATGCATATTTTCATACAACAGATTACATACTTCAATGAATATGTTATAATTATTACAACGAAAGCCAGTATCAATTGTACCAAAATATGACTAGAATTCTTACAGACTGGTTACATGATATACCTTTCAGTTCGCCCCTGTGGCGTTACCAAAATAGCTAATCTATGTTTTAAGGATTCTGAAAAGGTATAGCACAGTGAAAGCATAGTCTTACCACGGCTTGTGGTTTTCCCAGCTACCGCCGACTTAGTTCCCGATGCCTGCCCAGTTGTAACCGTCGACCCGCCTCCACCAATGAACGCGCTCGACGTACTTTCAGAAGACGAGTCGTTGCCAGGCAACGGAGTCACTGATGTAACGCTGTAGCTGATTGGTGACGCGTTTCTTGACGTTGGCCTCAACGTAGTCGAAGCCTTCGTCGTTTCTTTTCGGGTGGTTGTCGTCACTGGAGTTGTAGTGGCTTGTGTTGTTGTCCTTTTCGTAGTCGTAGCCTCTGTAGTCGTTGTTGGTTTGGTTGTTGTACTTTGTGTCGTTGTCGGCAACGTTGTTGTCGGCTTGGACGTCGTTGTCGGTTTCAGAGTGGATGCAACCGTGGTTTTTTCTGTTGTAGTCGATGGTTTTGTGGTTGTAACCGTTGTCGTTGTAGCCGGCAATGCTGTGGTGCTCCGAAGGGTTGATAGAACAGGCACGGCTGTCGTCGCCGTTGAAATACGTTGTGAAGACGGTCGCACGACTGTTGTATCGGTAGTTCTTCGCGTTGTAGTGGTCGGAGGAGACGAGGAAGATGGGAAAGGTACAAAAGGGCTTGTGGTGGACGAGGTTGAACTTGTGGTCATGAGAATCACTTGACTGGAGGTTGTCGATGGCGTTGACTGAACCGGAGGGGGTGAAGATGGTGGAATTGTCGATGGTGTTGATGTTACTTGAGAACTTGCCGGTTCTGTTGTTGCTCTGCAATAAGACACAACAGATAAATATGATCGCAAGTATGGATACGCTCGTGCGTTACCGAAGGACGGTTACACTGCAGCACTGCACTATTATAATGCACTACCAGATACAGATGACTGAGAGGTGCATCAATTTCAGAAATTGTAATAAGGAAAAATATTGATAAACATTACATATCATATCAACAAATGCATCCTTACAGTAATTACAGAAAAAAAGGTGTTATACCTTGTTGTAGTATCGCTTCTTGTTGTCTTGGCTGTTGTAGACAGCGCGTTGGTGGTTGTTCTCAATGATGATATTTGAGGCGAGCTGACTATGTATCCGATGGTTGTACTTGCTTCTGTAGAGGTTGTAGATATGTTTGTAACTATAGTAGTAAAGTCTGGTGCCGAACTTGATTTTCTCGTAGACGACACTCCACTACTAGTCTCCAAGAGTACGGTTGCATTTGTAGTCCTCGACGGAGTTGTATTTGTTGTAAATCCATCGCCTGTGGTGTTGTATGCTGTTGAAGTTGATGTCGTTGTAACGTAGCTTTGAGTGGTCCGGTTAGAGGATGTCATTATAGGTGTCGAACTTGAAATAGTCGCGTTAGCAGACGCAGTGCTCAATGAAATATTGGTAAGAAGCGTTGTACTCAAAGTTGTTGCACCTAAACTTGAAGTTGTTGTACCAGTAGTTGATGAGGCATTTGTACTCGATGGAACTGTGTATGAAGTCGTTGTATTTGAGGTGGCACTTGAGCCCGCACTTGACACAGATGAACTTGAATATGCCTCAGAGGTCTGATTCACTGATCCTTCACTTGAAGGCTCGTTGGCTGTCGACGTTGAGCCTTGAAATGTAGTGTTGTTGGAAGACGACACGCTTAGAGATGTGGTCATTGCCGACGTGGTATTGGAAACTACTGGATTCGTTGATACATCGGCTAGAGATGCATTAACAGTTGATGTTGTAGATGGAGTCGTTGAAACTGTAGTGTTCGTTGATACCTCGCTGGTCATAGTTGATGCTGTTGCTGTACTTTTAGACGATGTCTGATTAGCAGTTGTTTCAGTTGATGGGGCACCTACGTTCAATGTTGCATTGGAAGCCGAAACAGTTGAAGAAGCGGTTGCAAGACTTAAAACAGTCGGTGTAGTCGGCGCCGCGCTTGTTGAAACGTTGTTTATAACTGTTGTTGTATCCGTCACAAGAGACGATGACATACTTGGTGGTGAAATTGTACTTCGAATAGTTGGTGTAGACGATGTAGCACTTTGAGAAACGTTTGTAACAGGTACTTCATCAGAAGTTGTGGAATTCGAAGATGCTTCACTCGAAACCGTTAGGGAGGTGGATGATGGCACAATTGGTGTACTCACAACTACCGAAGTCGTTGGCTTCACACTCGTTGAGGCATTTGTCACTAGCGTTGTGGCAGAAAGCGTTGTAACCGAAGATGATGTATTTGTAGAGACACTTTGTAGAAGCGTACTCGCTGAAACTGTCTGACTTGTTGGTTGCAGGGCTGTAGAGACATTTGTAGCTGAGGTTGGCACAGGAATGGTAGATGTCTCATTGGATGAAGTGGTTGCAACCGTTGGATAAGTGGTTGTAGCATTTGTAGTCGGGTGTGCAGACGATGTTGTTCTTGGAGTGGTTGCGTTAGAGGGTGTTGCACTTGACGAAACGCTTGGAACAGCTGTACTATCCGAAATTGTCACGTTATTTGGATTGTCGCTTTGAGACGCATTCGCGATGTAGTTTGTTGTAGAGGTCGTTGTACTAGGAGTTGGTGAAACGCCTGCTGTGGTAGTACTGGAAGCGTTCGTCTTTGTAGTTGATTCACTTGGAGATACATTTGTGAACGTGGTTGTTGAAGAGGTCATTGCGTGTGTAGACGTCCCAACGGCTGGAGATGTGCTTGCATTATTAGTGGTGGTGGTTGTATCGTTAGAAGATCCAACACTTGGAGAAGCACTTGCGATCGGCGAAGTACTAAAAACTGTAGACTCAATAGATGTGACGTTATATGAAGAGACGTTCGACGTTGAGGTTGGCCTGGGAGACGTCGCTGCCGCACTGGTAGATACAACGATCAAAGATGCGTTGGCCATCGACGTTGTACCAGTAAGAGACGCACTAGAGACAGCAACAGTTCCAGGCGCGCTTGTCTGAGTTGCGGCACTTGAAAGTGTGGTTGTACTAGAAAAGACGGTGGTTGTACTTGAAACCGTTGTATTAGACGGGGTTGTATTATTCGAACCGGTCGCTGTTGTTGACACCCCAGTACCCAGCGAATGTATAACTGGTGCTGTTGAACTACTTGGCGCTGGTGGAACAGTAGATCCGTTACTTTGTGAGGTACTGGCATTGAAGGTTGTAATCTCTGTTGTAGTTACACCAACAGAAGATTGCACAGGTCCCAGCGTACTTCTTCTGGTCGTGTTTGTTGTAGGAGAAGTGGTTTGCACCGGCGGTGTAGGTACAGCGCTGCTTGAAGCGTTGGATTGAGTCGTGGTTGTAGAAGATGCTGTAGCTGTTTGGTTCGTTGTACTAACCGGTGCCGTTGTATCATGTGTAGTGGTTGTATTATTACCAGTCGCCAGGGACGGTGCTTGTGTTGTCGTTTGCACAGAGGGCGGTGTATTTGTAACCTGTGCTGTGGCTTTTGTTGTTGTGTTCACTGTAGATTGTGACGTAGCGGGCGGTGTTGATGCAATTACAGTTGGTGTCGCCTGTGAGAGAGTTGGCTGGGTGGTTGTAACCGACGTTGTTGCTTGAGTAGTGTTAATGGATGGCGTCGCAACCTCCGAATTAGAAGCTGTAACATCGCTCGTTGCGTGCGGTGTTGTCACATTCGCGGCTGATGTTACAGCACCGCCCAGCGTAGTATTTTGGGAAGGCTGTATGCTCGTTGGTGGTGTTGTGGTACTCTGCTGTGACCGTACGGTTGTATTGGGTTGTTGAGCTGTTGTCACAACTGGAACCGTTGACACAACTGATGGTGTAACTGTGTCAACACTAGTTGCATTGGACACCGCGTCTAGAGTTGTTGGTGCCGTTGTATTTGTCGCTGTAAGTGTTGTTGCTGATCCTGACGTCATTTCCTGTGATGCATTGTTCACATCCGCTGTCGTTGTGTTGACAGTAACGTTTTGCGGCAGTGCCGTGCTAGGAATTGTCGTAAAATGCCTTGATGTCACCTCTAAGGACGTAGACGTGTTGACAGCGTTCGTTGTTGTTGTAACTGCTGGTGTTGTCACCGACGTTGATACTAACGGGTTGGCTGATGATGCCGTGGTGTTCTTCGTTGTACCCACAGGAACGGTAGTTGAGCTGCTGTTTACTGCGTGTTGGTCTGTAGTGCCAGCCGTAGACACCGCAAGAAATCCAGTCGTTGTATTCGCAACTGTACTCGATACTGCGGAAGAGTTCAGTTCTGTCGCGCCCGCTGTTGTTGTTGGTGGTGAAGAATGTTGTGTCGAGGACACGTTGTTGTTGTCCGAAGTCGACGTTACAACCGTCGCCTGGTTTTGTAAAGTCGATGGCACAGGCGTAGTGCTACCTCCACTCACTGTCGAGTTTTCTGAAACATTGGAAGACCGCGTACTTGACAACGATACATTTGCAGCTACTGTAACCTCCGTGCTAGCCGTACTGGTAGTTTCTCTTGACGTAGAGTTTGTAGAAAGGTTACCACTTTGCGTGGTTGGAGACAGTGCCAATGTTACACTGTTCAACTCAATTGTGGAAGCCAGGGCCGTAGAGGTCCCTGCTCTACTAGAAGTTTGTGTCAATGTCACTCCATTTGATGTTGTGGTCGGCGTGGTTGTCTGATGTACACTTGTAGTGTCATTCGTTGCCAATGCACTCGGACTTGCTGTCTCATTGTAAACTGATGTAGCCGTGGTAGCTTGCGTGGCGTGAGGAGCGGATGAATTCGCAGACGTTGTCTCCGGTGATGTGACATTCGTGACGTCACTCACAGTCGACGAATCAGGGGTGGCGACGCTGGACGAGTTGTAAGGTTCGGTTTCATTGGCTGTGATCGTGGACGACGTCGTCCCGAAAATCGACGAGGACGCATTCGTGGGTGCTCCGGAAATTGTCGACGGTATGTTCGTAGGTGCCGAAGCTGCACGAAATAATGGCCGAAGGTTAGTGAGTACAGAGACAAACAGACACACACACACACACACACACACACACACACACACACACACACACACACACACACACACACACACACACACACACACACACACACACACACACACACACACACACACACACACACACACACACACACACACACACACACACACACACATGCACACACATGCACACACACACACATGCACACACACACACATGCACACACACACACACACGTACACACGCACGCAGGCACGCTCAAACACATACACACACATACACACACACAGAGGCACACACAGAGGCACACACATACGCACACACACACACACACACATACTGACACATACACGCGCGCGCGCACACCTACACATACACGCACACACAGAAACACACACACACACACACACACACACACACACACACATACTAGGACAAAGACATCACTTACTAGTGACATTGGTAGCGTTGCTTGTAACCATCCCTGAGAAGAAAGTGGCTAGTAGAACCATGTACAGATGTGGTGTCATAATCAGCTTTCTTCTGAAAAAGGCAAAAATTACAAGACTTTTCCTTAAGGCCACACCAAGTAATTATACGGTCATTGAACATATTTCGCTATTTCTAATCATCATTTTACCGTAGCCCAAATGCAAGACACATATATACTAACCATAACCCTTAGTCATGCAGTACTGAACTAAACCGCTATGAAAAAAGTACCAAACGTATCCACCTACTCGGGGATTATAGCTACAGACGCGCATGAAAAAGTAAAGGTGTCAAACAAACATCTACAATTATCCTGTAGTATCCATCTGCACTGTGTTACAAGCTTAGTTCTGCCTCAGTGTTTTCTAGATGTTACAATCCACGCCAAATCTCGGTATTGAGTCATGAAAAAACGTGACGCCAGAAGACATTCAGTAACGGAAAGGATCACCTTTTCATGTTACTTCAAGTGTTACAAGACACACCACACCCAAAATACAAAAATCCATCCTTTCTTCTTCGAGATGTTACTCAGTGTCCTAAGGTATTATCTAGGTAAGCTATATCATTAGTTGTATCAACTTGATATAATATGCATCATTACTCATAATAGGGTGAACTTTGATAGTTTTGACCTTTTGATTTTCCTTTATTTGCGAAAGGGAATTAGGAATAAATGGGTTTGTGTGGTAAGTAGACAGGATGTTCTGTTTTGTGGCAGAAAATATGTGTGTTTTGTTGTTAGTGGAAAAGCACCGCACGCAACAAATGTTGCCACAATAATGGCAAAACTCAACCACACCCTGTATTGGCTTGGACTCTAAGGCCATGTTGATTTGATTGTATGGATGACATCTACGCCCGCATGAATTTTCGTCTGTTTCCAAAAAAAAAAAAGTTTTTCAATTTTTGTACAATTTTGACAATTGTACAAAAAGAGCGAATATATGTCGTGTGTTGCAAAAAAATGTATTGGAAAACGATACTGATATCATAGAATGCCGAAATCATTTCAGGAACATAAGAAACGTAAAGGAATGAAAATGAAGACTCTATCATTATCCGCCATCCCATACTCTGTGTGTTTAGTAATTTGTTCATTTGTTATGATCGCGTAGATTTTATAATGAAGGAAACTGTTTTTGCCAAACTTTTTTATTCGCACGCTCGCATCAGTTTTTGGGTTCCCAGGGGATGTCATCCAAGTTGACCACTGTCAGAGGGCAACAAAATTTCTGTTTTTTTCTTACCAAAATCAGACGAAAATTAATACGTACGCTGATGTCATCTAGAAAATTACTTGCTGTAGCCTAAGGTATGGAAGAAAATGTTATAGTTATCTCTTTTCTACTATGACAAATTGACATATGTCTACTGAGGAAGACCAGAGTGACTGGTCGAAAGCTAGCTCTAGGCGAGAGAACTTTTTTGTGTTGGACCAAAAGTTTTAACTTTTTTAAAACATAGATATAATGTAGCGTTATAGTTTACAGAAAAAGCCTGAGGTGGTTAGAGAATGGTCTGGGATTGTTGAGATTTTCTTGTTCTTATCAGTGGTTACATAAGGCGTCTTTTCTTTGCCCGAGTTGTTTAGGTGGGAGAAGGTATTTCGCCTCAGGCCTCAGGCCATGAGATCAAATAGCACAACAGCGCGCTTCGCCAAACTATAGAAACTGTGCCACTAGTGGCCAAAAACAGGCGTTGATTTTTTCATGTGTAGTTTCATGACCATTTAACGCTCTCTATTGTAATTATGATTTTATTAATGTTCATGATAGTTAGGAGTTACAATCATATGTTTTCAGGCCATGTATGTACACTTGTTAATGTATATACAGATACAATAACTTGTGAATTGTTTTTGTATACCATATATACACCTTTAGCACATACACTACGCTCTGTAGAAAACAGTAACATTTTACATTTCTGAAGACATCTGTCTTATGGTAGACCTCCCAGCAATTTTAAAAGCAAGTTTCATGTGTATTTTGTTTAGACAATCTTTAACATGTATGTTTTTTTAGCGAAAGTACACAGTCGCTTCTTGTTTCCAAAACCTAGAGAGAGTATGGCACAAGAGCTAACAGTGTGTCTGAAAAAACAGGGCAACTTTGTCTCTATATGTGACTGCCGCCTTGTACTGTTTATACTTGACTCGGGTACACTAGAAGGCAAAACAAGGCACTAGTGCGGAACTGCCATTTGGCTAATTACGAATTCTCGAGCTGTGTCGTCGGTGTGTTTTTCTGGCATGCTTTACTCAAGTGTTAAGTAAAACGAGAGAAGTTTACGTTCCGAAGAGGCGGACAGGCAACATCCAATGCCGGGCTCCACATTCCGATTGTAGCCAAGATAGCTTTAAACACTGAACCTGAACTATCCGTGTTTCTGGTATTGAGACAAGCTTTCCCATTCTTTCCACTCATAACAATATATTCACCTATTGTTTATGCTTTATATCACTTTAGACATAATTTTAATGATTTCCGTTGTTTTTACTTTGATCTAAAGCGTTGTATTTTATATAGTAAAACCGGAAACTGCAATGTGAAAGGTTATAACCTTTGGCTTGGTATACCTCGTATATATTCTTGACAGCAAAAGAGGAAACGAAGATACAACAAATAGTGTTAATGACCTACCTTAGAGAAACAACATAGTTTGCAGTTTCTCACTACTTGTGCCTGTTTTCGTCTGTCTTGTGGTGTAAACTTTCACAGAGTGTCAAAAGTCCTCCATGGAACGTGTGGAGAAAGGGCTTCTTTTTCCCCCACAAACGTTTACATCCTAGAAATGACGTCAGTAGTGGGAACGGTGGTTTTGTTGCCTTTTCTCATCCCACAAAAGACAGGAAATTCCGTGGATTATGGCGACTGACCAGAAACCTTGGATTTCCAACACGTTAAGGTTCCATTAGTTTCTAGGCCTTCCCGCCAAAACGATCAGAAGCGCGTATTACGTCATAATCAGACGAGAAAATGCTCACCACACCACGGAAACTTAATTCCTCCAACCTCTGAGAAAAACGTTGTCCTTTTCCAGCGAAATAAGTTCCTCAGGCACCGGATTACATCCTGGAGTGAGTCAGTGATACGGTCTTGAACTAAGCACCAGATCTAGCTCGAAATCACTCCACACGTTTCAGAAGTTGGCAGAAGAGTAGACACACTCGTACTCAGACAAAATGTCGGACGCTCCTAAGTCTGCGTTTGTGTCTCTTGTCAGGACTTCTAATAAACAGTGCTGTGCTAGTGGAACAGGGCTGTGTTTTGGGCAAGCGGCATCCTCCCTTACAGGTATGTTATCTGTGGTCGTTCAGAAATGTCGTCCGATCGGACTGTACCACAACTTTGGTAGGGGTATTAACCTATCTCGAATGCAACATTTATTACTTTATGCTTCTTATAACTGACTATATGTCTTACTAGACTTTGTCTACAATATGTTTGCGGTTGTCTTTGCTTCTTGTTTGTAAAAAATAAAAATAGAAAGCATACATCTGTTTAATTGAGTGGAAATTCACCCCCCTTTTCTGACAGAGAATTGATTTGGCCCACTGCGTGTCTCTATCGGACAAGATCCGTTCACCCTCTACTCATCCCCAGGATTTGGCGGGACACAAAAGGGACTCGGTCGGCCGAGCTTGAGATAACAACCCCCATTGCCGTTGGTAAAAGTCAGCTGGTATTGACGTTTGTGTGTGCTCGCGCAGGTGAGACGGCATTTGTTTCCGTCGCCTTGGCAACAGAGCCGGGAGATTTACCCGCCAAATCACTGACTGAAAACTTGTAAGAACTTGCTCCCCGCCCATTGGTTGTCTGCCACGACAGCTGCGGGTTACAGAGTACACTAAGCGTGGATAAAACGTCGATTAGACAAAAATGTTTCTGTAATTGTATATATGTAGCCTTTGGTAGATAAAGAACTTATGGGAAGTATAGGAAAACCGGTTGAGTGTGGCGTTGAAACAGAAAATGCGATTAAAGGCTTGAAGAATTTGATTTTGCTCCTTGCTTTGCCGTAAGCTGAAGGGTTGCGTTTGCGGATTTTTTTAAAAATCGGTATTTGTGTGTGTGTGTGTGTGTGTGTGTGAGTGTGTGTGTGTGTGTGTGCGTGCGTGTGTGTGTGTTTGTATGTATGTGCGTGTGTGTGTGTGTGTGTGTGTGTGTGTGTGTGTGTGTGTGTGTGTGTGCGTGTGTGTGTGTAGAATATTCAAAATTTCCCTGGGAGTACACATGTACTGTTCCCATGGCGTTCTACGATGCAGTGCTACCATGTGCCGACAGGAGCGTGCTTGCTGCTGTCCGTCAGAGATGCCATCTCGCGGCCACTGTGATTACTGCAGGTAGTGATGGTGCCATTACTGCTTTATAATGATGTCTCACTTGAACAATCATGTAACAACATCCCACTCTACCTTTTCCTTCTATTCCAACATTTATCGCAAGACATGGCGACGGCACACTCAAATTTTTTCAACTTATTTTTCTGCCGCCAGACAAACGCACGGATAACAGACATACTCATATGCATCTGCAAAAGTGAGGAAATTCGTGTGTGAAGCGCCTTTCCCAAGGGCACAGGATCGTTGGCATGGTAGGATTCGAACTCGGGTCCTCTTGGTTCTTACGCCACACGACCCGTCTCCAGTGTCTTCAGTATCTATGTTCTTGGTTTAAAAAAATAAGGCTTTTAATAAGTATATACAATCCATATTATGCAGTTCATATTATTATACGCTTGATACTATAACAGTCACTATTTTACATTGCATCTTTCACCCCTCACCAGATTGCAAAATAGAATCGTCCGCACACATGTTGCAGAGTAGTTCGGGATGTTGTGCCACAGCGGGGGTTCGGACGGTTCAAGTTGACCTTGCTTTTAACCTTGAATGACCTCCGCGGGGTCACCGTATGCGGCTCAGCACGGGGTAGGACGTTATCCTGGTGGGAGACCATTTCTTTCATCACCTGTTACTGTAAGGTCACGCACCGGAGTTTATCTGGTCTTAAGGCCACAGCAAGTAAATTTTATGGATGACATCCTCCGCAGAGTCCAAATCTAATGGCGGGCGAAAAAAAGAAGGCGGGCCGGAAAAAAATAAGGTTCCAACCAAGGACATTTTCAAATTTTGGCTCAATCATTGTACAAATGGTTTTGATTCAATGGGAACATCACATATACACAGCCAGCATCACATATCACTGCACCAAAGTGAAAAAGAAAACATTAAATCAGAGCCTTTTCTTGTCTCCTCTCTTCATAGTTATCTGCCATCCACCTTCCGGCATGGCAACAGACATCTTTGCTCATTTTCGCCATGTTGACCACTGTCAGAAGGCAACAAAATTTCTTTTTTTTTTCAATATCAGGCGAAAATTAAATTATTAATGCGCGCGCTGATGTCATCCATAAAAATTACTTGCTGTGGCCTAACTTGAAGAACATGTTTCTGTCTTTTGATCCGATTTCCAGAAATGCTAAGAAATGGCTGAAAGTGAGGGGTTGTGGGGACAATCTGGATATAATTTGTTTTCTGGTACATCGGTTTGCATATGCTGTTAGTTTGCATGTAAGCTATTGCTTCGTAGAAAAGAGAGGGACGGATGGAGAGAGAGGGAGAGGAAGAGAGAGGGAGGGAGAGAAAGGGAGGGACAGAGGGAGGGAGAAAGAAAAACTAAAAAAAGGAAGAACTGGGAAGGAAGAAAAAGAAAGAACGAAAGAAAGAAAGAAAAAGAGAAAGAACAAAAGAAAGAAAGAATAAAAGAAAGAATAAAAGAAAGAATAAAAGAAAGAATAAAAGAAAGAATAAAAGAAAGAGGGAGGGAGCATAGATTCTTTCAAGTTTTCAGCCTATTCTAAACTTGTGAACTACAATCTGCGATACTAGTGAAACATGATTGATCATCTTTCTGCCCTGTAACTAGGTCATACTTCAAAGTACGTCCGTGCCCGTACATGTAATCTCAACATGTGAGCATTTTCACCCAGCCAGGCGTCCCCGGTATTTCAATCTTGATTTGACTCCCGTCCAGAGAATGTTTAAAAGATGCAGACCTCATAGAACGATAGAGTGAGGGATAGCTACAGCAGAGGAGGGTCAGTAGAAAGAGTGATAGAGGGATTCACGTATGAAGAAAGCAGAGGTCTACTCTGTTGTCACACAAATTCATTGACAGTCGCCTATATTCAACTCTTGATTTGACTTCTTTCAGGAAATACTAAAGTAAGAGATCTCATAAAACTATAGAATGAAAGATAAAGAGAATAGAGTGATAGAGAAAGACATCGATAAAGGAAAGGACTTTCACACAAAATTTATTGGGAGTCGTCCTTGGCATTTTAATCTTGATTTGACTGTTATCCAGGAAATATAATATAGATACAGAATAGAATGACAGAATGAGGGATAAAGAGAATAGAGTGATAGAAAGAGACATGGACGGAGGAAACAGGTCTACTTTGTTATCACGCCTTGATAGCCACAGGATAGACATTTTGTCCCCATTCTGACGTTACTAAGGTTTCAAATATCGCCCTCTGCCGGAGCCACGAATGTCAAGCACGCCAGTTCCCACTTTGTCGCGCCAAATGATACACGCGGAATCTGCGGCCGACAATAAGTCAAACGTTTCAGTCCTGTGAAGGGGCCGCGTGCTTCACACTGTAACAGTGTCAGAAGTGGCTGGTGAACATTTTCAAAATAATCTGAATTCCAAATATTTTAAAAAGGCATCAAATGCAATTTGGGCATTTAAAACTGCAGAAACAAGCCCCACGATCAGTCCTTTATTTTCTGGGTGGTACCCTAAACATCAGCCCAGGGCCCTTCCAGTAGCCATTTTCCGTCAGAATTTGGGGAATTTTTGCTCCATAAGGGTCAATATACATTGGGATAGCGTAGTTTCAACTCAGTATGTAGATAAATGACTAGAATACTGACTTTGAAAAATCTGGTTTCCAAGTCCTAAAAACTGCCCTTTAAATGAGACTGTTTCAAAATGTTCACAACTCAAAATCCACGTGTACGTGCACAAACTTTTAGCCTCTCTCAGTCTCAGACTATCTAATGGTAACCAAAACCAAAACACCACGTATGCTAAACCATTCAAATGACCGCTGACCTCAATTCAGGGTCATTGAAATGATCCACAGTCTGATAAAAAGTCACGTTGACAAGCGAAGTAATCCGTAATATAAAATGGTGACCTCAAAAGGGCTGGGACATCGCGACACAAAACAGTTGTGCATTGTACATTGGCTAAAAAGCATACTTGTCGAAATCTTCCTTTTATTACGCTGTCCAAATAGCTAGAAATTTTACTGAGGTTTAAAGGCGCAGTTTTTAGGGCTTGGAAACCCGTTTTTTCAAAGTCAATATTCTAGTCATTTATCTACGTACTGAGTTGAAACCACACTTTCCCAAATGTATATTACCATGGAGCAAAAATTCCCCAAATTCTGACGGAAATGGTTACTGGAAGAGCCCTGGGCTGATTTTTAGGGTACCACCCAGAAAATAAAGGACTCATATTGGGGGCTTCTTTCTGCAGTTTTAAATGCCCAAGGTATGAAATGCTGATTTAAATGTGCTAATGTGAAGCAGTATGTGTCAATATCACAAATATTGCCTTATTCAGAATGTTTCCAGTCTTGTTGCCCTAGAAATTGCAAGTAATATAAAGTGAAAGTTTCTTTTGATTAGATTTCTTTGAAGTCAATGTTGTATTTGATATGCTTGTTATTCTTTATTGAAGTAATGCTGTAAAACAAGAAATGATGTTTGTATAATGTAAAAGGTTCTACAAAGGAATGAGAAAGAGGATGTGTGCATTGGTTTCACAGTTTACATAACCACCTCGTAATTTGCTCGTGTTGGGGCGCCGGAAACAAATACCTGAAACATGATCACATGTCGGCGCGATTTTCTGTAACTTGTGACGGCCTGCGATTCCATGCGTTCCTTTCCGAGTAGAGGCTCTGATAGGGGTTTTAAAGCACCCTGTTTGGGATTATATCATTTACGTCCTGTTATTCCTTATCTAAGTCTTTGGCTATTTTAATGTTGCATATTGTATTGATGTTATTGCTATTCATGAAAGGATGGCAACATAAGTGTTATGTTTCTATTGTAAGATGCAGTTTTAATTTGGATGAAATTAAGTATTAAGACGATCAAGAAAATACTTGAAAACAGACAAGGATTTGAAATTACATGACCGATGAATTAAAAGTGCTACGATTGTAAGAAAAAAAGAAGAAGACATAGCGACATTTTTGGGAACGAGAATTTCGGACGACCCTCAGAATAACCCCTCTCCAAACTCGGTCCTTGGCTGGTATGATGCAAACCACATTTCCGCCCGGCCATGCTAATCCTGTGTGTTTACGTTGCTACTCAATAGATCCGACCCGGCTTGGAGAGTGCACGAACTTTCCGGCTCAGTTTTCACGCGTGTGCCGCACTACAAACCGGTTTTGGTAGTAGTACGAGACTAGCTGCCTCTAGTAGAACTGTGTGCCAACGTGCGCTATGCGGTAGTGCCGGTTTAGTTTCGTGAGAATGCCTCGTGAACACGTTTCCTAGTCGGTAGACAGCTGGGTTGAGGCTTCTTCTGTGAAGAGTTTGTGTAAAGAGAGTGGTGTCTACTCCGTCAATACAAGCCGGTGTGGTCCGACAGGGCAGGACAAACACAGGGGGAGCGCGAAACAAAAAAGTCCGCCGGCAAATCGTCAGGCCCGCTGGTTGGCCTACATGCGAAAGAATACAGCGTGTTTGAACGAACAACATCGCGGGGCACGGTCGTCTGACACCCCGGGTGATCGCGCACGCAAGCACGTAACCGGCGAGGTCAACCTCTCCCCCGGCTGGAGATTTTCTGAGAAAACCGCAGAAGCAACATGGCCGTGGTTTTGTGGAGACTACGATGTTGGGTTTTGGTTTGGGTGATTTATACTGGCTGGATGCTGGGGTTGGACGCCCGCCATGGCGGCTTGAGGGCTGCAGACGACAGTTTGCGTCAGGGTGGCGGTGATGGCGGGAGGCTCCTCGCACGTGTCCTGACGGGGAGGGCGGCTGACCTGGCCCGGGGGACGGCGGAGAGGGTCAGGCACGCCGGGCGAGCCCACCACCGCCCGCCGGGAGGGAGAGCTCGACCCGCTCGGGAGGGAGGAAGCTACAGGCCCGCCGGACCGTCCGACAACTTCCCGTCGGGAGACGGCGAACTCCGCACCGGCAAGGAAGACTTCATGACCCGGCCAACCGTTCTCCCAGGACAAGGGGTAAGTCACTTTTTTATATACACTTGTCGAAGTACTTTTCTGTAAGTATAAAAGCTAAAACATTCCAATAGCAATTTAATAGGTTTCAGGGACTTAAAACAATATCAATAGCTGTATTCTAGTACTTTTGTGTGTACAGGTATACTGTAATTCTATTCTAATTTTGCAAAATAATAGGAAATATATTCATGCTCTCTCCAGATACCTAAAGAAACACAACTTTGTTCAAGTTAGCAAACGTTTAAAGAGGGGCCATGCATGGACTGTACATATGTAGACAGCCGCTTTGACTTGAAACGAGACCTTTGCTTTGTAGCTTGTACAATGGCGACCGCTGTCTAGGCAAGACCGGCATTCGAGCAAAGTGACACAAAGCTTGGCCTCACAGATTCGTCAGGGGCTAGGGTCCCACAAAAGACCAGACGTCGGCAAATATACAAAGGTTGCGCGAAGCTGAATACACATAGGTGCTATTCACCACAGTTTGCATATATGCCGACCCCCGTCTCAAATAAAAACAGACTAGTCAAGTTGCTAAAACATACAAACGCATTCCTGTTGGCATCTACCATTCTTGTTACAACAAGCTGGATGCTATTCTTGTTATGTGACGATGTAAACTCCCTACACGTTCAATGGTTTGAATTGTTCCGTTTGAATGTTAAGACAATAGAGGGCGATTCTATGTCTATTTACACATGCAAGACACAATATTAGCTTATTATTAAATTCCCATCAATCTGATAAAATTGCAGATGAATTCATGTCTTGTTTGTGTGGGATCAACCAATGAATAGTATAGAAGGAAGGAGAATACGGTGGAATGAATATTCTTTTAAGTATTACGAGCGGAACAAAAATGAAACAGTTTTCAAGACAAGCCTTACGATTAACGAAATATGATTTGAAAGTTTTTCGTATTCCAGACCGCGTTTTCATGCACGCATGCACGCACATACACACGCACGCACGCACACACGCACGCACACGCACACGCACGCACACACACACACACATACACACACACACACACACACATACACACACACACACACACACAAACACACACGCGCACACACACACACACATACACACACACACACACACACATACACACAAACACACACACACAAATACACACACACACACACACACACACACACACACACACGCGCACACACACACACACGCACACACACACGCATCGTCCAAGCAAACTCCCAAGTTACCGTCCGTCCATGAACGTTATTTACACAATGTACATGTTTTATTTACATATATCACATAATTTGTTAAAGGAATAAGATTGCCCCATTTCATTCTAACATTAACGTCTCTGTAGAAGTCTCTGTAGAAAATCGAATAACAGTCTATGTTTTCAAAGTACTCCTTTTTCTTATATAATGACCAGGATTTGTAAATAGAATATAGACTAATTGCTATCATGTGTACATTTCCTTGGTTTTTGATCCCGTCCCTAGTAACCCATCTCTGCCCTATCAGCCCCATGCTGACCCCGTCACGCTCATATCAGCCAATTTCCAGATAAGCCATTGTTGTGATAAGCGTCTAATCCCTCGTTACGCTCATTTGTGGCGGCACCCTGTCTTCTAATGGAGTACCGGGGAGACTATCAACTAACGCCTCGTCTAGAACCTCAAAGTACACACTAAAGACACCCATGAAGCGATTTTAAAGGCAACCAGTGCAGTTTTTAGGGCTTGGAAACCCGATTTTGCAAAAAATAACTTAGTACTTATCTACATACTAAACAACAATGTCCCAGGGTATATCGACATTCATGGAGCAAATACTAGTATGCCCAACAGTCTGACGAAAATGGTTACTAGAAGGACCTGGATTGCTTTTAGGGTACCACCCAGAATATAAAGGACTGATCTTGGGGCTTGTTTCTGCAGTTTTAGATGCCTAAAGTATGAAATACTGATTTAAATGTGCTAATGTGGGGCAGTATGCGTCAATATTAGTGAGCATTTTATTGCTACCAATACATAATACCGTAGTTTTTGTAATAAAATAAAAAAAAACTGTTACTAGTACGTTCCATTCCCGCTGTAACAGACAGAAGTATACCCCTGACGAAACTACCCCAGGGTATAATTTCCCAGAGGTACAGTTTTGCCTGTTACACCGCGGAAAGCCCGGTTGGTCTTTTATCATTCGGTCAACTTTCCTTATTGTGATAACAGAGAACAAGTACTTCCCCTGTGTCTGTTTCCTGTTTGCCACACTACTTATCCATGGATCGTTCATCAGACGGTTGTGTCCTGAAGGACGGTATTTAGTGCCGCTAAAGTGTGGGCACAAGTCCTCCTCTCCCAGGCACCAGCTGCGTAAACTGTAGCCATGACCTTGAAGCTAAGACCTTCGAGAGGCCACTCTTTCATCCAAACACAACGACTACACTGTTCTGGTTTAGCCTGGGAGCCATCCGTTGCTTTCTTTTTTACTTTGTTAGGCCATGTTGATTTGATTATATGGATGACATCCGCGCGTGCATGCCGTTTCCAAAAACAAAGTTTTCAACCATACTGTAAATCGTACAAAACAGTTGCAAAATGAGCAAATATATGTATATACCGTAAGTTGCAAAAAGAATATCTAAAAACGATACCAAATTACCCAATGTCGTAGAATCTCAAAATCCAAAAAAAAAAAACAACGAAAAGTAAAGAAATAAATTTGAAGAGTAGATTATTCGCCAAACCATACTTTGTGTCATTTGTTCAACCTTCATGACCACGTAGATTTCATAATGAAAGCAACTTTTTTTTTTTTAAGGAAAACCCCAGTCAGCACAACCAAGGAAATGGTACCATTAGGGTCCAAATGATTTTAGATTTCCCGCACCTCAGCTCAATCGACGAATTCTTTTTTTATTAGACACATTTTCTCCCACGTCGAAGTTTTATAACAGCGACCAGCCTAAAAGTCAAAGTTGGGTCCGAGTGTGGATGTACCCGTCACTTCGCCTACCATTGTTTACATGTACACATAAGTGGACAAAGAGGAAGCAGGGGCATGTTTACCGTCATGTCACATGGGGCGATAGGATGTTTAGATAAACAGTACAGTTGATACATCAGCCCAGGGGTGGGAGGGGGGCAAGGTGAGGGCCAAGGTCACACGGGAACAGGCTGATGAATTACTGAGAAAATACACCGGTATCAGCCGACTGTCAATCACAATTACGAGTTGAACCAATGATAGAACGGCAATAGATGGTTCAACCAATGAAAGAGCTGATGAATTACTGAGGAAAGATGTATATCAGCCGACTATCAATCACAATTAGCAGTTCAACCAATGATAGCTCGGCAATATGTAGTTCAACCAATGATAGCACAGCAACCGGTGGTTCAACCAATGAAAGAGCGTCTGCATGCCTGTCAGATATTTCAATTTTACTACGTTTCTATTCTGCAATTCTATGATTGGACAGAGACGGGTTAGGCTATGGGATCAGTCCAAAACTTCCGCCTGTTTTAAAAGTGCATGCAGAAATTGACTACATGACTAGATTTTGTCGGAAATCGTGAGTTAGCCCCTGCCAGGCTTCGGGAGACGGCTGGACAGAGTAGAAATTGGCCAAATACTATTAGATAGGGGAGTTGGTCCGCTATTGAGAGTGCAGTTCGGGTGCGGCAAACTGTATTACCTAGCGGACCACCCCACCTGGCATGTTATCCCTCCCTATTTGGCCAAGTTCTGCTCTTTCCAACCGCCTCCCGAAGCCTGATAGAGGCTAAACGGAGTAAGTTGTACATAATTGCTCTGAGCCATTCCAAAATTTGTCTCAAAAAAACATCGTTTCGTTGATAACTTCCCATAGCGCTCTAACTAAGGTGTCGTGATGTCCTTAATCCAGCTCAAAGAATTCAACTTCCTCTCAATAATAGTCTTCCGCTGTGCAGTAATCTTTTAACAATTACCGTACATGTAACGTTACATGTTGTACCGCCTAAGAGTAGACGTTGTCAGGAGTGAATGTCTTGTGTTACTGTCTTGAGACGTTGCAGGTTCTTGAGACGACAGACACAGGTGTCTTGTATCTGTAGCTGGGAGGGGAAGGTTGGGGTTAACCTCCAAACACACGCGAGGGATGGATGTTAGAGGTTGTCGTCTGTCTTGTCAATTTGTTGTCAGTTCGAGAAATAGCTGTGTCTGTGGGGAGGGGGGCGTAGGGCAAGATTTCATAACTTCATCATTTTAAATTCTGTCATCAACGAATATAAAAATACGAAAATAAATACACAACGCAGAAGCAACGGATGGATTATCATGGCATTTGATAGGTGGTTAGATTTTGATCTAAAATTATTTCATTACCTCCATGAAAAATGGAGGTATTGTTTTTGGCGTCTCTCTCTCTCTCTCTGTGTGTGTGTGTGTGTTTCCGCACATTTGTAGTCAGCATAACTTCATAACGCCTTTATGGGTTGTGATGATATTTGGTATGCTGGTAAGTCTTAGGAAGACGAAGGTCAAGGTCAAATATGGGCCTCCTGTTGGATGACCTTGGTACTGCAGCAGAACTTCCGGTTTTTGTATAGTTTTTTTTTTAAACTACAGTGATTTGTCAACCTCTACGTTGTGACAGGCATGTACATTACGCCCCCTGACGCTATGCATCCTGGGAATGAGCAAATGGTGAATTAATGGCATTTTCCTCACACCGCCCTGAAGGCCCAGACACTCCGTAGGTTAAACGTCAAACTTGATTTATCTCAACCACTGCAAACTGGTACAGATCCGACCCAATGCAGAACCAACCGGATTATCTATAATATACAGAACCGGTCCACAGTGTTTACGCAGGTGTGGTATCTCTGTCTGACTGACGCGAACATAAATGTTTAGGTTCCTAGTCTGTCTTTATCATAAATGTTGAAGTCTGTAGGGATGGGAACTCGATCTAGTCCGCCCTGTGAGTTACTGTTGTAGTCGGTTGTTTGGAGACCGCCTGCCTTTGTTTGGACCATTGTTTAAACATCTGTTGTGCAAGTTGGTGGAAAAGCTCAAAGTACAAGGCAAACACAGAAGGATACAGAAAGTACACAAAGGGCCTGGGAACCGTTTTTTGACAAACGGCATGACTGGAGACACAGTCACTTGTGTAGGCTTTTTTGGTTGTCAAGTATTTTATTTGCTTTTATGAATTATCATTTGAGGACTTATTATTTAATGCTTGCCTGTGAGATCAGAGACTAGTTTGTTCAGGACTGTCTTAAGATACTAGTACCAGAAGTTCTGCTGGAGTACCAAGGGCAGTCACCAGGAGGCCCTCATTTGATCCTCGTCCTCTCAGGACCTACCCACATACCAAATATCCTCACAATCCATCCTGGCCTCCTAAAGCATGTTATGGTGACCACAAATATGCAGAAACACACACAGACATACAGACACACAAACCTACGGACACAAAAATGATAAACTGGTGTGTTACGTCCAAACATATTCTAACCCGTTAAAAGTCAAAGAGCAACGTGTTTTGATGATGGAGTTGAAAAGTAAAGATCTAACATTGCGACATTTAAGTCACAGCGTATAGGCACACACAATATTCTAAACAGTGAGTAATATAAAGAAATATCAAATTGAAGTTGCAGTAGCAGAGTTTCTCTGTTCACCTATGCCCTAGTCTAGTCTCTATGATTGACAGTTTTTGTTATCGTACAAACGAGAAACTCCAACAGGAACAACTGACAGGAAACGCGCAGGACGACATGAGCACGCAGGTCTGCATCCTCCCGACATGCACTTGGGCTTCCCCCCCCCGGCTCCACTAGCCGGAAGTCCTCACTTGACCTTGACCTGACCCCGCTTCAGGGGGGCTTAAAAGTCGTCCGGTGGGAGGTCTTAGAGTGAAAAAAAGCCAGCTTCACTTGTAAATCCACTTGTAAACAAAACCAAGCTCAAGTTTAACCAGGCTAAAAGGCACTTCGGGCCCTCCGAATGCCTTTCAGAAGCCTGGCTAGAGAGGCTAGCTTGATCTCTAATAACCATGACGCCACTTCTCTCTCTCCCTCTCTCC
>NW_017803987.1:1754413-1767070 GCF_001625305.1 Branchiostoma belcheri
TCTCCTCTCNCCTCTCTCCTCTCTCTCTCCTCTCTCTCCCCTTTCCTCTCTCTCCTCCCTCTCTCTCTCTCTCGCTCCCTCCCTCTCTCTCCCTCTCTCTCTCACTCACTCAGTCATATACACGAAAGAGCTTCTCGACGTGCTGGACTTTGGAAGAGAAACAGTTGACTGCACCTGTGACTATTGTGTACTCTTGCAGGAAACGTACAAGTCAAAACTCAACCTAATCCCGGCTCAGCTCAGTGGTAGATCTGGCAAGATAGGGTACGGCAGCTCCATATCAATGACTTGTTTGTCATGCTTCTGTTTCAAAGTCCAGCACTTTGACAAGCTGTTGGGGGTTCGATTCCTGGCTAGTTTCATTAGGAAAGGCGCTTTACATGACTTTCTTCACTATGCACTCTGCCCAGGTGTAAAATGGGTACCTGACTTCGGTTGGGGAGGTGAACTACCCCAACTTAACAAAATTGGCTCGTAACTTAGTTCAAGCTGTAAATTTATCAATATATCACATGGCCAACCAACGATACTCTTTGAATTGTCATTATTTTACTTTTATTTTATTCACATAGATTTGTGAGCATTGGACAGAAAGCATGTAATGTGCTTTTTGGGATCCTTTGCTCATAAAACATAAATACAAGGTTGGGGTAACAAATACAAAACGTGTAATGGACATACAGTGAAAATGGCTCATAATTTTGGTCCTTTTTGGGCTTTCTGTGAACTTTTGTGCCGTGCCAGCGATATCTTGGAAAGGCTTCAAAAGACACGACTCCCGCAATCTAGTCATTCTTTCCCACAATGGAACAAGCCGGATAGAACTGCCAAAAACGGCTTTTGAGGAGCCCCATTATGTCGAAAGGAAGTTCAGAGGGTCAGAAAGTCGGCCTTGTTGAAGTAAGGGAAGCCAAAACGTTTTCCTTAGCCCTGGGTGGTCAGGATATCATTTCTTGGCATAAGTTCTGCTATATATACACAGACAAATTGAGTATCAAGCGATGTATGTAGTGGTTTAAAGGCATCCAATTCAATTTCAGGGAGACACACAAATATTCTGGATGCGGACACCTGTCTGATATTGACGCTTATTGTCATGCCGAAGGCTTGGCACATTCTTGAAGCGTTTGAAGAAACCACAAAACAAGCTACGTGAGGAGTCGCTTTAAGTTATTTTATGGTACCACCAGTAAATAAGAAGATACAAGAAGATCAACGACATCGCATTTCAGCCTCAAAGATATAAGTATTTTTCTATTCATCTATTTCTTATTTATTTTCATATTTTCAGATATCAGTATGCCATGGAATCATAGCATTGATTGAAGTTACCGAATTACATAAATGATGACCAGAAAATTGACTTTAAATTCAGTTCTACTGCCCTTATTTGCTGCTTAACCTTGTAACCACGTCGCACGACAGCTTGACGACGGCCTTACGACTATGGGGCATTCGTGAATGCGTCGTGTGATATTCGGCTGCCTTTTGACAGCAAAAAAAGAAACATTTGGTGTCAGTGTGCGTTCTACAAAGAGAATTTACGTATTGGCGTTGGGTGCCTCAAAGTTGCTGCTTAACCTTGTAACCACGTCGCACGACAGCTTGACGACGGCCTTACGACCATGGGGCAGTTGTGAATGTGTCGTGTCATAATCGGCAGTCTTGTGACGGAAAAAAGAAACATTTGGTGTCAGTGTGCGTTCTTACAAGGAGAATTTACGTATTGGCTTTGGGTGCCTCAAAGTTGCTGCTTAACCTTGTAACCACGTCGCACGACAGCTCGACGACGGCCTTACGACCATGGGGCAGTTGTGAATGTGTCGTGTAATAATCGGCAGTCCTGTGACGGAAAAAAGAAACATTTGGTGTCAGTGTGCGTTCTTACAAGGAGAATTTACGTCCGACTTAACCGTGTTGATGACACTGGGACGAAGCCAACGGAAAAGACATGCGATGTTTGGGCTTACTCTAATTCCACATAATCCACTCTAATTCCATTTAATGCGACAGAACGTAGACACGCTGAGTGAAATGATGCCTATCTCAACTCCCCACGATATTTTCTATACTGTTTAGGCCACAGTAATTTTTATGGATAACATCAGCGCGGGCATTCATTTTTGTCTGATGTTGGAAAAAAAAACACTGAGAAATTTTGTTGCCCTGTGAAAGCGGTCAACATGCCGAAAATGGGCAAAGATGGCAGATGAATAAGACAAGAGGAGACAAGACAAGGCTCTGATTTAATGTTTTGTCTTAAATTACTTTGATGCAGTGATGTATTTCATTCCTTTTGTATGTGATGGTGGCTGTGTATATGTGATGTTCCCACTGAATCAAAATCATTTGTCCAATGATCGCAGTAAACTTAGCACAATATAGGTATCTTTTCTTGTTAAACAAGGTTTATGATGTCAAAATTTGAAAATGTAGGAATCTTTTTTGGGGGCCCACCTTTTTTTTTGCCCTCTCGCATTAGATTCGGAGTCTGCGGAGGACGTCATCCATAAAATTAACTTGCTGTGGCCTTACATTGCAGCAGACGTTACAGGCGCAATTTGTATCTACTTGCCCTTTAAGTGCTTTTAACCAACCGTAAAAGGTTACACAAAATAAACGGCAAAGTTTATTTACATTAAGTAGACGTCTCAATCAGTTAAAACCAAGCGGTTTTATAACACCGCTCCCTGTTGGACAACTCAAGGTACAAGGGGTCTTGAAGGGGCTTAGAGAAAGCCTATGTTGCTGAGTAAAGTATGTTTATACGTATGGCGTAATGTTGGGGGTGTTTGGACCAAGTATGATAGGTCCTGGGTTCTAAACCACCAACAAGCCCTCATGTGTATCCTTGGGAAAGACACTTTACACGACTTTCCTCACTTCACTCAGGTGGAAATGAGTACCTAACTTCGGTTAGGGACGTCCCTCGGATAGGACGTTAAATACTTAGAGCGTAGACGCATCGGCCATCGCGGAGTGATTTGTATAGAGCATTAGTTAGCAGGCGCGTACAAAAATAGTCCCCAGTTAGAAGGCAATTTCTGATGCCATTCTGGTGGACTATGTTTAAATCAAGATTTACCACATTTGTGGAAGAATTGACATAACAGGTGACTATCACCTCTTCAAGATGTCAACTCTGAGACCAGACTGTAAGGTTTGAACCACTCACACCGGGAAGGTCCCCTACTTTTTTCGATAAGTGTGGTGGGTTCTTTAAGGTGCTCAAGGTATGGCTCTACCAAACACGGTGCCTCGTTCTATCCGGGGGACGTCCTTAACCGAAGCTAGGTACTCATTTACACCTGAGTTAAGTGAGGAAAGTCGTGTAAAAGTGCATTCCCCAAGGGTACAAGATCGGTGACACGGCAGGAATCGAACCCGGGACCTTTTGGTTCCAAGCCGAACATGCTACCGTAACGCCACACGACCCCACTATCATGGTATATCTTTATAGCAACGACACTAACAGACGTAAGTATCGGAGCGCTTGAGCAGATTACTAGTACGTCGGTTTATTTTTCTTTCCCGGGCTCGCCGGTTCACAAAGAGGTCAAAAGCACGAACAGAAAATAAACTTTCTTCAGGGTTAAATGTGGACAGAAATACACAGAGAAAGTGCAAAGTAGGATTAGCGGCAGCTGGTGCCGTATGTTTAGTTTGAGAGGGCATATTCTCTTCAAATCTTTATTATATGACTTCATTCTTTACCTGGAGTCTTAAATTGTAACATATACATAACATACACATACCATTAAGAATTAGTACACAATATATACATTCTTCAATATTTCCTACCAGTTCTGTTTGTGTTCATTTGCGTTTTCAGTCTGTCTTTGACGAGTGTTTTAAATGTGGAAGGTATAAATGTTCTGACGTGATCTGGAAGAGTATTGTACGATCGTGCACCTATATGAAGGAAGGGCTTAGTAGCTGCTGATGTTCTTGTTGTGGTAGATTAAAATTATTGAGAGATTGTACTGCCATTTCGTACAAAAAAGGGACAAACAAGTTTTTGCCAAAAACAAAAGATCTCAACTAAAGACACTATCTTATATCAGTAACCAGTGTCTTATGTTAGTAGAAGAGGAAAAAGTGCAAAATTGAGTTGTAAATTGGAAACAGTAGGGTTGTAGATAGAAGAGTCCAGTGTTTGAAGTCAGCTGTTTTTGAGTGTTGCTTGGTGTTTCTTCATGACCCGTGACAGCAGTGTTCAATGTGGGCGAGCAGATAGCCTAGATCTTCAGACTCCTGGCCATACTCTTGAAACTAAGCCGACTGAACGCATGGAGTCTTAGAGAGCCTAATAAAACCTCAGTACTATGTTTATTTATATGTAGGTTGCTTCTTACCTCCATGAAAAATGGAGGTATTGTTTTTGGCGTGTCTGTCTGTATGTCTGTATGTGTGTGTGTCTGTCTGTGTGTGTTTCCGCAACTTTGTGGTCAGCATAACTTCAGAACGCCTTTATGGATTGTGATGATATTTGGTATGTTGGTAAGTCTTGGAAAGACAAAGGTCAAGGTCAAATATGGGCCTCCTGATGGATGACCTTGGTACTGCAGCAGAACTTCCATTTTTGGTATCTTTTGTCCTGGACATGCTATGGTCTTGATTTTTGAGTGGTGGATAGCTTTTTCTGCCAGTAATAAGTGGTGTGGGTTTAGTCCCCCTAGCAGCTTGCTCTGGAACTGCAGAGGGGTTTCTGGCGAAACCTTTCAGAGCAGATAAATTCACAAAGGAACAATGTATTTTCTTGATTTTTGGTATGTGGGTAACTTAGATAGAGATCTACATTATTGGATGCAAATTATGCAAATGATGAATTCAATCAGCTTGCTATCGTACGCCATTCGTGCGACAAATGCGAGCCTAGCTACTGGACTCAAAGAGCACAGCCAGACGTCTGCAGTTCCAGGCTATCAGGGCCCGCCTGTTAGTGTTTACAGACAGACACGTAGCCGGTTTAAAAGTTAACGGTCTGTTGAAGGAAGACACGTGCGCACGACCTCCCGGGTGGTGAAAAATGTCTCAAGTCTGTTTAGAAGAAGCCCTGTTCAGCACACAAACGTTCGGGGCTGTTCTTCAAGACTGTATCTCTGGTACTTACTCTTATAAGGAGGACCATTCTACTTTTAAATGTGGTGGTGTTGGTGTTGAGGGAGATAGTGAAGATAAAGATAATTGTAAAGATATAAAATGTAATGATATTAAAATTGTTTGAAAAACAGGAGAGAATATACTAGTAGTATTTCCCACCATCCACTAATCTCCAAGCAGATCCTAAGGGTGGCAAAAAAAAAGGCCAGGAAGTATCCATTGGCCAGAGAGGGTCCAATATGCCACCCAAGGATCTGCAAAAAGGACCCGCACTGCACACTTTTCGAAATTGTTTGGGAATCGTAAACGCTAATGATTATATGGACTCTACATGGCTATAAGAGTACGTAAACCAAATGAGGAGTGAAATGTGGTTACAAGTAGTCTCTTTCTGTCTCTTTCTTGTCCCATTTAACACTTCATACAACGTGCCGCTATAACTCCTTATTTCCGTGTCACTCGTGCGGCTTTGTAAAGAGAGAGCCTCTAGCATCTGGTCACTATTTGGAGAACATGCTTCGTTTTACCGGGATCCCTGAAATAGCACGATTAACACGCAGTGTGAACAGTGACATGCTTTCATCCATGTAGATCTAAAACAGCTTCTGGTAACAGGTTCACCGGTACCAAGGAACGGTACCCGGCTATGAAATGCTTAAAAAATGACCAGAGATCAAGATTGGAATAGTTTGTATTTGTATAGCCTCCATCAGGTCTTTCTACGGAAATACGGATCGTAGAATTCGGCAAAAAAGAGAATAAAATGTGCCAAGGGAGTCCGGCCGCGGGAGGTAGTTTCTTTCCGTAACTGCGCGGCCCAGTCAAACCTACAAGGCGGCCAAACTCCCAAATATTCTCCTTTATGTAGCCAGCGTCACGGTTAGTCTGTTAGAGACTAATATTTTCACCATTTAGTACTAGTACTTGATTTTTGTTTTACACGTTCTCGTCTTTTTTTACAGGCAAAACCCTCCGACGCTGACAAGCTTAACACCAACAATGTTCTCAAGAATGACCAAGCGGAAAAAGTCACAAATTCTGGGCACAAAATACAACATCCACAAACGTATATCACCGGAACTGTCCATAAGGAGCCTGTGGATAGGTCAGCATCCGGAAGTACGTCATCATCCGGAAGTACGTCATCGACACGTCATGTTGCCAACGGCAGACGTCCTCACGTTATAACAATGATACATAACATCAACGTCGGCAGGAATCCGAGCGGAAGTACGTCATCAGCAGGGAATGACGGTACTGAAGAGAAGGCACAGAATGTTCAGACAACTACCCATAATTCCAAGCCCCCGTCAGACGACTATTCGGGCTCGAATCTCATGAGGGCGATAAAAGATCGTTTCAAAATGGAGGATCTCGTCAACAAAAACATGATGACGATGATGAAATTTGTGCTGAGAACTGTCTCCGAGCATACTGACGAAATGTCCAGCCTCAGACTCCTCATTTCTGACTTGAAAGCCGAATTGGAAAGTGTCAAAGAATCCAAGTACCACCCGCCGCCATATTTAGAATCTCTACCAATCAGAAACAATGACACAGATGACGATGCTTTCAACAGAATATATGGTGAAACTCTCAACGGCAGAGTAGCTGTTCTAGAGCATCAGCTTGCACAAGAGACACTTGAAAAACAAAGACTGCAAGAGGAGGTTGAAATGTTGAGGACGAATCAGCTAGATTTTAATGAAAGATTATTAGAAAGTAAGGAAACAGTCAAAAATATCTCTGGGCAGTTCAAAGTCATTGCTAAAAGCGTGAATACATTAGTACAGCAAGGAAATGAAACCATTGGAATTCTGGGTACTTTAAACAATGGCGGGATGAACACGGAAGTGACGTCAGTCTTGGAACGGATGCAGAAGAACATCACCATATTAGGAGACGAGCTAGTCAACGTGGTCGAACAAATTCTCGTGGGAAGAGACGAGATCCAAGAAGTGGACGAGAAGTTGGAAAGTATCGACGAGTTTTTCCAGAACTTCACCAGTGACATCAATACCTTCACGGACGAAGTCTACGACCTGTCAGAAAGAACGTTTCGAACCGAAGAAGAGATCGGAAACGCTACGTTTGACATATATTTCCTGAAAGAAGACGTAGCCGGGTTAAAATCCAAAACAATCGCTAACAACGATTTTCTGTGGAGACACGAAGACAGACTAACATCTCTGTCATCATCTATATCAGACCTCAAAGATGAAGTCGAGAAAAAAGAAGAGGAAACGAGAGATTATTTCGACAAAAAGATAACAGCGCTAGACGACGTTATAGATGAAAACACTAAGACTATTTTACAGATCGGTAGGGTACAGGAAAGCGTGGCCAATGAGCTTGTCTCTGTTGCCGAGACGGCAAAGAACAGCGACCAACTGTTACGGGACCACGACGCCATCTTGAATCGGGTGGCGTCAGAACAGAACGTGCAGCGGAAGGCGATGGAGGCGCAAGGGGGCGCTCTTAATGACGTCATCAACATCGTCAGGGACATGAACTTAGGTCTTCCTACTGCTGTTGCTACAGGTAATGTCTCATGTGTTACTTGCCATGAGTCTTTGTTTTAAACACATTCAGAACCTTCTCCCGACCAAAATTACTGAATTTTCCCAAAACTGCCTGTCAGAAACCCGTTGCCATGGCAACACAAAAATCAGGAACTCATATAATTAATATGAAATTGATCCCAAATATATCTTAGAAAAATTCACCAAATTTGACGGTTCTAGCGCAAGTCGTTCAGTCGTTATCCGAGATGAAAGTGGGCGTGGGCCTCAAAAGCCACCTCCCCGGTCTGAATAGGGTTAAAATGACATTTAACATGAGATGGTAGATCATTCCATAGCACAATTACACGATACAGAAAGGAATGTTTTCTTTAGGTTTGGGTAATCTGAAGTTGCTGCATACACAAAACCTGGTGTTATAAATGTGAGATGCATGAACAGGCACAAGTTCTAGTACTGATGTCCTTGATTTCTTCCTGAAGACTGCGCAGATGTCTATCAGTTTGGACAGCGTCAAAACGGCGTGTACAGCATCCAGCCGGAGGGGTCAGATGAGGTCAGCCAGGTGTACTGTGACATGGAGACAGAAGATGGCGGCTGGACCGTCATCCAACGGAGGGGCAACGGAACGGTGGACTTCTACAGGTTAGTAGTAGAGCAGGAGCCACCAAACACATTTTATTAAGGTGGAGGGACATAGACGAAGACTTGTCTTATAAATCTTTCAAATTAGGAAGATCATACTTCCGAAAATTGTTTTATCCGGTTGGTAAGACATAGGATATTAGAATTTCTTTGATTTTTTACACAACTGGTATATAGCGGCGAGAAGCAGAACTCCAATCAGAAGCTCTGAGAAAGGTGTCTGATAGACATCAGAACGTAAACGTGAGAAATCTTGGTTATGTAAAAGAAAACTCCTGTATGATATAGATTCTCATCTGATTAAATTTCAATGTCTATTCTAAAGAAGAATAAGGAAGTCAACCCAAGTGATAAACCGGGACGAGGGGGGATACAAGCTTATAGTCACGTTTGGGATTGTGTTCTCGCCTCAAAAGCGCCACCTATATATAGCGGCGAGAAGCAGCACTCCAGTCAGAAGCTCCGAGGAAAACGTCTGATAGATTTTTGAGAGTAAGCAGATAAGTGTCTATACCGGTTTAACATACTATATTGTACGAAGGCTCACGACGACACTGCGCGACACGTCTTCCAAATCCCGGAGAGAGAGTTGCGAAGAGATTTGGAAGAGTTGTCGTTGTGGGCTTTCGTAGTACAGTATTGCCATTCACAGTTTTCCACGCGTAAGTGTAACGTTTACCTTCTGGATTTGTTTTGTTGTTTGCAGGACGTGGGAAGAGTACAAAAACGGGTTCGGATCACCTCACACCGAGTACTGGCTAGGGAACGAGTTTATACATCTACTGACGGAACAGGTAACCAGAAAATTGTTTTCGTTTTATTTTCCTCAAGAATTTGCTTATTCCATTTAACAGCGCTTATAGCTAGCGTTATTTCAATGATTATAAAAATGAAGAGAAAAAAAACAACAAGACATTGAGTTGGCACATACTGTCGTATAACAGTAGGGAGTTATCTATAGTTGTAAATAGGTTATCCCCTTCCCGAATTTGTACTTTATGTACTTGTGTCCTACTACTACTACTACTACTGCTGCTGCTACTACTGCTACTACTACTGCTGCTACTACTACTACTACTACTACTACTGCTGCTGCTGCTGCTGCTACTACTACTACTACTACTACTACTACTACTACTACTGCTACTGCTACTACTACTACTGATACTACTACTACTACTACTACTACTAACTACTACTGATACTACTACTACTGATACTACTACTACTACTACTACTACTACTACTGATACTACTACTACTACTACTACTACTACTACTACTACTACTACTTCTACTACTACTACTACTACTTCTATTATTACTACTACTACTTGTATCCTGGAAGACTAGCTGTCACTTAGTCATAGGTAGACAGCTAAAGGAGAGGCTGAACTCTAACCAACTCCAATAAACTCCAATGTATACCGCAGGGAGAGTACGAGTTGCGCATAGACATGGAGGACTGGGTAGGCATGGCTGTGTACGCTCGCTACAGTACCGTGTACGTGGCAGACGAAGGCAATTCCTACCGAATCCGCCTGGGGGAGTACAGCGGCGACGCCGGGGACGGACTCAGACTTGGAGACAGGTACGAGGATAAAAACTCGTTCATCATAGTCAGTTATGTTTTATATAACAGGTCGACAGAATGCGCGAAACCCGTAGTGTATTGTGCATAGCACTTCAGCAGAACGTCTCGTATAAGGTCGTATTCGCGTACATAAGGTTAACATCCTGTTTGTAGTATCCACAGGCTATGTCGGAAAAGATGTCGTCTGCAACAGGAAAAATCCTGATGCAACGTTGACAAAAAATCCAACAAAAAACTTCGGTAGCACAGTACGTTCTGCCGACATGCTGTTGTATGATACATTCCCAGTCACGTGAATATGGCGTAATTTAGCGTCCGCCATTTTGGTGGGTTAAATATTTGTCTTGATTTGTGACGATCGTGCAAAAATCATAGTTTGGTTACACCGTACCGCTTGTCACATTCATAGCGCTTTCCTTTTAAAATCGATAGACGGCGCTTCAGCACCAAGGACAAGGACCACGACCGGTGGGAGGAGGGCGAATGTGCCAAGTACAGCAAAGGCGGTTGGTGGTTCGCATGGTACGTACAGGGCTTTGTTTGTTTGCCTGTTTTTGTTTGCTTCTTGTGAATTACAAATTCAATTGCTTTAAAGACACAAAATGCAATTTTTGGGCGAAATTTCAGTCAATTTTCTGGACATTCTTTTAATGTAATAATATGAATAAACCGAATCCCATAGCAAACTGATATCTATAAGGCAAAATGCGATGTAAGTGCCGGAAAAATGGTTGCTTGTTTTTGTTTTATGTCATGTGTTCGATTTTTTTATTCTAGATATAATTTGATAACGGGAAAAATACGATACGAATTTGTGATTTAATGATTTGAAATGTTAACAACGTCTTATTTGACAGGTGTACCAGTGCGAATCTGAATGGGGTTTACCGGCACACCGGTCCGTACGACGGTGACCTGAACGGTGTATATTGGTACCCGTGGAAGGGCACACGGTATTCCCTCCGTAAGGTGTCCATGAAGATCCGGCCCGTAGATTTCAACAAGAAGAAACCCTCTGAGCGCGAGTTAGGAGACTACTGGCCAGAAGAAGACCAAGCTGCGGCTACAAATGGGGGTTCAACGAGAACCGCACGTTGGAAAAAAGGGGAGGATCCAAATGGGGGTTTCCAGGAAGACGTTCCCATTGTCTCGTCGGAGGATTACCCAGAGGACGACATGTTTGGGGATCAGTTCAGAGGTCCTGATTTCCCTCTCAAAACGAAGTCCGATCGTTACGAAATCCAGGTAGGTCCTAGCCAGGATTTGGCGGGAAAGAAAGGAGAACGGGTCTGGGAAAAGGAAGACTCGTTTGAAGACGCTGATTCGTTTCGTGGGCCGGATTTTCCGGTGAACGGCTTCGGTTGGGACCGTGCAGGCGGCTATGATGTTGGACCAAACCGTGATCTATTATTGACACATAAAGGCGGCTATAGAGACGACTGGGAGGACGATTAAATACTAATCATCTATATCACTTCAAAGGACGACTGTACAACAAATGGTGCTCAGCCAATTTTTTAAAGAACATTTGTAATTTTTGTTGTTGCATTTTTCCTTATGCTAAACGTTCTCCATAAATCGACACACCTTCCTTATGACTTTTGTTGTCAAGTGCATAAATAACCAGTAGATAGACAATTCTATGCCCTATATTAGGGTTGATACTTGATAGAAAATCTATGATAGTCGATAATTTAATTACTGTGTTTTTGAAATTAACGTAAGCTTCTGTAGCAAGATGATATTTGCGCCGTTTGGTTCTTACAAGACAGTTTCCTGTCAAACCGGTAGGGGTCGCTTTTTACAATGCCTTCGTGTTTTTTTTTTTTACCAAAATGAATGTTTCTCACTTGTTATGTTGCATCTGACACAAACCAGGTTGTTTTATTATCTTTTCTCGTTACATATCAGCTATGTCTACAGGGTAGATCGTTATGTTTATGTAGCACGATTTTCAGAAACCTTTCGCCAGATTTTTCATCGTGTTGTTTTCTTGGAAGGCTGCCTTGTGTAACATTAAGACGACACAAAAAATAGATTTTCTTGTCATTTCTTTACGAAGTGAGTTGAAGCAACCTTATCCCTACTGCATGGAAAATAAGTGCCATTCAGGAAGTGGAGGTGCCAAAATATGACGCCTTACGGGTGTGTTTAAAGCTGGAAACACAGCCGTCAGCCATGTTTGTTTACATTCTGGTAGTTTGTGGTGGCACCACAAACTGAGTGTGCCTCGTGTGGGCTGTTAAAGTGCCAACCATACATGTCAGAAAAGTGGAAGTAAATTACAATCACACTAAGTTTTTTTCTCAATTAAAACATTTCAATTTTTGGTGCAAAATGTTACAAAAGGCCCCTTTCAAACATTCGACAAACTCGTCAAAAAGATACATAGGATTTATATACTTCGTAAGTTTGATATTATAAGCTTAGTACGTGTTCTGTTTTTACATATTAGAGACACTTATCATTGATTTCTACTTGTTTTCATTCATTATGTATTGCTAAGCCATAGCTATGTATTTGAACTTCTAGTTCTGAAACTTTTTGTGTACACGTTTAGATTGCTTTTGTATTGATTTGAGAACTATACTCAATCGTACGTCTGTAAATATGGAAGAATACATTTTGCCTTATTCAGGCGACTCACATGTTTGTTTAGTGTCATACCTTTCAATTACCATAAACCCCCCAGAAATATCTAGTTCTGACTAGTTGGCCACCATAGTTTTCATATTTTACATAAGACCACATGCTTTGATTAATCTGACTACATATATATATATATATATATAT